>NW_017306386.1:761011-783672 GCF_000935625.1 Nanorana parkeri | reverse complement strand
ACATTGTACTATACATTATACATAGGAATACAAATACCAGCAATGCATTATACACTGTATGTATAATGTATTGCTGGGATTTGTTGTACTCCTCTATAGCTGGTGATATTCTGCATTGCGCTGTATAGAGGACTACAAGTCCCAGCAATAATACATTATACAGCGCAATGCGGAATACCACCAGCTATAGAGGACTACAACAAATCCCAGCAATAGTACATTATAAAGTGGTACAATGCTAAATACCACCAGCTATAGAGGACTACAACAAATCCCAGCAATAATACATTATAAAGTGGTACAATGCTAAATACCAGCTATAGAGGACTACAAAACCCAGCAATAGTACATTATACAGCGCAATGCAGAATGCCGCCAGCTATAATGTGCTTTTGCTGGGTTTTGTAGTCCTCTATAGCCGGTGCCATTCTGCATTCATTGCTGTATAATTTTACACTTTCCATTTCACTATATTGCACACCACACTATCTTTTTTTTCTTTTTTACTTCCACCGCTCCAAGCTTGCTCCTGTGATGGACTACAACCTCAATACAAACTAGTAGTCCTATCACTGGAGCTATTTTTTAAACTTTATTTTATTGTTTATCCGATTAACCGATTAATCGAACTTAATAATCGGCTAACTAATCGATTTTGAAAATAATCGTTAGCTGCAGCTCTAGTATTCAGCACTGCTGTACCTTGACTGACATTTATTCAGTCATAAGGTGTCCATACACTGCACGATTCTTGTACGAGAATCGCGGGAAATCCCGCGATCGTACGAGAATCGTGCAGTGTATGGAAGGCGTGCTACCGTTTCTAATGTACGGTCGCACGACTTTTGTCTTTCGAGCATGTTGGAAAACCAGCCGAGAATCGTACAATTTTCGGCTGGTTTTTAACATGATCGAGAGATGCCTGCGGAACGGGCCGGTGTGCGCACACACACACTGCCCGTTCAGCATTGCATTCATCGGGGGGGGCGGGCTTGCGATGATCGCAAGTACGATCTGCCTGTCCAAGATGGTACGTTTTTTTAAGTACTTTACAACCCTTGCAAGACAAAAGTCTTGCAAGGGTTGTAAAGTGTATGGCCACCTTTAAAATGCTGATCTGAAATTAATTTTATACAATTTTTTGTGAACACAGAGCTTTCTTTTGGTGGTATTTAATCACCACTGGGGTTTTTATTTTTTTTTACTATATATAAAAAAATTAAAAAACTTTTGAAGAAAAAACCTGTTCTCTCGACATTATGTTATAAAACATTTATTATTACCCAATTTTTTGATAAAATATAAAATATGGGGTCACTTCAGGTAAATAGACACCAAACTACCATGCCTAAAATTGGCCATAGGCGATGCTTTAAAAGTTTTCACCGCTCATTAATTTTATTAGTGATTAATGGCCCTAGAATTATTGCTCCCACTCCAACGTTCGCAGCGATATGTAACATGTGATGTAATCGATGTTTTCGTACATAAACGCACCCGACGCGTATTTACGTTTATAAGTGCATGCACGCGGGGGTAGAAACCTCATAATCATTGTATATCTGGTCCTGGACATTGTAGCAGAGTACAGGGGCATGTGGTGGATTGGCTGTGTGGACCAATATGACTGAAGTACATTTTTTTTGGTGAGTCCCATGTTCAGCGTTAGACCGAGAAAAGTTTTGAATTCAGGAACAGTGAGAGGTCTCCACTCAAATGGTCTGGCATAGCTGGAATTGGGATTGGTTGCAGTAAATTGTTGGTAGTAAAGATTTGTTTGGTCCACAATTAAACTGAAAAGTTCTTCAGTAAAAAAACAAATAAAAAAATTGGGTAGCTGTAAGATTCTCAGTCTCAACCTAAACTCCTGGATGGGCAGTAAATGGGGGGAGGACAGGCGTTGAAGTAGAGGGTAGCCACAATGGATTTGCAAGTCCCTCTGGCACACTAGTACGTGCTCTCTGGGGCCTAACTCTGGGTGGCTGATGATGGATTACTGCACTAATGCTGCTTGCAATTTGATGAGGATGCACTGCAGTGCTAGTGCTTGCCTGCTGCATTATAGTTGGATGTGTGATGACTGGCACAGCACATACACTGAACAGAGCAAAATACTTTGCCCTGCAACAATGTTGTTTAAACTACACTGTCCAATGGACAGTGTGTTTAATGTTGTTTGCTCGTGACCGCGCCAGGGGGCGCGCAAGAGCAAAAAAAAAAAAAGCCGTCTCGTAACGGCAAACCGTTTTTTTTAACTTACAAATACAGAAAAAAAGACTTGGTCAAAGTTATTACAAATACAACATGCTTTTATGTGGGCATGATTAGCAGACCAGGGGAATAACAGTGAGCTATTTAAATTGGTTACACAAGAGCATATTCAAACTACTAAATAAGGCAAAAAGGTTACACCATTTAACATACCATAAGTACAGTGCAGGAGGATGGACCTTTTTTTAGACTCTGTTCACTTTCAGGAGACTTTTTTTCCAAATCTGTATGTTATCATTAAAAACAAATCAAGTTGACATTGCGCTGGTTTATGTAGCAAATATCTTTCTTGTTTTTTAAAAGGCATTTCATATTACCATACAAGGAACTTTAAGTACTTCATGACACTGATATATTATTCCCCAGCTAAATAGATTTTAATCTGCCTTGAATTTTTCGTCATGGTAAAAATACAAATTTTAGTCCTTCCAGTGAACAAAATGCCCCCAAGAATTATAGTATAAAGAAAATCATTAAAATAAAAAAATGCATATGTATTAACATTTTTCACTGTAAAATATCCAAATAATAAGTTTGGTATAGGTAGGAAGAGAACTATAGTGTTCAACTTACACCAACAACCATGGAGCCCCGCCCTGTGATCTCCTGCATTAACCCCTTCGTGACGGGAGACGTACACTGTACGTCCAGCCACAAAGGGACCAAATGACTTGTCACGTACACTGTACGTGACGAGTTATTTGCTGCTTTAGAGGGCTGTTAATCGTTGAGAATCAGCTTTTAACATTCATTAATGGATGCCCTTACTACAGAGGCATTCATTAATGAAAGGGTTAACCTTTTTCAGACACCCGATACCTTAATATCGGGTGTCTGAGAGTCAAAGCAGAGGGACACACATGCCGGCTTTTGCCGGCATTCTGACAGCTCGTATAGATCGAGAGATATCTCTCTCAAGCTATACTGGCTTTTTTTGTTTTCTTTCATGAATAGATACATAATGTGTCTATTCCTATAATGTATCTATTCCTGGAAGAAGAATGTTTCAGTTTGCTGATCGTTGTTGCAACAATCAGAAAACCTTTAGTTTTCTGATTGTTGCAACAACTTAATGTGTAAAAAATAAAATAAGGGATAAATGAATGTATTTATTGCATTTTTTTTAGCTGTGATGGTTTTGTAAAAAAAATAATACAAATCAAAACTGGGGAAAAAAGTGTTTTTTTCCTCCTTTTTTTTTTATATTTTATTTGTCCTAAGTGAGGCGTTAGACACACATATGTGATATAAATATGTAGCCCTATCTGTCCTCTAAAAAACAATATATAATATGTGTGGGTGCACTTTGTAAGAAAGTATATTACTGACGTGGAAGAATCACACAGCAAAAATGTCAAAAGTGTGTCAGTCATTTACGAACAGAAACTAAAAACAAGCTGTCATGAAGGGGTTAAAGTATTAAAAACTGCGACTTGCAGAGTCAGCTGTCTGTGCCTTGATCTCCCTCTTCATTAGGTGTTTATATAATTCTGTGTGAAATAACCAGCACCTTCAGAGATAAAGGAGAAATATTAAGGTGTTCTAATATAACTGTAAATCGCCAATGCACAACTCGCTTATCTCAATTTCATATTTGCTTATCTCAATTTCATATTTGCAGTCTATCGGAGAACCAGTCTTTACTGAAGATGCCACCTTGGCTCAACCCCTTGCTTCTGGGTGCAATCATCATGTCCATGGCACTACACTTCTTGATCCTCCATGTGAAACCAATGCCGGTATGTATCGTGAGCTTAAAGTTCTTTCTAGGAAAGTTCATTAAAAAACAAAATTCAGTAATGCTTGTACTTCAGACAAAGTGAGCAAATATAGGACTCTGTGTACTAAGCTTTATGAATTATTTTAGCTTTTTATTGTTTTATCTAATAATAATGTTCATTACTGCAATTTTGAGATATCTACACATGTGTAACTGCTTTTTCCCCCCCTTTTAAATAGTTATTTTACCATTACAAACCTTTATTTTACATGAAAGGAAACCTGTCATTGGCTGTCAGTGGCTATCCTACTGAACTTTGCATGTATCTCTTGACCTGACTAAAAACCCTGCTTATGCCCAGTTATTGTATTTCATGTTTTCCAATTAACAGCTCATTTTCCAAGTAACTCCCTTGAACTTGTGTCAGTGGATAGTAGTCATGAAGATTTCATTGCCTGTTATTCTGCTTGATGAAGGTCTCAAGTATATATCACGGCATCACCTGGATGGTAAGTCCTCCTCCTATGTTACACCAGTCTATCCAGAATGAAGCACGGTTCCTGTAATGCATTTTGTGTAGCATGGTTCTGTGTATAAAATTACTTTTTACCTTTTAAAAAAATTAAATAAAATTGCTTCATCACTTCCAGTAAACCCACTTGACTGACTTCAAATAATTTTCTACTGCATTTTTAAGGAACTCGTTAGACATTGACATTTATTTTATATTTAAATGGTTGCTAACCAAACATATATTACCCATTTACTAATTAACATTTCAAGGGGTAAATGCCATCTCATATTTTAGTCTTAACTAGGTGTGATAGATGGTCACCGGTTTCACACGGTTAAAAATGGTCATGGCAACATCAGTGTTCATTTAGCTTATTACAGGGTTCTCTTTGAATACCGTGTCATGTACAGGGTAAATTTGAAAAAATAGGATTTGAGCATGATTGGATGTTTAATGTGAAAAACTAAGCAAAGCGAATATAAAAAGTGAAAATGTTGTATTTCCTTAGTAAATCAACCACAGTATATAGCGTGTTCTGCTTGAAATGCTATTCTGTATCTTAGCCACTAGATGTCATCTGAAATATTAGGAAATATCAGGTTTTTCTTAGGAATTGGATTCGATTACTTATTTATGTAAATATATGTTCAATTCCACAGTTTGTAGCCAGTTACCAATCCACTTGTGTTCATGTTCAAGAAATAGAAATAATTTACTTTCCCTTATGAATCTTACATTGGTGCATTATTTAGCATAACAATTACTATTTGAAATGCAGATAGTACAGTTTCTAATATGCCCATGTATTTATGCTCACCAGAGCCAGTGTTTCTATAATGGATCTATTTGCTAAAAGTCTGAAGTTTAATTTGTTCATGAATGGGAAAAGGCGCAAATAAAAGATTAAAGTAAGATGTGAAGGTATGAATATGTGCCAACTGTCAACAGTTTTAACAACACAGTTGTATTTACAATATATGTAACCAATGCGTAGGAACAGTGCCAAAAACTAAAAACATTCACTTATTAATCGGGTGTATTCATTATACCAAGGGAATATGAATTCAAAATACAGCAAGGTAGTTCACGGTGGATATTTCGCCTTAATGCAGGAGCATGTCTGATCGGTTTCAGCAAATAAATAGGCATCTGTTTTATTACTTTCTTTACAACTGCATAGCTGTGTATTCATCTTTACCAGTGATATATATATATATATATTCACCCTCAGCCGTGTTACAGCAAGTTGTCCAATTTTGACAAGAAAAAAAAATAGGATTATCATTGTGATTGAAAAGTTGCCTGCAGTTTTCTGTTATAGCTCTTGATATGGTTGTAAGAGAATTGAGGAGAGAAAGGTAAATGTAACATTCTTTTGATAAATATATGTAACGGCAAAAGAAGCACCGCTCCTTCATGCCTTAGGGAAGGAATGAGACAGATGCTTGCTGCTGGGAGCACGTCCTCGCTCCAGTATGAGCCCATACAAACAGATTGCGTTTCACCCAATCAAGTGCTTAGTCGTAGAGATATCTCTACGACTACGATTAATCCTGTGATTGGCTAAAGCGCGTCAGAGGGGGGCAGACCTTAGGCGGGACACCAATGATGTGATACAAGCTTCAATAAACTATTCCAGTGGAAACTTGTGTACAGCCAGCTTTTCTTTTGTTTGGAACAGCAACTCTACTTTTTATTCTAGACGTGAGGTAGCAGAATTTGTCCACGGCCCATAAGAAGCCAATATAGCCTATTTGAAAAGGTAAAGAATGGCACTTTCCACTGCTTTATTTAAGGAACCTGGCAGAAGTCAGTTAGATGAGATGCATACAGTATATGTATGCCAGAATATTTGTAATTATTTTCAAACATCACTTTGTGATTCACAAACCCTGAGATAATCCTGGTGCTCCCTTTCTAGGTACCTAAACACCTTCATCATCCAGTTCATGTTGCCAAAAAAACATGGCACCAAGAACATTTTCATAGAAACATGTTGCTTTGACTATATTGTGAAGTACAGCACTGTGCAACACAGTAATGAGTAACTGGATTACAGTCCATCCTCAGTACAAGTCCTGATGTACAAGGAATTGGAGTGAGCTATTATAAAAACAGATTGAGAATATTTTTAAAATACATTGTTGTTTTAATGAATATTTAGTTTATTACATGGATGTCTTTATCTACCTACTGTTTGTGTTACTTCTGATTTCACTTGTCATATAGCCTAAAGGTATGAGAGTGCTAAATAGCAGCCACCAACATGTAATTGGTACCTATGTTTTCATTTTCATAGGTCTACTAGAAACTGTAGAACAGTCCTGGAATGGGACTGCTCAGGCGAAGATCAACAAGAGTCAAGATCAGACTGGGTGATTTGCTTTTATCTATTTAGTTATTTAAGTGAGGATGATGACATGCTGCATTGGAGCACATATCTAGTTTGATATGCTTGCTGTAGTTTTTTGTTTTTATTTTTTTAATTTTCTTTAATCTAATATCTTTTTGCATCTTTTAAAACATGTATGCAAAAACTGAAAGGATTTCATTTTGGGATAGTATATGGGCTTTAAGAGTTCTTTCCTTTAGCTCTGTCTGACTGTATCTGAATAGAGTGCTATGCTTTGGGAGACACCTGTAGGTGAGCCTGCCTCATTATAACTTATGGACTAAGAAGTAGGTGATTCTAGCAGGTAAAACTGTTAAACAGTATTTCCTATGAGAGTTATAAGTAGGCCCTGCAGTGTTGGTGCTAAATTAATTACAGCATGATGGGTTGCTGCACTGTGAGCACAAGATTACATATATTGTAATCTGTGTGCATTTACCCATATCGCTGCCAAGCCCTCCGCAACGCTTTTAACCTTAGCTGGCCAGACCATTAATGCAATTTTTCCCCATTGTTTTGATTTTTCTATTGCTGCGTTGCTAGCGGTTGTAAAAGGCCCCCGAAACCATATATTTGCTGAAAGCAAGGCCCAGGAGAATAAAAAGACGGTGCTACTAATATTGTAGGTCCTGCAATAACTGCGCAAATGTTTATCAAATTAATATTAAACCTATAAAAATACACCATTAAATTGATGAAAGCACACTAAAATCCGTTCACAAAAAAATACTTTTCCGACTAAATCTAAAAGATAAAACTGCATTGAGTCAAATAACAAATATTTGTAAATGTTAAATTGCGCCTTTTTGCGAAACGGTAAAAAAAAAAGTAAGGCAAAACTGTAAATAAGCAACTTATGTTAAAAATCATTTGTGTGCTGTGATGAAGTGTGTGTTGTGATACAGGCGTACATTTAATCGCAACATATCGTATCACAACACACGGCAATGCCTTACAGCGCAGTGCATGGCGTACACCACAATCTGGTGCACACTGTTGTGTGTGTGGAAAGGGGGGTTGTTTTTTTTTATTTTTGTATTATTACTGTTGGGGGCTTCAAGGAAATATCAGGGGTCTAAACAGACCCCTGACATTTCCTTTTCGAAAAAGAAATTGAGGACAGAGAGTCATCAATCTCTCTTTCTGCAGCCTCTGTACTGAGAGTTTTCCAGTCATTTAGAACAGAGACTTCCCATTCATTTAGAAACTGAAATATTTACTATCAACCAGTTTCAGAATGGGTAGCAGCCTCTGTATTGATGAATGTGCAGCGCTAAAAGTGGTTCATGTGCAAACACATATATTAATTTGTGCTCAATCTCTCAAGTGTAATAGATGTGATCCATTTTTCAGGAATATTGAAGTGTATGGAGAAATCAAATAAACAAGAAATATGTGAGCAAACAGCAATAAATACTAAGTGACCACAATGTCCCCACGTAAAAATGCCTTTATCAACTAAAGTCCAGCAAGAAGGTGCTTCATAAATGAATAAGATCACTGTGTGGCTGTGTGTCAGCTATAATAATAACACAATCAAATCATGATCAATAATCAATGGTGATCCATCAAACAAAAAGTCCAGGTGTGATAGTGCAAATAGTCCAAAGTAAAATAATTAAATCCAAGACCAAACAAAAGTATTCCAACACCGCTGTGCAAGTGTCCCCGAATCCCCCTCTGGGGTGCGCACTCACCCCACTGTTGTGGTAATTAGGCAGTGTAGATAGATCTATATGGTGTGGCAAGTATACACATTTATTTAAAAAACATAGAAAACTTACAGTTTAAAACAGCAAAGACCGGCCGGTCGAAAACAGTGTCAAATACAGCGTCCGCAAGGCATGTATTTCCTGATAGAGCAAGGTATCACATGGAGTAGGACCGCCCCGACGCGTTTCATCACAGACGACGTCCTCAGGGGGTTGCAGATCTATCCATTGATACCATCCTTAAACTTGTATCGCCTGTGTAAGATCCTTAATTAAAAGCGCCACTAGGTGTCCTCATAGTGCAAAAAACTAATGTCTATTCTCATAGGAACTCAGAGAGAACAGATATGCCATTTAGGCAACAAAATTAACCAAATAACACTCTTTGAAAAGCTCAAATATTTTTTGATATACCTATATATAAAACCATCATGTAGACTAATAAAAACACCCAAAGGGTAATATAATAATGGGATCTAGTATAAATTATTTATTGGTTAAAAAACAATTCAAATCAAATTCTACATTTAATCCCGTGGGGGTCATAGTGTCAAGAGTAAATATCCATTTGGATTCGTTCTGCAAGACTTGTTGGAGGAGGTTACTACCTCTCCAATGTCATCATTTTATTGTTTCGACCTTAAGGTCCATAGCGCAGCAGCTCTTACACCGGATCCTTCCATAAGCGCAGATTTCACATTTTCTATAGCCTCTGTATTGAGCTGCTTCTCCCCACTGAGAAACTCATGAATGACCAGGAAGTAATGTAAACCACTTCCTGTTCATTCACAACTGGGGACACACATTACTATGTGCCCCCCTTTTGTGAAAGTAAACATTTTTTTAGTACTTAGATACTTAGAGCCTTCCAAATACTAATGGTTAAAAAAAGCATAGAAAAAAAAAAAACTTACCTCAGCCAGCTTTCACCTGTCACCTCCTTGGAAGCAGCAGAAACTGGGCCAAGGTAATTTTTATTTTTTTAAATTGCGATTTTGCCATCATCTCTGTGTGTGTGTATTATTTAGAGATATAGATATATATATAGATAATATCTAGATGGATCTATAAGGATATATAGATATATCTCTCTCTATATATCTATATATAGATATCTATATATAGATATGTATGTGTATATACTGTATATATATATCTTTTTGTATCATTTGTACCTGCAGCATGCAGTCATATATTTGTCTCTGGAGTTTTTTTCTTGTACTCCTAATACTAAAGGTGGTCCTTAAAGCTATGTGAAGCTTTTGCATTTTGACAGTAGCACAAACATAGGTGATCTGTACTCGGAAAGAAATGTGTTCTCATGTAAACAGTCAAGTGCTTACCTGGTATTACAAAAAAAAAAGAATTAATGCAGGACCATTTGGCCATTAACAATGCTGATGCAAGTTTTACTATAATTCTTCCTCTGCCAGCCTTGTCATAATTGTGTACTCTGCTTTAAACAAATTCAGTCATGCACTGCTCTATACTTTCCATTGCTCCTTTAGCAAGAATGCTTTGGAAATATAATTTGGTCCACTAAAGGTGTAGCCATGTATATACTCCTTTCTGAAATGTTGGTATCCTAAAATGGCAGTGGATGCAAGCACAGCCATAAATAGACTGACAGGCTGTACACAATTGTGACAGGAAAATTTGCACAATGTCATCTTGCTGTTACCACAGTTTCCCTGGAGACCTCTGAGGTAAACACTGAGCTGTTCACACAAAGCCCACAAGTCAAATTGCTACTTATCTCTAACATTATATGGCAGCCTACTAGATATTTTCACTAAAAAGTCACTTAAACTGACATTTTTGAGCTCTTTATTTAGAATGGTTTAATATATTACTATGGCATCTAGTTTTCTATTATTGGCATACAGATACTGAATTTATGATGTGTGGAAATGTTTTGCCTATTAGACCTCGCATCACCTTTAAACATCTCGTGGAGTCACGAGGCGGCCCAACGAAGTCATCTCGTGGAGTCATCTCGTGGCCCAACGAAGTACTGATGGGGTGGTCATAATAATCTGGCCACTCAGAGTGTGTGTGTGTGTGTATATATGTGTGTGTGTGTATGTATATATATAATCACTTTATTTTCCTAAATAGGATTATGTATTTGTGGGAGAAACTCTTGTTTATAGTTTTAAAGAGACAATGGGGGAAATGTAGTCGCATCATTTGGATGGGAAGGGGGTTTAACACCGCGGATGTCAACTGGTTAAAACTGTTGCATTCTAGTGCATATGGCAACAGATTTATTATCCTATATTATGTTCCATTCCTAAATACCTTCATAAGGAGATTTGCCTCTAAGTTTTCTCTGTCTCTAAATTGTTGCAAGCTTGCTGGGAACCTCCTAGAGGACAGCTGAATAGTCCTGAAGTGACTGAGGGTATGATGCTGAATTATCTTTGCAATACTTTAAAAATCCTCCAAACTGTCACACATTCTAGAAGTCCTCCTTAGCACTTCTAGAATGTGTGACAGTTTGGAAGGTTTCTATTGTCGCAAATGCTGGCCACAATTAATGTGCAACTATGAAAATTATGCAAAATGTTGCAAAACGTGCATTGAGTCGCAAACAAAAAAGACGCATAACAGAAATAAAACTTTGCAGTTAGAAATTTTTTAGGCGCAAAGACCAAAATGTCATGCTAACATTCATAAATTCCCCCAATGTCTGTTAAAACCTACCCACTTCAACCATTTTCTTAAAAATAATTTTTAAAAACCGGCAAAACATTTTGGATTTACTTTAGAGCACAATTTACAAAAGAGTTTTAGAAAGAGAAATGTACAGTAGGATCTAAGAAAGAAGATATATATATTTGCTATATAATAGAGTTTAAAAGAAGGTCAATCTACTGCATGGCAACCACTATGGGAATCATGGTGTTGGGGATATAAAAAAGAAAATCAATATGCAAATATCAAAATGAAAACATTTTATTAGGTACATAACACATTTTGAAAAATATGGTATATAACACCAAGAATTTAAAAGCTTCTGACTGTGACTCGGCTCTGAAAAAGCAAAGTAGAATATAGCCTTTGCTGCAAACTGAGAAGCTGAGCAGCAAACAGGAAGGTATGGAATCTCACAGAAACCCGTGACTGTCATTCGTGCATGTGTACATGTTATAAACCTTACAGTATCAGAATCAGAGATGGATTTTTTTTTATTGTCTTTTATCATCATTACAAATAACTTGGCAATAATTTGAATCTGCTTTAAAAATGTTTATGCTATTTCAAATATTGTCAATACACACTCCACAAAGTGGAGGTGTGCTACAGTAGCTACATAGTTACATAGTTACATAGTATTTGAGGTTGAATAAAGACATTAGTCCATCAAGTCCAACCTATTAGGATCTCATTCTAGGAGTACCCGTACCCCTAATAGCTAATCAGCTAATCAGATTCTAGTTAGAATTTTTCAGGTGAGAAGTGTTTTGAGTGAGAAAAGTTTTGGTCATGTGGCACCAGCAACTCTGAAGCATAGATTTGTAGCATCTATAAATCTCTGACAAATTTCCCTGGCAATTTCCAGCTAACGACAAAAACTCTGTTCAGCTACAAACTGCTGGTGTGTTATTGATACCAGCAGCTGCACTGGGTAACACCTACTAAAGCTGGGGATTCTGTAGATAGCTTCAAACACTACAAAAAGTAAATTGTGCATGGACTGAACTACGAGCCACTGGTAACTCTGTGATCCCAGACACTTTATTGCCTGCAATTCATTTTTTTTCTAGCAACATAAATCCCCCGAGGAGAGTGCTTCTGCCCATGCAACAGCTCATTTCTACACATTGCCAATGTGACATGATGCTAAGGCTAACAACTGATTGGTTGCTGTGTTTAGGAACCTTTTATATCCTTTTCTAAAGTTTTATACACCAGTTCACTTTTATTAAATGTCATTGACTATGTAAAATTTCAGAATGGGGTATTCCTACATCTGCTCTAAATCTGCATTTGTTTTTTCCTTTTGCAGGAGGAAAAGATATCCACAACATGCGGACAACAATATTTCTAAATAACGTGTCCCATCACCGCAGTTCAAGCTGAAGAATCATGCATGTCTGAAAGCCCAAAAAAAGACAAGATTTTCCACCTATTAGACAAATGCGGATGAAAAGTATAAAAAAAAAAAAACCACTGAGATTTGTTTCTAGCTTTTTTTTTTTTTCTGTACAAAAAGGTGCAATAACTGGACATCTTTACTGTGGCTTGGGGATAAAATTACATAGATTTGGCCATGCAGGATTTAAACTAGATGCTACTGAAAAATCAGGATTTGTTTTTTAGTCATATGTGTGTCATTAATATGAAATGAAGAGGTCTTCAGTGCCTGAGGGTGCTGAAATATACTTGACAGGGAAGCTACAACATGCATTGTTGGCTAGGAAACAGCAACAGCCTGTTTGTGCTGTGTGGTTTTGTCATCGTGGAAAACAGAGGCACTTCTTACTCGGGAATGCTTTGTGGTCAGCATATATAGTTCATATACAACAACATTGTTCATTGTAAGCTATTCTGCTCTTGCCCAAAAAATAAAATAATGTGCTGTAAGCTGGAGTTTGAAACCATGCAAATAGCTGATCTGCAAATTCGTATTTTACTTTTACAATATTCACTGAGAAGCTGTGACATTTTATGTTATGCATTTATGAAGAGCTATCACCTGTTATCTTTACCATGGAAGCATTTGTTTAAAGGTAACCTGTCATAACATCTGTTCCCTGCTTCAGCCGAGGCTCCCATCCAGCGCTTGAGGTGGTCATTGCCTGACTCCTAGAAGCTGTACTAATTGTAGGGTGGAAATGTCACTACCTGGTGCTGCACAGTTCTGCTCTACCCCAGAACTAGCACTGCTTCCTTGAGCCAAGCCATGACATCCTCCAGAGCTACATGTGAGGCTGAGCTATACCAGGTAACAGGTTCCCTTTTTAATAGATTTTTTTATCCCCTCTATTCATTTCAGTGGAACAACACAAATGCCAAGTTCTGTTTGACTGTATTATAGCACTGTAACTAGTTGATGTAATAATAGGAAGAGTTGTATGCAACGGTTCTCCTAATGGAAATTTAATGAAAGCCTGAGAATTTAGGGGTTTCTCTTACTCCAAAGAGTAAAAATACACCTACTAAACTGAACGTTTTAATGTATACGTTCCTAGATTTCATGTTTCAGATAGGAACCACACTTGAATAATTTTAAATATCAAACACTTGATAAGTTGTTCTGCACATTTAGAATAGTGTAATATATGAATATTGTTTGAAACTTTCCAGTAGAACCCAAACAATCATGGCATTTTATCAATTTTGCTAAAGGTGCATGTTTGTTCAGCACAGGAACTAACTAATTATGCATACATAGGCATTTTGTGCTGTGTTAGTAACTCTCTGGGGCTTATTTATTTACAATGTGCTGTAAACACAGCTTTCAATAGTTCATTAATGATGGTTCCAGATCTCTTTGAGATTCAAAACTCATTTTAATTCAAGTGATGTCTTATTCTAAACCCCTCCCTATTTAAGTATGTGTGTTAACATGAGTGGCTGCATCTAGCTATATAGCACCTGACTTAAGTGGCCCTTTCACTAACCTTTTCTGATACCGTTTATCAAAAATCCAAGCAAATGAGTATTCACCTTTTGTATCTGCCTACTCCTTTTTATCAGGGATATCCTGTGTACATGCAAGGAAGAGGGTACTTTCAGCAATCACAAAAAATAACTTTGACTACTCCACTTATGTTTTTAAAGGTTCTCTCAAATTTCTACAGAAATGTCTGTTCTTTACACAATGGAGACAGGTATTTTGCGGACTTTCGTTATTATTTTCATAATTTCCTGTAATCTTGGTTTATAGATCCTCAATATATTTCAGTCTGTCAAAGAATTAACACAAACACATGTATGGCAGTTCTGCTTAGCAGCAGACCACACAAAGGGAACAGAAGATTGCGGTTGAATAACTTATGATGTCAGTTCAAGAGACATTCCCATAAATATTAGTTTTGGTTAGAGGGGCCATGTTAAATGAAATCTTGCTTGATTTGTTACCTTATCTTTTTTCCATTTTTTGTATTAAATAAGGCATATATATGATAAGGGATTTCTACCACACTGTCAGCCAAGCCTGTTATAATGGTCAAATTGGGGTCAATGTTTTACCATACTTTCTGATATAATTCATAATGTCATCCGATGCATTGGAATGTATACACTTGTTATACTACTGAGCGGATTCATTGTACAGAAAAAATTCAAAATATTTTACTGTAATTAAATAATATATTCTATATTTAAGGAACACTTGTTTTACAGAACACCAAGAAAACGTTTGACCAAATATGTTATTCAGTTTTTGTTTTTTTTGTTGAGAAATTGTATTCCGGTTTAGAGTGAACTCTGATTTTAACTATTTGTATATGAGTGAACTTTTTAAAGAATAAAAGCTATTATATTAAGTTTGGGCAGGGTTTAATGTGTTGTGTTTTTTTTTCTTTTCATTCCTATTCATTAACAGCAACATATATCAATCAAGGCATACAATATTTCAGGAAAAAGGCACATTTCATATGAGTAGTTTAATGCAAAATATAATATAATATAATGCAAATTTTCCAAACATTGTAAAAGCAAAAAAAAAATAAACTTGCATATTATATTAATGAAAGCTTGAGAATTTAGGGGTTTTGCAGACTCCAAAAATTAAAAATTTACCCTAAGGAGAACTATGGGGAAAAACACTGACCCCATAGTTCTCCTTTAAATACCTCCCGGCCGGCCGTTGTGTATACACGGCCGGCCGGGAGCATCTTGGATGTAACTGGGCGTGTATACACGTCCTGTTAGTCCTGCCCACTCGAGCGCACCCCGCAGACACCTAATTTAAAAACCGGCAGCGGGTATAGAGCCGGCGGATCGCTTGTATGGGGTCCCGGTATGTGCGCCCCCCCCTCCCGCTGTCACGCTGATCCAGGGCTCCGCTGTGCCCGGTGCAAGCACGGGACCAGCATAGTGCCTCTGTAACAGAGGATCAGAGGAAGGTCAGTTCACGATCTCCCTCCGGTCCCCTCTCCGCTGTCAGAATGCGGAAGTGGTGTATATTACATCACTTTCGCATTCTCATGTCACTCCAGCTTCAGATGCTGGAGAGAAGCTGATGAAGCAGATCGGTGCTTCTTCAGGGGGGTCCTAGTTGACATTAGGGGTCTTGGAGACCCCTGATGTCTCCATAAAGAGGATCTGTCACTTTTGCTATCACATATAGGAGTTTCTTAGCCCCCTCTGTGATAGCAATAAAGTTAAGTGGAAAAAAAAAATTTAAGTTACACATGAAGAAAAAAAAAACATTTTTTAAAGTCCCCACCCTTACATACACGCATGTAAACATGCGTCAGGTGCTCATACCTGCGAAAACAACGATTGTGCCCATTACGCCGCACATGTTGCATATCGCTGCGAACGTCGCAGTGAGAGCAATAATTTTAGGGCCATCAATCACTGATAACACTAAACTGATGAGCTGTAAAAGCTTTTAAAGCGTCGCCTATGGCCAATTTTGGGTATGCTAGTTTTTCGCCAGTGCACGCAATCTTTAAGCTTGACATGTTTGGTGTCTATTTACCCGACGTGACCCCGTCTTTTATATTTTACCAAAAAAGTGGGTAATATTAGTTGTTTTATAACATAATGTTAAAAAAAAAAACTTTTTTTTTCTAAATTTTCAGTTATTTCTCCTGAATATAGTAAAAAATAAAAACCTCAGTGGTGATTTAAATACCACCAAAAGAAAGCTCTATGTGTCCCCAAAACATGGTAGAAAATTCATTTCAGTACAGCGTTGCATGACGGAATACATGTCAGTCAAAGTACCGCAGCGCTGAACACTGAAAAATGGCCTGGCCAGGAAGGGGGTCTAAACACCTGGTCTTCAAGCGGTTAACAAAGGTTTAATTGATACTTTCCCAGTTTTATTGTTTCAGATAGGAACCCCACTTGAGCCATTTTGAACATCAAACACTTAAAATATTACACTATTCTAAATGTGCAGAACTTGATATTGTTTGAAACGTTCCAGTAGAATCCAAACAATCATGGTAGTTTACCAATGCTCCTTAAAGTGCAGGTTTGTGCTTCAGCACAGTAACTAACTCATTATGCATACATAGGCATTTTGTGCTGTCTTAGGGTATACACGGGTAGATTTTCGAATCAACGTCGTACAAAAAATCTCATCGGAACATATGAATGGAGCTTCCCAAACAAAAACCACATTTGCTGTTAGAATTTTTTTCAATGGAGAAACAATTCCAAAATGCTCATCCATCCGAATTTTTTCAGCGCTGCAGTCGACATCAATCATCAATTTGGCACCACCAGCTATTAGAAAGTCAAACAAACATTCTGAAATCGATTTCATGTGTTCGAAATGCTAACCCTGTACACCCTACCTTAGTAACTCTTATGAGGCTTATTTATTTACAATATGCTGTGAATCGCTTTCAACATTTCATTAATGCTAGTTCAGGATCTCTGAGATTCCAAACTGGAGTCAATGTTTTACTATGCTTTCTGATCTAATTCATTCCTTAACACGCTTTCCAAAACTAACTAGAGGTAGGCTTCAGGATGTTGATTAACAAAATGTTTGGGTTGTATGTGTTCTTCACTCCTGTGTAAAAAAATAAATAATATCTTTTTTGCCATATCATTGTTCGAGCCAGTTATAGATTAGACACCTTGCACAAATATTGTAACTTTTGTTTGTAACAATTTTTTTTTGCATTCCTGGGTTACGTTTAGTTCTCTTGATATGTTGTGATGTAACTTTTGTGTTTTGAGATTACAACCCAGAAATAGCATATCTTGGAGCATGTTCTGAATTGGTTGTCACATAGCACTCCTTCTTCCCTGGTCCACCCTCCATTATATTCTGACCCCTGTTTGACTTATCTGCCCCATTATATTCCAACTCTCCCTCCCCCCTCAATCCTTGTTTAAATACTCCTCCAACCCTCCCATGAACCTCTCCCCTAGCACAGCAGCCCCCCTTCCATTTAGGTGCAGACCAACTTTAGCATATCGGTTGCACCCCAATGAAAATCCAGCCCAGTGCTGCAGAAACCCAAAGCCTTCCCTCTTACACCAGGTCCTCAGCCATGCGTTTAGCTCTCTAAGCTCCCACTGTCTTTCCTTCCCTTCAGCTTGCAACCTAGTTCTTTAACTACCTCCGGGCCGGCTGTAGTAAAAAAAACGGCCGGCCGGGAGCTCTCTAGATCTGAGCGGGCGTCTTTAGACGTCCGCTCAGACATGCCCCCTCGCTGCGCCGCTGGGCGCGTGCAGGAAATGCCCGATATTTAGAAACAGGCAGCGATGCCTGTTAACATACAAGCGATCCGCCGGCTGTGGAGCCGGCGTATCGCTTGTATGGGGTAACGATCGGTGCCCTCCCCGCTGTTGTCACGCTGATCCCGGGCTCCGCTGTGCGAGCTCCCTCCGGTCCCCTCTCCTCTGCAAGAATGCGGAAGTGTTGTATATTACATCACTTCTGCATTCTTGTGTCACTCTCCAGCTTCAGAAGCTGGAAAGAAGCTGATGGAGCAGATCTGTGCTTCATCAGCTTCTTATTTTTTAGCAATAAAGTTAAGTGGGGAAAAGAAAATAGGGAAAAAAAAATTAAAGTCCCCCCCAAAATGTAAAGTTACACATAATAAAGAATAAAAAAAACAAAAAAATTTGTTACGTTCCCAGCCATACATACACGCATGCAAACATGCGTCGGGGGCGCATACGTGCAAACGTTTCTTAGCCCCCTCTGTGATAGCAATAAAGTTAAGTGGAAAAAAAAATTGGAAAACAATTGAAAGTTTCCCCCCAATTTTTTTTTAAGTTACACATGAAGAATAAAAAAAACTTTTTTTTTTTAAAGTCCCCACCCCTAGATACACAGTGAGAGCAATAATTTTAGGGCCATCAATCACTGATGAGCGGTAAAAGCTTTTAAAGTGTCGCCTATGGCCAATTTTGGGTATGGTAGTTTTCTGCGATTTTGCGGGTGTGCGCAATTTTAAAGCTTTTTTTTTTTAATAATTCAATTTTTATTATTTCAAAATAAACAAGGTAACTTTAACATCTATTCTTTTAATAATTCAATTTTTATTATTTCAAA
This sequence comes from Nanorana parkeri, assembly GCF_000935625.1. Classification (NCBI taxonomy): domain Eukaryota; kingdom Metazoa; phylum Chordata; class Amphibia; order Anura; family Dicroglossidae; genus Nanorana; species Nanorana parkeri. The sequence continues at coordinate 764,859 of NW_017306386.1, read as the reverse complement.
ATAAACAAGGGAACTTTAACATCTATTCGTTTTACATCAAAGTACATTTTAACAGTTGAATTCCAGCATTAAGTGTAGGCGGGCAGGATTCACTCCCGTCCGGACGAAGAGTATGAATTTTAAAGTTTGACATGTTTGGTGTCTATTTACCCGACGTGACCCGATCTTTTATATTACCAAAAAACTGGTGAATAATAAATGTTTCCTGACATTTTTTCAATATTTTCTGTAATTTTTCCTAATTATAGTAAAAAATAAAAACCCCAGTGGTGAATAAATACCACCAAAAGAAAGCGCTGTGTCCCCAAAAAATGGTATAAAATTCATTTCAGTACAGCGTTGCATGACGGAATAAACGTCAGTCAAAGTATCGCAGCGCTGAATACTGAAAAATGGCCTGGCCAGGAAGGGGGTCTAAACACCTGGTCTTCAAGCAGTTAAATTGATTTTTAATGATCCTCCGTCTTCCATGTATTCTGTTATTGGCCCCAACATGGTCCAAGACAGCTGGGTCATGCCAAAGCCACTCCCAGTAATTTGTCCACCCGGTTCATCACATGCCGAACCCTGGCACCAAGGAGACGGCAAACCATCCGGTTGAGGTGATCTGGGCAGTCCTCCGAATTATAGAATCCCCTATTACCACAACCTGTCTAGGCCTACCTGCATTACCTTCACTGCCCAGACTACATGGTTTTGCATGGATGAAGGAATCTGTTGTATTCTTTTCATTCAGCAATTAGAATTTCATTCAAAATGATATACTGTAGGTGTATGGCTAACTTATATCATACACCTTTGGTGTGTCCTCATTTTAGTGTATGTGATGCATGGTTACATTTTTGCTTTTCCTGGAAAATATCTTTAGAAGAAGGCAAAAGTTACTTAAAGCAGGTAAGTTGGAATTTTCATTACATGCTAGGAATGCACCGATTCCATTTTTTCAAGACCGAGTACCAATACTTTTCCTCAAATACTCACCAATACCTTTTTTTCTTTTTGTTTTGTGACAGTTTTCTAAAACAATACAGACTACTGATTTTAGGACAATGGTGGAGCTAAAGGGCCATTTGTAGCTGCAAACATTGCGACCCTGGTAGTTCTGCCACTGACTCCAAGCTGTAGAGGGACTACAACTCCCACTTATACATTATACAACAATACAGAAAAACACCAACTAGAGAGGACTACAAATCACAGCAATCCATTATACAGCTATGCAGAATACCATCAGCTAGGGAGCACTACAAATCCCAGCACATTATACAGCTGTGCAGAATACCTCCAGCAATATATTATACAGCAATGCAGAATAATATTAAACGACATAGTCTGTGTTGATCACCAGGGCTACTTGTTGTCTCTGGAGGCTGTGCGGCTTCTGACTAGGGCTATGCAGCGTCTCAGGAGGCTGTGAGGGGTCTTACCAGGGCTTTGTGCGGGTCTCCCCATGGCTGTTTGGCTGGGTGCGTCGGTCTGTCTCCCCAGTGCTGTGCGGATGTCTGCGGGTCTCGCCCTCGCTGTGCAGGTGGTGGAAAGGAGGAGCAGGAGATGTGTGCCTGGGCCGGCGCTGTAAACAGCTGCCGCAAGGTCCCCAGAAAGCGGGACCTTACGGCAGCCAAAGTCATTTAAAAATGTAAAGTGTAAGTATCAGGGCATTTTCACTAGCGTGAGTACTTGTGAAAATGCCCAGTATCGGTGCATCCCTACATGCTACTCAACCATGTTTTAGCCTTTTTGCACCTTGTGATTCAGTAGGTCTTTTAAAAGCTTCAGTCTACAAAAAAACAGCTGGATTCTGATGATCAGTGTTGGATAAGGATTGGAATGTCAAGAATGAGGGTGTTTTAAGAGGAGTAAAAGGAGGCATATCTGCTAAATTATGATGCAGACAGTGACGCTGGAAATTTAGCCATGCATTGAAATATAGGAACAAATATGAATAGAGAATGGAAAGGTAAGCATTATAAAATGATGCTAAACATTAAAGTCAGTAGATGAAAAAACAAATGGTACTGCTACCCCTGTATATCAGAAAATGTTGGACATTAGAAGACATTCTAGAAACTATCTTTCACTCACACGACAGGTACATTAATATATAATACAAATAAGCATGTTGGCATTCTGAAAATACCAATGACATTGATTTTATCTTGGGGGAGGGGGAGAGAAAATCAGCTGAATATTCAAGATTTTTCTCCCTTATATAAAATAACCTGAGTTATTCTAACGCACTTTAGACACTTGTGTATATGTCCTGGCTCTGTAAAGTACCAAATGTTCTCAGTCTCACAGACTACTAACATTAGTATTTATAATACAGGATTTTTGTTATAGCGCCAACAGTTTGCGCAGCGCCGTACAATGTAAGGAAGACATTACAATATGATTTAAGACAAGATGGTAAGAAGAGCCCTCAATCTAAAATTGAGCCGAGTGGCTTGTTGCAGGTGGGTGCTTATTTTAAAAGGAAATTCAGGTTTCTTTCTATAAGTGCAGACTAGAGCTTCATTCTGCATTGGCCAAACCCTCATTCCAGTGGCTAGCTCCCACAGGTAGGTACCTGTGTCCAGGAGACCATGACTGAGCTTGTTTTTAGTTTCTGTTCGTAAATGACTGACACACTTTTGACATTTTTGCTGTGTGATTCTTCCACGTCGGTAATATACTTTCTTACAAAGTGCACCCACACATATTATATATTGTTCTTTAGAGGACAGATAGGGCTACATATTTATATCACATATGTATGTCTAACGCCTCACTTAGGACAAATAGAATATAAAAAAAGAGGAAAAAAACGTAAAAAAACTCTTTTCTTTTTTCCCAGTTTTGATTTGTAGTATTTTTTTACAAAACCAGCACCGCTAAAAAAAAAAATAATGCAATAAATACATTCATTTATTTGTCCTGTATTTTTAATTTTTTTACACTTTTCACTATTTTTTAAAAACTTTTACAAATTGTATTTTATTTAATTATATCAAGCAGTTGTTGTGAATTAATCTCACTATTACTGCTTGATAAATTAATACATTTTTGGTTATTATTAGGCTGCTTCAAACTTCAGAACAGCCAATAATAAGTTAGTGACACTGATCCTGCAGCAGTTCAGGATTCAGCTGTCACTAAGGATTTCTGATCGTTCCAACAACGATCAGAAAATGGAAACATTCTTCTTTCAGGAATAGATACATTATGTATCTATTCCTGAAAGTGAAAGAAAAAAAAAACAAGTATACGATCGAGAGAGATATCTCTAGATCTATACGAGCTGTCAGAATGCCGGCATGTTTGCCCGCTCTGCTTTGACTCTCAGACACCCGATATTAAGGTATCAGGTGTCAGGTGTCTGAAAAAGGTTAACCCTTTCATTAATGGATGCCTTTTATATACTGGATATAATGGATGCCTTTTTAATATACCGAGGCATCCATTAATGAATGGTAACCGCTGATTCTCAGCGGTTACCAGCCCTCTAATGCAGCAAATAACTCGTCACGTACAGTGTACGTGACGAGTCATTTGGTCCCTTTGTGGCGGGACGTACAGTGTACGTCTCCCGTCACGAAGGGGTTAAGTAGACATGTAAGACAGCAAAAAATTTGTTTTGGATTTTTTTTTTAAACAGTCTGCAGAAACTATATTTTAAAAAAAAGCAAGGGGTTGACCCCCAATTTTTACTAGACCCTATAAATCTGTTAGGAATGTTAGGGGGACCCCCAATGTAAAAGCGTGGGGTTTCCCCTAAAATTCCTACCAGACCCTTAATCCAAGCACTGGCAGGGCAGGAAAGGGGGACAACCAAGCATACCCCCCGCTCTGCAACATGCCCTCAACATGGG
>NW_017306386.1:754476-760973 GCF_000935625.1 Nanorana parkeri | reverse complement strand
AAGAAAACCCCACTAAAGTGATACAAGCACAAAGAAATAAAACAGGGTTTAACTTTTAACTATTATCCATCAAAATCCAAACACGTTTTGGTTTTAGATCTATATTAATATATTCTGACTTCTAATGTATTGTGATAATTTCTTAATTGGAATGTGCTATGATCCATTTGAGTACATCAGTCATTTACAGATAGAGGTTAGGATGTAATTCATATTTTCAAGTCATCAGTATTCATCATACAGGGTTTCCTAGTGATGATAATATGCATTTATACGTTGCTATTTTTAATGGTAAAGTTTGTGTTCTATTTTATTACAAGAGATATTTTATAGGAATTGAAATGTGTTACCTTAATGCTATTCTTAATCTTCTGTTAAGATACCAAGTGTATTGTGAAGTGATGGTATGATTATATTCAGACATTGCTGAGGTGATCTGTTGTATTTTGATGGAAAACTGCATTAAAAATGTATTAGATGTTGACAAATTGTGTTGGGAAATCGTTATTTAACCCAGCAAAGTTGTTAAAAAAATATTCCTGAAAATCTACAGCACACACTACAGCAAGCGGAATCTACTTTCCTATCTACCTCACATATAATTTTCTATCATGGGGAAAATTGTTGCCATTACAGTGAAAATACTCGTCAAGCCTAGTATCACCTTATATAGGTAACCTTTCACAGTGTTTTTATGTGATGTTTGAAGCATGTTCTGAAAAAGTAGGTAATGCTGGCAAGCCGTAATGAAAAGGTTTACTAGAATGCAGTACATGTTGATACATGTCACTACCACCATCAGTGTGGTGATTCAATGGTTAGAACTGATGCCTTGCAGAGCTGGATTCCTGTATAAAAGCAAGATAAGGATGTTGACTGCATTGCCTCTGTTTGATCTGTGTATGTATGTTTACTGCCTTGGTGTTTTGTTTTCCTTCCTTCCACAATCCAAAAATAAATCTGTAGGTTTAACCTTTTTTTGGCCAGAGGGTATAATACATTGATGCCTGGGCCAAATTAGAAGTTACAGCATGCTAACTTGACAATAACCCTATTTTGCGTACCTAAATAGCACTGATATTTATAAGGGCATGACATTTTAATTGTTGCACTGTTTTAAAAAGAAACATTGTTCTGTTTTTATTATAGATGCATATGCATAAAAATGTCTTTAAAAAATCTGTTTTAAATGTATTATTTTAATATTGGAACTGCAGGTGACAATTACAGTATCAAACAGAGATGGTAGGATACAATGAGGGGAATTTATCAAAACTGGAGTAAACAAAATCTGGAGTAGTTGCCTATGGAAATCAGCTTCTCTTTTTTTTCCCCCCTTAAATCTTTACTCACCAGACTAAAGAGAGAAGCTGATTGGTTGCCATTGGACCAAAACTAGGTCTCTGCAAGACTTCACCCTCTGTAAAGCTGCCCTCCTAAAATATAATTCCTCCCTCCGTGCTGCCAAACAAACTTATTTTGTCACTCTCATTAACAAACTCTCATCCAAACCTCGTCAACTCTTTTCTACCTTTACGTCTCTACTATGTCCTCCACTGCCCCTGCCCACTAACCACTCACTGCCCAGGACATTGCCATTCATTTAGAAAACAAAATAGATACAATTGGGGATCAGATCACCACTGACCAATCCACTTCCCCTACTAATGTACCAGACCCTCCATCACACTTGTTACTTTCATCTTGTCACTGTCACCACAGAGGAGGTTACAAAGCTTCTCTCTGACACCCACCTCACCACTTGCCCCCTAGACCCTGTTCCCTCAAAACTACTTTGGTCACCCTCTTGCTCTATCCTAGACTCTCTTACTCACATTTTCAATCTTTCCCACTCTACTGGCATCTTTCCTTCCCCTCTAAAACATGCACTAGTCACCCCAATACCAAAAAAACCCTCATACCAAAAAAACCCTCACCTAAATAATTTCAGACCTATCTCCTTACTCCCATTCACCGCTAAACTATTAGAACGCCTTATCTACAACCACCTGAGTCGCCACCTCGCTAATAACCTTTTGGACCCCTTTCAGTCTGGCTTTTGCCCCGTACACACCACTGAAACCGCCCTCCTAAAACTCACAAACGACCTACTAACTGCTAAAAACAATGGCTACTACTCCTACTCTTGCTATTAGGCCTTTCTGCTGCTTTTGACACTGTTGACCACACGCTGCTCCTCAAAAAACTCTACACGCTTGGCCTACATGATTCCACTCTCTCATGGCTCTCCTACCTAGCTATGTCACTCCTCTTCTCCAGCTACAACTCTGCCACCGGATATATCTCAAACCTTGTCTCAAAATATCACCCTAACTGGCCACTCCGCTCATCCCAAGACCTCCTACTTTCCAGCTCCCTTGTCAACTCCTCCCATACTCGCCTCCAGGACTTCTTTAGAGTCTCTCCCATCCTCTGGAACTCTTTACCCCAAACTGTCCGTCTATCTCCCACCTTGACTGCCTTTTACGCGTTCCCTAAATACTCATCTCTTCAGAGAAGCCTATCCCACCTCAACCTAACCACTCAACCATCACGTTCTCAAACAATTCATCCCCACACAGCTACCTCCTCATGTATCACTTGCTCCTCCCTTTTAGATTGTAAGCCCTCCTTACCATCTTGTCTTGAATTTTATTGTGATTGTACTGTCTTCCTTATATTGTAAAGCGCTGTGCTAACTGTTGGTGCTATATAAATCCTGTATAATAATAATAATCAGTGTGTTCCAGTTTTGATTAATTCCCCTAATTGTTTTTATGCCAAAAACTGTGGAATACATTGCCTTTGTTAGTTAAGGTAGACCTCCATCTAACAAAATGTTCTTCCTCTCAATATAAACCATACAGTTGGAGGGAGGTATGCTGTGTCTATAACTGACCCACCTTTTACAGCTAAGCTGTACCAAAAAGTGCCTATAACCATTATATACTATACATATGAGGTTGAGGTTTTGTTTTTTCTTTCATTGTAAAGTATAGAGGGGTTATGTGGTTGGTCTAAACTCTGGTTAGCAGAGTTATAAAGTAAGTACAAAAAAAGAAATAGAAAATAAACCTTGATATACTATTTAAAAGCAATCTTGTTATTGCTAGTGTAATGGAATCAATATTCTGTCAATTACAGTTTGGTATATGGTCCTCTGTAACCTTTGACTAAAATATTACAAACTACATGGAAAATGTTTCTGCAAGATAATAGAAGTATATGCTGTTCTCATTTTAGCATTATTCCACCTGTCTTTGTGCTATGTCAGTTTATTAAATGTAGAATAGGAGCAAAAGAAAATGTAAACGTTTTAAGGCTCATTCACACTCTTGCACTGTTTGTACACTTGTGTTAATGTGCTTTGCGTTAAGGCAGCCTGCTCATTTTAATAGGCTACCTAACACATCAATAAAGGTGCATACAGCATATATGGGAGTGCACTGCAATGAATGTTAGTGCAGTCATGCTCATCTGTTAGCAAGGTGTGTTGGGGTTGCATTTAAAACAAATGGCACTCCATTGCACCAATGTGTTACAGCAGTGCAATATTGGAAATTATTATACAGGATTTATATAGCGCCAACTGTTTGTGCAGCGCTTTACAATATAAGGAAGACATTACAATCACAATACAAATGGGCCCTTTAATGACTCATCTTTGGACCCTGTTGCCTATTCAATATTATAATAGAAGTATTAAGAGTTTTTGGATGTATGAGCACTACAGCACCCTGACATATGCGCTAGTTAGGATTTTATAGTAATTCATCTTGTTGAGTAATTGCATTACTGTATGGAGCAGAAGGAGACTTTTAATGTGTATAAAGCTAACCATGGCTCATCCTCTATTCAGTTTGTCTGCTATGATATCAGTAGTTGAAATACATAGCTAGTGATTATTAGCATGATGCAGCTTTATATCACCGTCACCTAACTATAGTTTATGAAGTGATAATTTGTGGCCATTCCTTTTCTTGTATACAAAGATAAAGGAATGTGAAGAATCCTGCCAGAGGATTGGGGGGTGTCCATTCTGCTTTTACTGCTAGGCCATTTCATGCATTAATTGCCTTGTATGGTGAGAAATTGACCCAGCACCTCACCTCAGCAGAAGTGTCTCCATTCATTTATCCTAAAAAGCAAAGAACAGTTTACATTAGAATTTAGCAAGCACAAAAACAATAAAAAAATATAATGCAGTGACTGCATTAAAAAAAAAAGTCAGCTACATCAGTCTAGGGATGCCTCTATCCTGCAGTAGAATATTGTGAAATCTGCAGTTTTTCTGACCTTTAGGAGGAGTCTTTGTTCTACAACAAAAATATTGTACAACTGTACATGTCAAAACAGCAACCATTTTAGAGTGATATGATAACCATATTTTATTTAAATGTACTGGTAAGGTTTTTTTCCCTTGCAGCTATAGGTTTTATATAGATTGTAATGTCAATAGATTTAGGAAAGGAGTTCTAACTCCTGATTAACAAGCATAAATCCAAAGCCAAAAAACACACTGAACAATTCCAAGGCTGCACTCCAGTGTACTCAAAACTTATGAACAACAAACTTTGACAACAATTCACCCCATATGGAGCTTAATCATATACTGCCAAGAAGCAGCTACAGAAGTAAACCACATTAAGGGTGTGAATGGAAAAAAAATACCCATTTATAAATCACGGGTATTGGCACATCTTGAGAATAGAAAAGCAGCTTGAGACACTGCAACGTAAGAAAACTATAAAACAATTGTAGACATTTAGAGTAAGGTATGAGTCTGTATTATTTTGAGGGAAAAAGTTCACTTTCAAGTGATGTAAGCACTGCCCCTCTGTCACAGCTTCTCTTCAATTATAATTGTTGAGACCTACAGTTGTGCTCATAAATTCTGCCAGGATGTGTAAACTTATGATTTCCTGGCCATTTTTCAGAGAATATGAATGATAACACGAAAACCTTTCTGTCACTCATGGGTAGTGTTTGGCTGAAGCCATTTATTATCAATCAACTGTGTACTCTTTTCCAATCATAATGACAACAGAAACTACCCAAATTACCCTGATCAAAAGTTTACATAACCTGGTGATTTTGGCCTGATAACATGCACACAGGTTGACACAAAGGGGTGTGAATGGCTATTAGAGGGAACCATCCTCAGCTGTGATCTGTTTGCATGTAATCAGTGTGTGTGTGTGTGTGTGTATAAAAGGCCAATGAGTTTCTGGGCTCCTGACAGACCCTTGCATCCTTCATCCAGTGCTGCACTGGCGTGTCTGGATTCTGAGTCATGGGGAAAGCACAAGAATTGTCAAAGGACCTGCGGGATAAGGTAGTTGAACTGTATAGAACAGGAAAGGGATATAAAGAGATATCCAAGGAATTGAGAATGCCAATCAGCAGTGTTCAAACTCTAATCAAGAAGTGGAACCAAACCACGGTTAGGTAGACCAACTAAACTGTCAGCCACAACTGCAAGGAAAATTGTTCGGGATGCAAAGAAAAACCAATAAATAACTTCAGGTGAAATACAGGACACTCTGAAAACATGTGGTGTGGCTGTTGCAAGATGCACAATAAGGAGGCATTTGAAGAAAGATGGGCTGCATGGTCGAGTCGCCAGAATAAAGATGGGCTGCATGGTCGAGTCGCCAGAAGAAAGCCATTACTACGCAAATGCCCGCTTACAATACGCCAAACAGCACTGAGACAAGCCTCAAACCTTCTGGCACAAAGTCAATTGGAGTGATGAGACCAAAATTGAGCTTTTCGGCCACAACCATAAACGCTACATTTGGAGAGGAGTCAACAAGGCCTTTGATGAAAAGTACACCATTCCTACTGTGAAACACGGAGGTGGGTCGTTGATGTTTTGGGTATGTGTGAGCTACAAAGGCACAGGAAAGTTGGTTAGAATTGATGGCACGATGAATGCAGTATGTTATCAAAGGATACTGGAGGACAATTTGCATGCATCAGCCTGGAAGCTGCGCATGGGACGTACTTGGACATTCCAACATGACAATGATCCTAAACACAAGGCCAAGTCGACCTGTCATTGGCTACAGCAGAATATAGTGAAGGTTCTGGAGTGGCCATCTCAGTCTCCTGACCTCAATATCATTGAGCCACTCTGGGGAGATCTCAAACATGCAGTTCATGCAAGACAGCTCAAGAATTGAAGGTCCTGGAGGCTTTTTGCCAGTAAGAATGGGCAGCTTTACCATCTGAGAAGATAAAGAGCCTCATCCACACATACCACAAAAGACTTCAAGCTGTCATTGATGTTAAAGGGGGCAACACACCGTATTAAGAACTGGGGTATGTAAACTTTTGATCAGGGTCATTTGGGTAGTTTCTGTTATCATTATGATTGGAAAAGAGTAAGCACAGTTGATTGATAATAAATGGCTTCAGCCAAACACTACCCATGAGTGACAGAAAGGTTTTCGTGTTATCATTCATATTCTCTGAAAAATGGCCAGGAAATCATA
>NW_017306386.1:752366-754007 GCF_000935625.1 Nanorana parkeri | reverse complement strand
GGAAGCTGCGCATGGGACGTACTTGGACATTCCAACATGACAATGATCCTAAACACAAGGCCAAGTCGACCTGTCATTGGCTACAGCAGAATATAGTGAAGGTTCTGGAGTGGCCATCTCAGTCTCCTGACCTCAATATCATTGAGCCACTCTGGGGAGATCTCAAACATGCAGTTCATGCAAGACAGCTCAAGAATTGAAGGTCCTGGAGGCTTTTTGCTAGTAAGAATGGGCAGCTTTACCATCTGAGAAGATAAAGAGCCTCATCCACATAACACAAGGCCAAGTCGACCTGTCATTGGCTACAGCAGAATATAGTGAAGGTTCTGGAGTGGCCATCTCAGTCTCCTGACCTCAATATCATTGAGCCACTCTGGGGAGATCTCAAACATGCAGTTCATGCAAGACAGCTCAAGAATTGAAGGTCCTGGAGGCTTTTTGCTAGTAAGAATGGGCAGCTTTACCATCTGAGAAGATAAAGAGCCTCATCCACACATACCACAAAAGACTTCAAGCTGTCATTGATGTTAAAGGGGGCAACACACCGTATTAAGAACTGGGGTATGTAAACTTTTGATCAGGGTCATTTGGGTAGTTTCTGTTATCATTATGATTGGAAAAGAGTAAGCACAGTTGATTGATAATAAATGGCTTCAGCCAAACACTACCCATGAGTGACAGAAAGGTTTTCGTGTTATCATTCATATTCTCTGAAAAATGGCCAGGAAATCATACATTCTGCCAGGGTGTGTAAACTTATGAGCACAAGTTTAGTTGTCACATTGACATCTGGGTCCTGGTCTGTGTCTTTGGAGATGTTTCAGTGGCTACTGTGAAAATGTATGCAGGCATTATATGCGTTTGAATCAACATTTGCAGCGTATTTTGATTAGTTTTTATGTGCGAATCTAAAGAGTGTACTTTGTACTTTGTTCTGCACATTAGGCCATTAAAGCAACCCCACAAGTGCAAAAAATGTTTTCATTCGTGGAAAAAAAATTGTTCTTGTGTAACCCCTAATTGGCCATAATTAACTTCTTCAATTACAGCATTAATTTTGCAGCTATTTATTTTTTTTACTAGCACAAGCATGCCTGTTGCAGAACTTCTTGTGAAAGAGATGATTGTCAGAACAGAATGCAGTAAGCAGGTAGCGGGACAGAGTCAGCAGAGGAGGAAACTTGGAATCGATGCCAACTGTCAGGATGGAGGAGCAGAATGGACAGCTAAGGAGTAGAGCAGCTCTTGGCCCTGATGGAGCACAGGAGGTGGTTATGACAGTGGAATGGAGAGGATGAGTGGTGTAATAAAGGGAGAAAGTACAGGTGTGTGTGTGTGTGTGTGTGTGTGTGTGTGTAGGAGGCGGCTTCATGGAGTGGAGAAGATGCACTGTGTGGGGAGGTGGCTGGGGAAGAATATGCTATTGCTTACTGGGCATGAAATGGCACCAGGGAGGGATGTGCTGTGACCAGCGAGTATGTGGCTTGGTAGGATATGCTATGCCAAAGGGGTAAGGTGGGCTGAGAGGGATGCCTCATCAGTGAGAAGTACTCAGGGTTAGGTGACCAGATGTGGATGAGCTATGGTGAAGAGAGGGTGAATTGGCCAGAAAGGGCTGAAGTGTAAGCAGGGGACAAGGTG
>NW_017306386.1:733502-752206 GCF_000935625.1 Nanorana parkeri | reverse complement strand
CTGAATTTAAAGTGAAAGCTATATGTTTTTGGACGCTTTCCTTTTACAACTATAGGATTTTGTTTACCATTCATACATACATTTTTTGTTAATTTGTTTTCTTTTTTTGATGTTGCATTAAAAGAAAATGTATAAAAATAGTTATTGTTATATATTGTAATATAATAAAGGGGAAGTATTTGGATAGTAAAATATACTCTTCTCAATATATAGAGCTGGAGTGGGACACTGCAGCTGTCACACGCTGCCTCTATATACTGAGAATATGGCAATCATGTAACTGCTGATTGGTCAACTCACGACTTCTCCTGCAGAGAACAGTGACTGTCAGTCAACGCTCCCCACAAAGATTTCCCCTCTCAGTTCCTACGGCACTCACTTCAGGGACAGAACAGAGAGGAGGCGGGCACAGCTGGTTCTGGCCTTATGAGAGATCCTTCCTGGCTGAAGTCATGGGATGACGACTCATCTCCAGCCCCATTCAACTGCTGGCTGGATGATTCCTTATGATTGGCAGTGGGTGGATTTCATAGCTGCATAATAGGAGGTATGTAATGTGCCCACTGCTGTCCTCTGTCAATCTAAGGGGAGGCGGACCTGATGGGGAACCTGCTGCTGTCTGTGTGACAGCAGCAGTGACCAGACAGGGATGAAGTGTCCAGTATTTTAATTTTGCAGTAATACACAGTAAAACCCAAATATGCATGAACTGCAGTGTGGTGTTTTCTGGTGCCATTCTTTTTAAATGGCACCTTGACCCACCTGCATTGTAGTGCAATGAGTTAAAAAAAATGGGGCAGGTCCGTTTTACCTCACATTGTGGTGTGTTGAAAGCCAATTAAAAATGAATAGGCTGCCTTACTGCGGCATTGTGAATGGGGCCAGCAGCACTGCTAAACAGGGATAGTGTAACAGATTTACTATAAGGCTGTAAATTGACTAATTTCTCCTTCTGCAAAGTAGTGACAATATAAAACCTGCCCTTAACTGTGCATTTGTTTTAGGGGAAAGTTTATCTGAACCTAAATCTGTCACAGACGTTCTCAAAGATGTGCCAGTTGGCTGTCCAGATTGCTGGCTTCAAAAAAAAAAAATGTCTAATTTGCTTGATAAATATCCCTCTTGGATGCTTCATAATAAAAAGGGCGTCAAGTAAAAAAAATAAAAATCCCTCTAACATTCTCATAGTCATATTGGTATTTAATTTATAATATTTGCTTATAGTATTCTTATTTACTCAGCTTAACTACAAATATTTACAAAATAGGCAGAATGGTAACCTTGATTAATCCTTTTCAAAGGATAAGAAGTTAAGTATGTAGAATAATGCAGCAATTGCAAAGGTTATTCATCTGTATCTGGTTGGGGTTCTGAATTCATCTGTATCTGATTTTATAATGATAGATTACAATTGATTGATCAACCTGATGCATCCAAAAATGAACCTGGTTATAGCCCTGAACGCGCACTTTTTTTCTTTTTTTTTCTTAGCACACTGAGAATCTGTTTATGTGGCAGTGCCAAAGGATTTGTCTTGTCATTCGATAATACTTCAAATATAAACAGTGAACGTAGAAAAGGAAATGCTAAACAAATTGTCTGGAGTTCCAAGAGGCCATGCAAGATTGTGCATCCTCTCTAATGTTCAATTACGCAGAACCTTTTATGGAAATTTGTCAGAGTTCAGTAAACAGAAAATATAGATTCAGGCACACTCTATACGGCTTTTGACTCCAAGTATTGGGTGCTAAAATGACTCAACAATGGACCTGCCATCATGTAGTGATGATACAGCAAAAAGTTGTCACCAGTACACCTCTATGCTATAAATCTACTTATTTAATTTGTCACATTACAACAGCATAGCAGCTGTGTTTTGGAGACAAAGTAATCCTTCTGACTGTAGTGACAATCTATGAAAAGTCATAAGTCCTTATAGAATAGTAAAGAACCAATTGTGTGTGAGCTAATCAATGAACAGCACGCCTTCACACCCCTCACACAAATAAACAATCAATGTCCCAGCGTATGATGGGACTGGATGTCTCTTCACACTACTTTTCTAGACCCGACTCCATCCTGATTAGATAGAGTAACCAGACAGCCACAAACCTGCTTGGCGGTAGAGTGGACCTCCTGGACCCCCTGGTGGATAAGCCATAGAAGAACCTTCAGTAACTATAACCAAGGCTGCTCCAAGGTGGTGTCCACTTGCGGACACTTCAGGCTTCACTATCCTCTTTACCAGATCTATTTAAAAGAACTACACAATACCATACCACTGACCTCTTCAAACTATCCGGATCACTCTCCAGACAAACTGCAGCTCACATCCTTCTCGTTTCCGGGTTCGGTTGCATCAGATGAAGATAAGGAATCCACTCTCATGGAAGTGCTTCACACTATACAGATTAATCATACCTCCCTCGTGAGTATGGTCAATAAGCTAAAGGTGCCCATACACTGCACGATTCCCGTACGAGAATCGCGCGAAATCCCGCGATCGTACGATAATTGTGCAGTGTATGGAAGGCGTGCAACCGTTTCTACTGTACGGTCGTGCGTCTTCCGTCGAACAAGCAGGCTGGAAAACCGGCCTGGAATCGTACGATTTTCGGCGAGTTAGTGGCCTGCTTGTTCGACAACTGCTGCACGCGCACACTGGCCGTTTGCAGTCATCGGAAGCCCGCCCCTCATCGCAGCCATCCCAAGTACGACCTGCCTGTCCAAGATGGGCAGATCGTACGTTTTTTTAAGTACTTTACAACCCTCGCAAGACAAAAGTCTTGCGAGGGTTGTAAAGTGTATGGGCACCTTCAGAGTATATCTAAGGCCAAAACTTCTTATCATTTTGGATGGAGTAGAAAATATTTTGTTGGCCATTTTTGTCCTGTTCAAGAGTTTATTCACTTCACTTTTTGTCCCGTACACACAACAGGAAGTGATGAGAAATTTCTCCAAAGTAAGATGAGTCCCTTCTTAGACAGGTGTCACCAAAACAATTGTCCAGGTTTGGACTTGCCCACCGGAGAAACCAAGGATAATTTGTTAGGCTCCAAGTATATAGGGCAAAAACATGATTAAACCAATGAGTGTGGGGTTGTGAATGACACGTTGCACAATAATTATTTTCATATATTGCCCATATCTTGTGCCATGGAATACATCCACACTATGCATCAGTATATAAAATAGTCCACAATGTTACTCCATTACCTTATTTGTTGCTTCCTTCCAGAAGCATGCAGCTATGTAAATACATGAAGATTGTTGATATCCAACACATCTACTGTAGGTGTAAAAATGTATTGCTCCCATCTCACTGCAGGCAGCTTTATAGTGATGCAGTGTATGGGGTTGATTTACTAACCTTATAAACACACCACGAACATGTATACACCTCTGTAGTGTGTTCCCTCCCAGCATGATCTATGGGTGGAATCTAAACACCTTTGTAGTGTGTACACACCCAGTAGGTGTGTTGTGCAAAGCCCTGCCCTGAATTGGAAGGTGATGTTGTGTAAATTAGCTCTACATTGTGTTGCTTGCGTTGATGAATGCAGGAATGTAAATGCATGAGCTAACCATTTTGTCTAAACTGTGAAGCAGCATTATATATGCATCATGTGCATGATTTTTCCATATATGGCATTAGTGGAAACATGCTTATAGAGACTTTTTGGTTGATAAATACGTTTTGCTGTGTAAAAATCACACGCACCTGGTGCGTGCGTGTGTTTAGGTTAGTAAATCACCCCCTATGTGTCAATATAGTCCCAAGCTGTACACGCCTGTGGAGTCAAGATGTTGGACCAAAACAGGCTGAAGTGTGCCAATTTGGATAGTTGCTGCATTTGGCAGTAATGCAAGTAGTCCTATGGATGCAAAGCTTTCAAATAGTAGAAGGCAGATTGTAGCAAGCAGCTCTAAAGAGACCGCACATACGGTGATAGTTTGTAAATCAAGCCAACCAACATCTGTTACAAGGAGTACTTAGTAGTAGTAGCAAGAAAACTGTAAAGAAAACAGACCAGCAGGAAGTAGTAGAATATCCGTAGACTCACCTGATATACTAAGCTGATTGAAGTCTAATTATTACCAAAAAAGGTCTCCAAATGAGATCTGGTATAGTGTAAATGGTAAATGTCAATGTAACAACCTTTTCCTCCATTGATGGTTATGTTTTGGAGCACAGGCCCTCTTAACTGAGGTAAAAGCAGGGCAGGGGTGTTACCACAGACATGTTATCAGAGAAAATGTCTCCTGTGTGGGATCTATAATTTGCTAAAATATAAAAGTCGGGGTCACGTCGGGTAAATAGTAAAATAGCAAAAAGTTTTCCTGGCACACTTGCAAGCTAGCATGTAAAAAAACTTGTCTCACGTGAGTGCGTTTGTCATTTTTGCTTGACTGTTTTGGTGCAGTGATGTATGGGGGGGTCTCCGCTGCCATTGGGATGTGCGGGATCCTTTGTGCGTCTCCGTGCCTTTAAGGGGGTTGGGCTTCCTCCTAACAAACCTGCACCCAATTTTATCTTCTGCGTTTTTCGTTTGTTTTGCTTGACCAATTTTATCTTCTGCCCCATGTGCTCCAAGATTGCTCGCTCGCCCGCCTGCCGACATTAGACAGCTCGGCTGCCTTAATGTTGTGGTGCCTGAACCTTGGCAAAATGAGGTGGCTGCTGTGCGGGCCACATTACAAGGTCCGGCGGGCCGGATTCGGCCCGCGGGCCTTGTGTTTGCCACCCCTGGTTTAAAGGGTCATTATTAAGCCAATCTTTTATACATTTTTTTAAAAATATATTTAATGCATTCTTATAACTGCCTGTTTTTTACCCCTTCTGTCAATATATAGATCACTTAGCCAAGGGCCTAATAGATGTTCATACTTCCCGCATATCTCTGAAAGGTGTCTATAAATAAAAATTCAAAATACACGTTCTCCATAAATGTATTCCCATATCTGCTATAATTGAAGAGGAGGGGGCACTTTCCCACCCTCATGCCTCTACTTGAACTCATGTCTATAGTATTGCCTGCCTAGTATTGCCATATTCTGACTGACTGGCAGAATATGCAGCTAAGTCAGTGCTCTTTTTAACTAGATCATCAAAGAAGAAAAGAAGTATGAGAAAGTCCAATTCTCAGGGACCCATTACCTGGTTGGGTTGTGCTTTGTATATAGCGCTCTGTAGTTTTAAACAGTACATCTGATCCAGAGTGGAAATTTCCATACAGTATTTCAATTCAAGAAGCACCCCCTATTGCAAAAAAAAATGCAGAGATAAATTTTGATGAATCAATCTCAATCTACTGACCAAACGATTATTTAACCAGACCATGGGGAGCCTCAAACCTAAGAACTAACCTTTATATCTAAAACTTTGCAACGGTACTGTACTGGCAAATTTCAGATTTTAGCTAAATACTGCAACATTGGTGATACAAACATGGATCAGTACACTAAGAAAATTAACGTCCAACCTGCAGCCAGTGACTGAAAACAATTACTTAGAGCAACATAACAAGTCAAATGTGTTCAATTAGTACACCACAGCTCACAAACCTGTTGGTCCTGCAACATGTACTTGGGAGACCCTCAAGGTGGTTATGTAATGCTTTTGGTCTGGTGCCCCACCCACACCTGGTATTCTGCAGCTGCAAGAGATCCTGTTTCAACCTCCAATAAGAATCAAACTGCTCTATTTGAAGGAATGGCATCTACAGTTTTGATGCACCAATAGCGGAGATTAAATCAGATAGAGAGGAGGCGGTTAGGTGTAGAGGAGGTAAAGTATGGGCAGATCCATGGAGACCAAATGGATTCAAATTTTGTCATTGTATTTTCCAATTGTGCCATGCATTTTTCTGGGACAATATCCAGTGGGTATGGTTTGTGACACTAGATACACTAAGGGACTTTGTCATCCAGTTTTTTGCTATTTCCCTCTTTGCTGCAGTCAATATGCGGATAGCAAGCTTAAAAGCATTATTGGAAAGACCAGTTGGTCTACAGTTTAGAAGGGCAAAATAGGGGTCTTTAGTGAACGGTTCGGACAGAATGGAGCTGATGAGGCTGAAAATCTTTTCCCAAAATTCACAGACCACTGGCAGTGCCACCATATGTGAAAATAAGTTCCTGGATCAATTTGTCCTCTTTTTTTAACAATACTAAAATTACATTTCTTTTACAAATCATGGGCAAGCAAATAAAGGTAAATTGTAAAGAGGTTTTACAAACACGTCTATCTTGGTCCTACATCTGTGAAACCTAGTATGTAATATAGAAGTACAGCACAAATGTGTTTAATATAGGAAAAATGAAAGACCACCTAGTGGAGCTAAATTCCAATGGGTAGGGTCTGAGTCTTGATGATTTATTCTGTTATGTAGAAAAAGAAAAGCAGGCCTGAGGTGGTCTGTTAACCTTGTCACAGACTCAGAGCCTTGACTAGAGCAAACTATGTAATATTCGTAATATTGTTCCAGCTATATCAACAGTTAAGGGGACAGAAGCTAGAAGATAGACAAAAAAAGAAAGAAAGAAAGAAACCAATCTGACTATTAAGGTCAGAATTATGAGAAATAAAAGCCAGAATTACGCTTTGAAACTCAGAATAAAAGTCCCAATTTGTTTTAGCGATTTCTTTTAGGATGGTCCCAGCGCTCTTCTGTAAAATACTGTACCTAAGTGCCCACTATATCAGTGTTTGGAACCCTATTAGCCTTAAAGCAACATTATACATGAAAAATAGCTTGAACAACACAAATAAAACAAAAACTTATCCTAAATGCATGTTACACACATATTCAGTGTGCTCTTAAATGTCCAGTGATATATTGTTCCAGATCCCTTATGTATGACATACACATCACAACCAGTCCACATATGGCAATATGGCAGGAGAATAGTTTATCTTATTCACATATATGTGATTAGCTGTGTTTCCCATCTTTATTCCATTCACCTTGCCAATCCCCACTTTGCATCCACTCACTCACTGAATCTTATTGACCTCTGATTGCCAAGAAAGGTCAAAACTTGCTTGTTAGCTTCCTGATGTTTCCCTTGAAACATTTTACATCGAGAGTCCCTTCCTTATTTTGCCAGGAGGAGAATCGGCATAGCGTAAAACCATATATCGATTTTATTCATTAAACCAATTAAAAGCACTCACATTTGTTGGTGCTATATTAACACTCTTTATATACTGTACACCTGTTACCCACAGTCTCGCGCTCTGCAGAGAGTGGGTATGAACCTCATTCTGGTAGCGTGTTGACTTCACTGGCTACACCTACTCTATGCATTTAATCACCAAACAACTTCCCCAGGAGTGTTCTCATGCCACTTACAGGGCTTGCTCACACCAAATGCGGACCAGATCTGCACGAGTTTCTGCACATGCAGCGCAGTGTGTTTTGCCGTATTTTTGTGGAAAAGAAATTAAGCCTAAAATATGCTTTCAGTGCGTTCGCATGTGTTTTGATGCATTTGCAAGCGTTCCAGAGCAGGAAAAATAGGGCTTGCTGCAGTTTTTTTACATGTTCTGGAACTGAACGCTGCAGTGTGAACTAGAGCCCAAAATACAATTGGAATACATTGGATGCAGTTATGATCCGTTCTGTAACTGCTCTGCTCTGCTCCTGGAATGCACTTGGTGTGAACTAGCCCACAAGGTTACCAGTTTAAACGTACATCAGTTATATGTTCATTGTACACATCAGTATTTAGGTAGCTAATTTTATAGGGACAAAGTGATGATTGTACAGTTTTAGCAATCTAACAAGAAACATTCTTTCTGAAGCCATTACCTTTGAACAGCTCATTGTGGTTTTTTACTGAACTCTTGAAAAGTAAGCTAACTAATTGCATTTCCTGCCAAGTCCAGAATGTGACAGATAAATGGCCCAAACAGTAAGAAAAACTGCTTTAATCATAGACTACTGTACAGTACACATATACATTGTAACAAGAGTGCCAAATAAAAGGTCAGAGAGTTGAAAATCTATTAATCATGCATAGAAGGATAACATAAATCATGCATTGCGTTTTGGGGGCCCAACAAACTCCCCCCTTCTTCAGGGCTCAGGTGTTGTAAGTGGTAGGACATAAAGGTGGCAGAATTTAAAGATGGCACAATAGCTAGGAATAATCTGTTTAGCATTCTGTCAGCAACCTTTCACCCAGCATCAGATTCCCACACAGCAGTGAGAGAGACAGAGTTTTACTGTTGTATGTAACCCCATTGGGAAGATTTCTCCACACTTCCTCTTATGTTACTTCGACATGACAGAAGCAGAGCATATCCAAGAAGGACTCAGAAAGCAATGATAGCATTTTTTTTTGAAGATAGGCTAGAACTTCTGCAAGACTTTAATTACTTTCTGTGTCCTGGTTGAGTGATTTCTCTTCCTGTGTGGTCACAGGGACAGGAAAATATACCCA
The DNA here is from genome assembly GCF_000935625.1 of Nanorana parkeri. Lineage (NCBI taxonomy): Eukaryota > Metazoa > Chordata > Amphibia > Anura > Dicroglossidae > Nanorana > Nanorana parkeri. Next base: position 743,758 of record NW_017306386.1, on the reverse strand, counting down.
GTGGGGCAGAGACAACAATAAAAACCTGACAGAGGTTCCAATCATTTCCCATTCTACCCAAAACCATTTTAAGAAAGGGTTTAGCTGGAGATAGGCTTTAATGCTTCTAATCATGTTGTATCACAAATAGTTGCTGTACAAAAAGGAATTTGAAGTGCAGTGTTTTTGAATATATATTTTCATTGATAAAGAAAATAAAACTCAATCCATGATTATACAACAATGGAGAATCGCAACCAGCAATAGAAGACTACAGATCACATCAATCCATAATTATATAGCAATGGAAAATGGCAACCGTCTCACCAGGGCTGTATGCAAGTCTGACCAGGGCTGTATGCAGGTCTGACCAGGGCTGTGTTTGGGTCTCACCAGGGCTGTAATTGGGTGTCACCAGGGCTGCGTGCGCGTCTTACCAGGGCTGCATGCGAGTCTCTTCAGGGCTGCATTTGGGTGTCACCAGGGCTGCATGCAGACCTCACCCGGGCTGCATTTGGGCCTCTACAGGGCAGCATGTGGGGCTCTCCAGGGCTGTACAGGCAGTTGCTGGACGCCAGGCTCTCCAGGGCTTCTTTGAAATCCTACAAGGGCTGCATTTGTTTCTTTCCAGGGCTGAATGGGTGGGTTCTGGGCGCCAGGCTCTCCAGGGCTGTACAGGCGAGTGTGGGGCTGTCCAGGTTTCGGTAAGGGGAGGAGGAGATGTGAAATGGACCAGCACTATTAAAGACAATTACCACGAGGTCACCAGTAGGCTGTCTGAGGTCCCCAGCAAGTGCGGGACTTCCAGCAGCCGAAGTCATTTACAAATTTAAAGCGCCGGCATCGCTGTTATGTATGGGGGCATTTTCACCAGTACTAGTACTGAAAACGCCCTGTATCAGCACTGATACCGATACTAGAATTGGTATTGGTGCATTCCTAGATGTAAGTATACAAAATGGCTAGCTGAGATATGTCCTACAATATGAAGTTCTAAAACACTATTCTTTTCTTTATTTCTTAGAACATTCTCCTCCTTTGAAGCCGGGAATCAATGTATACCAATGAGGTAACACGGACAAAAACACTGTATTCAGCATTTGGGCCAATAGAAACAGAAAAGGACAAGGAAGGAAGTGTATACTGGGCTTAATGCACCCTGTTGGACCAGACAATTGGGGAGCACTTGGCAGGTATGAAAAAAATATCTGCCACATGCCTCCATTCTACAGATGTGTAGACCAAAAAGGTAAACAACAAAGGACAATATTTACAATTTATGATTTTACCTAGTGGCTTGCCTGAATGTGTCTAGACAATTGTGGGCAAATCCATGAAAACAGTGTTGAAAAGAAAGGTGAAGTCTTTATGTAGCACAAAAAGATACAGGCATTGGATTGGTGAACTGTATAATAGCCCATTTGCTCTGAAAATAAAGGTTGCATACAGCCTCCAGTAGTAGATTCTGATGCTTAATTTGCACTACAAAATGCTCCGTGAGAGGTAGATGACAAAGAAGAGCCACAAGGGCCTCACTAAAAATGTGAGCTTAGGGCAGCATAATCCCTAAATATACCCATTGGGTTATGGAAGAAAATAGCATCTTGCAGGACTTATTGTAGTTGGATCTCTATGAGAACATATCTTTCATTTAATTCATTCAATATTATTAGCACAGCTTAAAGGAGAACTATGGGTCAGTGTTTTTCACCATAGTTCTCCTTAGGGTAACGGGAGGACACAAACTAGCGTCCTCCCGTCACTCTAGGCTCAGTATACTGCGAGCTACAGCTTGCGGTATACTGAGACGCCGCAGCCGGAACGGATCTCGACTTAGACGACGGGATCCGCCCAGCTGCATGAGTGACAGCTGGCTCTGCCTATCTAGAGGCAGAGCCAGCTGTACCCGCCCCCTCCCCCGTCCGTTCCGCCAGTCAGCGCTGGCAGATCGGAGCGGGGAGAGGGGAATCCAGCCCCCCCCTGTCACGGCAGAGAGCCGTGACAGGATTGAGAGGTGAGCGAACCCGGTATGTGTTCGCTCACCTCCCGATCTACTGAGCCGACCTGTGACAGTCTCATTGTCACAGGTCGGCTAGAACTATGAGGTGAGTGAAAAGCACTCACCTCATAGTTCTCCTTTAAATCAACATAAAGATAATAAAAGCATTTTCCTTAATCTATCAGTGAGCACATCCAGCCTTTCACACCAGCTGTTTTTCTGTGTAAAGTGTAAACTCTAGTTTGTTTCCTTGTCATTCTTCATTCATGATTCTTAGAAAGCAACTCAAACAGTATCCCTTTCACACGGGAGCTGTTCATTATGATCAGCTCAGGGTCTGTGCATGGATCCCTTGCTGATCGGAACAGTACAAAATGGATGTCACACTCATTGTATTCCCCCAACTTGCAATGGAGGAAAAACCTGAGCTGTATGGACCCATCCTAGGTGTATGGGGTGTCAGATGTAAGCAGGCATGTGCACATTTATATCCAATTACCTCTGATTCGTTGCAATCAGGTCCACCAAAACAAAACTGCTTCACTTTTTTTTTTTCGAGCCTGGAACGCACTGAACTGCATACATCAAACCGGGATGTGTTCTGGGCTGGGAGGGGGCATGGCAGTTCCATGCATGTCAATGGCACCGCAGACACGCCCCCCACAAACACAGTACGATTGCCCGCACCGGAACGCAAGGTACAGGAATTCCCTCCATTCGGTTGCAGTGCGACCGGAAAAACGCTGCATTCACAATTTTGCATTGCACCGGAATGGAGGGTGTTCCGGTTTGGGCAATCACACTACGGGCGGGGGGCATGCCCCCTCCCGCCCTAGAACATGGCCCGGCTTGATGTATGCGTTTCAGTGCGTTCTGGGCCAGAACGCATTGGATATGGTGTGAAAGGGCTCTGAACATACAAAAAAAAAGAACCTTGTATAATTTTCTTGTGTTACTTGTTTAAATGTATAAGTATGTAATCCATTGACATATCCACATTTCACAATAAAACCATATTTCTTTTTTATAAATAAACCAGACACATGCAACCTTGGCACGCCAGCTAAGGTGAAGCTACACATCCCATTACGCTTCTGGGAGTCATCCCTGTGGCTGTCAGAGTCTTGCAATGGCTCATAAGACTTGTAGTACCACAACAGATGCAGTGCCGAGGTTGTCTACCCCTGCTCTAACCCTTACTTATCTGCCCAAAACAAACAAAAATGTTATAATAAGTAAAATGTGACACTATAATACAACCTAAACATAGACTAAATACATTGTAAAGCAGATCTACACCAAAATATTATGGCATCACTAAACCGTTCTGGCACAAATGCACTGTTTTTATATATTCCCATTATATTAGAATATATTTAGTATATTTAAGGTTAAATCCACTATATTCTTTAAATATGATCTGCTCAATCACCTCTGTTGAAATGTTAAATTAATCTCTCAGCTACCATTACACATATGCTTTGTACAACATAAGCTTATTATTCCTTCTTGGCTGTATGCTACGTTTGAACCCTAATTGTAAAAATATAAACTCAACAAGAAAAAATTATTTCTCAACAGCATAGTGGTGTATTAATTGACACAGTACTTGTTGACACTTAACACAAGCAAGGTGTAATAACACGTTTTGATAGTACTGGCCAAAAACAGGCCGACCAATAAAGGGTTCTAATGCTTCCAGAAGCGTCTTCAAATCAAGAAATACACAAAAAGATACGCACACAGCATAATGCATAAAACAGTTGTTTCCTTCAATGGTGGAGTTTCTGTAACTCCCACATCCTGTTACATTCACTATAAGAACTGCAAATAAAACATATTATGTCAGCATGGCGTGATAACAGGTACTAACTAAGATATGAGTCCTTCCAACTCCTGAGCTTGGAATGTCACCATAAATATCATCTTCTGTTTGCCTTTTTTTTTTCAAATGAGATAACAGTTGGTGACATCGCCTGGTGGTATCTCTTGAAGTGGAGTGTGGATTACAAACATCCTTAATGAGGTGTGGATCAGCCTCCTGATGTCAACTAATACTGTTCTACTATTAGTTCTAATGTTACCCAAAAATATGAAGCTGGCCTTGTATGCGGGGTTCTATTCATTCTGAACAAAAGAAGACATGTCCGTTATTCAGTATTTATCAAGGCCCATTATTCTCTGTGAAGCAGATCTGTATGCCTGGATTACTACTGTTCATCTTTGCTTTTTAACCAAGCTAAAGCGAAAGCAGACAACCGTTTCCAGTCTGTTCAGTAACTTGCAACATGCATATACATACCTTCCAACTTTCTGAGATGAGAATGAGGGACACTTTCCAGCACAATGTATTTAGGAGATACCCACACCCCTGCCATCAATTTTAGAAATATTTGCAGATATATGAAAAAAGAAAAAATGAAATATCACATTGGCATAAGTATTCAGACCCTTTGCAACAACACTTAAACTTTAGCTCAGGTGCCTCCTATTACTCTTGATCATTGCTGAGATGTTTCTACACCTTGATTGGAGTCCACCTGTGATAAATTAAATTGATTGGACATGATTTAGAAAGGCGCACACCTCTCTATAAAGCTGGCCATACACCTTACAATTATCTGCAGATTTTCTGTGGTCAGATGAAATAGGTGCAACAGATTCACTGTTTACTTAACTGTGTGGATGGAGTAATCTCCACCTTGGCCAATCTGTTGCACTTTTTCCATCTGACCACAGAAAATCTGCAGATAATTGTAAGGTGTATGGGCACCTTTAAAGGCCTCACAGCTGACCATGCATACTGTATCAGAGCAAAAGCCATGATAGTCAAAGGAACTGCCTGCAGAGCTCAGATTATTCCAATGCACAGATCTAGGGAAGGCTACAAAAAAAGGTTTCTGCTGCCCTGAAGGTTCCCAAGAGCACAGTGGCCTCCATAATTCTCGAATGGAAGAAGTTTGGCACAACCGGGATTCTTCCAGGAGCTGGTCGCCCGGCCAAACTGAGCAATCGGGTGAGAAGGGCCTTAGTAAGAGAGGTGACCAAGATCCCGATGGTCACTCTGACTAAGCTCCAGAGATCCTGTGTGGAGATGGAACAAAGTTGCAGAAGGACAACCATCAATGCAGCGATCCACCAATTTGGTGGCAGCATCATGCTGTGGGGTGTTTTTCAGCAGCAGGGACTGGGAGACTGGTCAGGGCTGAGGGAAAGTTGAATTGAGCAAAGTACAGAGTTATCATTAATGAAAATCTGTTCCACAGTGTCCAGGATCTCAGAATGGACCAAAGGTTCACTTTGCAACATGACATTGATCCTAAGCACACAGCCAAGACAACATAGGTGTGGTTTAGGGAGTGGGACAACTCTGTGAATGTCCTAGAGTGGCCCAGCCAGAGCCTTGACTTGAACCCTATTGAACATCTCTGGAGAGACCTGAAAATGGCTGTCCACTGACAGTCCACATCCATCCTGTCTAAGCTTGAGAGGATTTGCAAAGAAGAATGGCATAAAATCCCCTAATCCAGGTGTGCAAAGCTTGTCGCGTTGTACCCAAAAAGAGGCTGTAATTGCTGCCAAAGGTGCTTCAACAAAGTACTGAGTAAGGGTCTGAATACTTAAGTACATGTGATATTTCAGTTTTTTCTTTTTAATAAATTCACAGAAATTTTAGAATTCTGTTTGTACTTTGTCATTATGGGGTACTGAGTGTAGATTAATAAGGGGGGAAAAAAAGAATTTAAACTGTAGTATCAGGCTGCAACATAACAGAAACTGAAAAAAATGAAGGGGGTCTCAATACTTTCTTTTTTTTTTTTTAAATGTTAAACAAAGAATATATATTTTTTTTAAATACATTTGAAGGCAGAAAATTAAAAAAAAATTAAGCACTGAAATATCGTGCTCTTGGACTTTTTTATGCATACAATGGCCTCAAATGAAAAATAATTTACCCCCACAGCTCAACAACTCAATCACTTATTGCATGAACAGCTTAGTCTAGTGGTATTTGTGGCTCAATTGTCTTACTGATTACAGAATAACAACTGAAAAAAAGGAAAATGACCTATCCAAGATAGGGCAAGTACTAAGTTGGAGGAAGTAGGCAGTGCACAGTGCGCAGTGCAAGATTCCTACTCCTCCAAGATCCAATCATTGAAACTGCTGTGGCCCTTATTATTGTGCCATTTATATCCTTAAAGGTCATCTATGGTCAAAAACTATAAATAAATATATATTTCTATGTTGAATTTCCATGAACTCTATCCCACTTCTAATAACCATATAAATCTGTAAGTTTGTAAAGTTACTTGATGAAGATGCCCATAGGATGTACTTCATCAATGCACTGACACCATTTTTCTCATCCCTGTGAACATGCTCTTCCTTGTGTTACCACTCTCACAGAACCTGCCTTCTGAACTACAACTCAACATGTAAACAATGAAACATTATTGTTGCTTACTGGAAGCAATGCATGATTGGATATATAGTCTTGAGAAATCCAGATTACATGATGTTAAGCAGCAGAGAAAGGGATACAAAGCACACTGGAAATCCAGGAAGTTGATGAAAGTGATGGGCAGACAGAAGGCAGCACTCACTACATAAAAGGGATTTTTTCAAGCAAGCTTTGATTGTATTACATAAACAACTGTAGTATGTATTCCTATTACAATGATGATGTTATAACAGAATAGTATATGCTTGGACGTTACAACCCCTTGCAATGATATTAAATTAGCGTGCTGTCTAAGGGCCAGTTCACACCAATTACGGTGCGTTCCAGAGTGGTAGCTGCTGGAACGCACCATAATCGCACATTACACTCCCTCCTTCATTCTTTGGCAGGAGGGGGGGGTGGCGGTGCATTGACGACAATGGCACCGCAGCCACGCAGTGCAATCGGACGGGTGGCAAAACATTGCCTGCGATCCGGCCTAGTGGAAACGCAAAAAAATGCAGCACCATAATTGGTGTGAACTGACCCTAATAACTGTAATTTTTACAGGTTTGAATGGCAATGGGCGTATATATGGGGCACTAATAACTCTTACAGATGTAATTTGGAAAAACTCAGTCAAGCCTGTGTATAAGTTGGGATTTTTACTGTTCTGTAATGTAAGGAGTAGACAGAAATGAAAATATAATTATATTACCTACACACATTTGACATCAACATAAAGATTCCAATATTTTTTGGATATAGTAATTATTGCATTATGATAATAACCAGAAGAAAAAGGTTTACTATTCTTGTCTAAATAAGCCCATAATCCTAAAATACGACACTAATTTAATTAAAAGTGATATAAGAAAAACTTTTTAAAGAAAATAGAACTTGACATGCTGACAAAGAAATATGTTATAATTGTTTAAACAGAAATCATCATTGAATACTGACATTTGCCAGACATCTAGAATACTTTATTAGTAGATGTCATATGCATGAAATACTGTATAAACTGATCAAATGTATGATATACTGGGAGTGCATAGAAGAAGCTCTCTTTTAACTCAAATGTCCTAAATTCTTTTACAATGAACAACTGGAAAATCTGCATTACTTGGTATTTTAAAACATACTCATGTCATTAAATGTAACAGTAGTTAAGCTGAAACCTAGGCGACCAGCTGTGTCTGTTATATATCCTGGAGTTCAGCTTTAAGTTTTAAATAGATTTGCAATGGCTAGCTGTAAACAGCAAGAAAAAAAACAGTAGAGACATATGCCCATCATCAAATGTATAAGATTTAAAACTGCCCAGCACACAGCTAAGCACAAAGAAAGAAGTTGCATGAGGACAGGAGCCCCATACAACATACACAATTTTAAGCAGTCAGCTCCAGCAAGGGATGCCAGTTATAACGTGTTCCTAATTTAAAAAAAACCTAAGGCCTCAAATGCAAAGTTTTGCAACTATATGTGGAAGTGCCATGCAATGGCAAAGCACCCTTGTTCTGCCTCCAGCATGAAGAAATAATTGGCTTACCTACCTGTGATATCAAAATCGGCCACAACATTCTTTGTAGTTTGTAGTTCTTTGTAGTTGTGGAACGCAAATGCCGTCCCGTCTATCTTATATTTTCTAAATGTCACTCTCTTGTCCTTGATGTGTTGCTTCACTGTTCTATTTATCCATACAGGCTTAGTTTTTGATCTTTTACTTTTGTTACCCAATGGTATACACTTGGTAATAGCCTTTTTTAATGTGTTCCTAAAACAATCCCACTTCTGATTAGTGCTCAGTTTGTGAAACAAGGTTTCCCATTTGATGTCACACACTTGCTGGCGTAGCTTATCAAAGTTAGCCTTTCTGAAGTTTAGGGTTCTTGTCCGACCAGCCCACTTCCCTTTCCTGTACCCAATATTGAAAGTAATCACATTGTGATCACTATTACCCAGTGTCTCCCAAATTGCAATATCCTCAACTATATCCGCATTATAAGTAATGATTTACTTGGCATTTTTCCTAGTTGGAACCTCAACCATCTGATCACTCAGTCTGGCTTGCAGAATAGGAGGGTTTAGCTGCAGGTTGAGCTGTATACAGGCCACAGGGCAATGTATATCGGGGCAGTACAACCCTACTAAAACACATTATTTTACCCAACAAAGATGTACTGCGGTCACTCTTCAAAATTCGCCCAATGGATAGATATGGCACACATGGTAATCTTTTCTCCAAAGAAAAGAAAATGATTGGCCTATGTTCACAAAAAGAATGTTCAACAAATTAAAATTTGTGTGTAGTAATGAGCAATTACAATGGTTGGAAGTGTTATTTTTTTGTTATCTTTTTATAAGCCCTACACATCTAATCCTAACTAGGTCATTGCAAGCTTTGCTTAAAAAAAAGCTAACTGCTTGTTAAAATCAGAAAATATATGGTGATGAAAGAGCACAAGTGACAAAGTTAGAACTGTAGACCTATATCTTTTAGTTTCTGAATAAACACTGTTCAACAAAAAATAAAAGGCAGGATAACTCTGTCAAATGGTTCTTTACTTCCTGTGTCACATGACTGGCGTATGAGTGTATACACTCATTTATTTGTGACCAGAGACACGGAAATAATTGCTGTCCTAATAAATAGGCATTACACTCTAGACTGGACTGTGGGCTGCAGTAGATAAAAAGGTCAATTTAATTAATACAGATCTGATCTGTAACAGCTGTACTTAAATCAGTTTTCTTGTTTTTCAGAAAGAATAGAACATTCATTTCCACATGGCTCTGTCTCTCTGTGTGTACAACTGACTCTATGCAGAGGTCTAAAAAGGCTGATGAAAGAGGGATACAGAAGGTAGCTATGATATAGGGGGAATGGAGGAAGGAACAGGAAGAATGACTTCATCATCACCACAAATGCTGGAAAGAGGTAATGATGCTAGTTTTAGTTTTGAGTAGGTCGTAACATTTACTAGGGGCGGTCATAATCTAGAACCAGTCAGCTTCTCCCTTTACTCTGCCAGTCATGAGGCCTAAAAACTATCCTTTTGAAGTTACTTTGTACAATTTAAATGCCAATTGTTGCTTGATTTTATTGTTCTTTGCAACTTAGAGGATAAGTTCAGCTTTGTAGTAAAAAAATACATTCTACATACCCACCCTACCAACCATCTTTGGTCTTTTTTGCTGAAAATGTATTTGCCATTTGATGCAGAAGTAACAGCACATTCTGAATGTTAGCCTTTTTTTTAATAGAAAGACAATGGTTTGAAGTCACCTCTTCAACGTTGCGCATGTGCCGTGCCGCCGTTGGCTGTAACTGATTGCCATCAACCTGTAAGTTGACAAGCGAGACATTATTCAATTACAGCCTGTGGGATGCACAAGTAAGGGCTTGTTCACATGGACATGCACATTTGTACAACATGCACACCCATGCAGAAACCTGCTTGCAGAGGTAACTGTCTGTGTCCAAGTGCGGGCACACAGACCTGCACAGATGTGCAGGTTTGGGTTGGCGTGTAGCCGTGTGCAGTCACGTTCTCCCAAAGGGATGTACAGATGGCTGCATGTAATTACATGTCCCTCTCTGGAGAAGGTCTCTGCATGGGCGTGCATACCGTACAGATGCCTGTGTGAATGAGCCCTAAATTTCCTGTAACAAGAATCCTTAAAAAATTGCAGTGTGAAAATGGTGAAAAGTGGAAATAAACTGCAAGAAAACCTGGAAGAAATGCTGCAAACTAAACAGCAACAACACTATATTGAGGAAAGTTCTTTCCACAGCATTCTTAAAGCCCAACTTAGGGTTTACAGGGCTCA
>NW_017306386.1:722058-733449 GCF_000935625.1 Nanorana parkeri | reverse complement strand
CACACTGAAAAATGTTAAAAAACATTCTATATGTCACTTTTTTTCCAGCTTACACCCTGAGCTCACAGGAAGTGGTTGAATAAGACTTTGATTCAACCCAAAAGAGGAATGGTGGCCAAGAGCCAAAGGGGTGAGTCTGCAGGGATATACCACAGATAGGGTAAGTATAGCAAGCAGAGCTGCTTTTTTATTTTATGTTACTGTGGGAGATCCAAATTACATGTTTTCTCCCCCCAACTCAAACTGAAAGTAATAAATGATTCAGTGGATAAGTGTGTTTTAGGTCTTGGAAGCCCTTGTTTGAAATATGCTACAAAATAGAGTTGACACCTTTGTCAAAACATGGTGATGATGAGCAGAAATATTCCCAAAGGTGCCTTTAGAAACAGGTAAAACTGTTGAAATAGACACTAAATGGATGTAAACTATTTATTGTGACCTTTATAAATACTGTAGGTCCCATGTATCTCTTTTATCTTTAATGAAATTTCTTACCACTATTGTACAACAGCTGCTGTACATCTGTAAATATATTTCAAGCTTTAGCTATCTCCCTATGCATACAACTTGGGATCTGTATGCTTTGTACCAGGCACGCCAGGAAAGAACATCCATCTGTCTAGAGATGTCAGAGAAGTGCCCAATCCTTAAGTGCTTGTTTTGTATATAACTATATTCTGTATATTTTGTCTTGTTTCGAATTTTGCAGCAAAACTGTCATTTTTACAGATGGTTTGCATTACATATTAGCAAGCATAACTTAAAACTTTCACTTCCCAGGTAGTGGTTTGTGCAAAGTTCTAAGTTATGTATTTATATCATTCCTTTGAGCCAGCTGTAATATAATACCCGTAACTATTAATCTTCTTCTTCTTAATGCAATACAATTCCTAAATGATTTTTCAAGCTCTGTTTTCCTGTTGTGTGGGGTAAGAATCCAAATTGTTAACAGTTGTAACCAAGAAGAAAAACTGATCTCTGTGGTTATCTACAGTACAGTTCTTAAGAGATGGTATGTGTAATCTATGTTCTTTGAAGTCAATGTTCTCACAGAAAAATGAAAATATTGATATCTGTGATGATGAAATATGATGACAAAATGTTTATCTTGCCTGGTGACATTTGTTTTATGGAAAAGGAACTTAAAGAGGACCTGAACTCTAGAAGCTGTGCTCAAAAAGGCACACCGAGGACAAATGACTAGTCATCAGCATTGCACGTAGAATCCCTGTTACTCTACCCATTACTAACTTAGAATGCATTGTTCTGCAGTGAGTCTCTGTGTGGTGGCTGCCATCTTGGTAGGGGCCAGGTTTTGCTTCTTTATGTCAGAGCCTTCAGCAAGAAGGGCAGTGATTTGTGACATCAACAAAATCTCCCTCCAAATCTCCTGAGACTAGAAGTAGGGATGAGGGAATGTGCCTGGGTTTGATTTGCAGGGGGCTTGTCAAACCCAGCATGAAATCCCGAAATTCTGAAATAAAATTCAAATCTATATTAAAGTCCTTGGGGTAAAGAATCTTGACAATCAAATTTGGTAATTTGCAAAGCTAATAGGGAAGGGATTGTCAAAAAGGACATGGGCAGCTGGGCACTGCCCATGGGACATGTATCAATGCAAAAAAATAAAATATATAAAATTTGCTTTACAGTAGGGAGAGTTCTCTTTTTGATGCAACTTTGAGGGCAACATGTGAAAACCACCAATCTTTTCAGTTACATGCTTGGGAGATGTCTTTAACCTCCCTGGCGGTATTCCCCAGTCTGGCTCCGGGTTAATTTTCAATGCTAGGAGCGGTAACCCCGAGCCAGACTCGGGACTGCAGAGAAAAGTGACACTCACCTTGTTCCTGCGATCCCCCGGCGTCCAGTGCTGTATGCGGCTTAATTTTTTAATTTCGTGTTTCAAACTTTATCATACCTGGGATGTCTACTGGACTCTTGTTTGGACAGATTTAGGGGAGTTATTCCTAAGATTTACTAAGAATTGCAGGCCTACAATACATAACACCAAATTTCCATGAAAAACAATGTACCGCTTTTGGTACAAAATTCCTGACATAATCATACTGCCAGGGAGGTTAAAGTAGTATTAAGGTGTGGGCATTTTTTACCTCAGTGCATTCTCTATATTTGGGTAAAAAACGACCAGTACCTTTTAATCTCCTCCATCCCCCCTACACTTACCTGTGTCCCTGCTGTCACAGCTGTCAGTCCCAAAGCGATGCTTCATTCCCCGAAATTCCTAGTTGCAGTGGAGGATACTGAGGGCAGAAGAGCCATAGGCTCCTTCTGCCATCAATCAAACTGTTGGGCGGAGAGGAGGAGCATGGCCTGCCACAAAGCTGTGTGTGTCAATGGATGCACACAGCTGCTGCGGGCACGGCCGGGAATGAGCTTGCACGGGTGCCTCCAAAGCAACTGCTTAGATGATGAAGGCACCCATGCAGGGGGCGGGAGGCCGAGCGATGCAGGGACCCACTAGAAAATGAGGAACTGAAAACTTTTAAAAAAGAACAACATACGTTTTATACAAAGGTGGGCCTCCTAGTTCTAAATATAAAAAAATCCAACAAAGCTTTAATATCACTTTAAGCTATATGCGTTTTTATTGAACAGTACAATGTTCACAGAGAGCCTTAGCTGTATTCCAGAATCACAAGTTTTATTTTATATTATTACCTGGCTTAAATATAGTAGTAGCAGCACCCCAACCTGATCTATTACAACATGAAAAAGTTGTTGTTTTTTTAGATAGTTTTGACTGCAACACCTAATTTTTTATCGAGTGGTAATAGGACCGAGTTGACTGGTCAAAGTAGCAGTCTCAACGGATCTAAAACCTACAGGGAAGTTTACTCTTAAAAAAGTGAAACCCCTCAACTTGGTAGACATTGGCCAGTGGCAAACAGTTTGATAGTATAGTTTGAGAACTTCTGTTTTCTCAGTACTAAACTGTATTGTCCTAAACGTTTAATGAAATGTGACAATAGAGTGCGCAAAATCACAACCCCATATTTTTCTAAGCCACTCCCATCCTCATATCCCCAATTATTCCCAAAATATAGACAAAATATATATATTCATACTTGAGGAACTCCATACTTGCAATATGCCCCACAAAGTTAATAGTCATAATCCATACGTTTCAGTATGGTATAATTTCTCACTGTTAAACAGATCATTGGAATTGTCCACCTATGCATTTTTTATTACAGAATTAATCAAATATGACAATGATCACTTCTAGTACTGTTACTGTCATTAAGACTACTACTATGAATAATGCATCAATTATGATCATGAAAGCTAATTCAGTTATTCTCTAATCCTTCTATGGCCAAAAATCTAGACGCCTAGTATTAGCAAACTGTGACTGTCATGATAGCAGTATACATTTATGTTATCCCATATCATTTTCTATATCTCAATAGCCAGCATCCTGAAAGAAAGGGATCCAGCAAAGCATGGAGATCAGTATGAGAGGCTGGTTTTTAACTGGATGACCTTCTGAAACGGCAAAAAAGCAATATAGATTTCTTGAGAGTTTCATTATAAAGTGTATGCTGATTGAGTTGGTCACATCTATGTGGATACAGTAATGTGTTTTATGTTATTTGTACATTTTACTTCAAAGTCTTTTTGCAGGATAATTTATGCTTTACCCATTTTTTAAACCCACTAAGGTGCGTGTTCTCTGTTTTTGTAAAGGGTTGAAACAATATTAGAACTTAAAAGTTTTCCCTTCAACATGTAGTGAAAGCTTATGATAAAGGGTGTTATTATAAGCTACCATGCATTCCTATGGACCCCTGTAATGCTTGTTAGTGCAGAAAACAATAGCTCACTGCACTGTGAGCTATCTGTGCTCACCTCTGTGCTCACTTATGTCACATTGATCTGAACTGCCTTCATAAACACTCAGAAATCTATTAATAAAACTCTAGTTTAGGCAAAATTACAGTTCTGAATTCAGTGATATGCAACCCACTTTCACCAACAAGAATCACCACATTTATAACCTGTGCCCGCTATTACCGTCACCAAAACAGGAAGTGGAGAAAAGAGCTCCACAATCTTGAACTTGGCCTTTAAAAACCTGTCAGTGGTTCTAGCTCTTCCCCCCTCGATCAAATAGTAAAAAAAAGAAAAATGTGTTGAGCAGACTTCTACTTTAATATGAGAATGCTTTTTGTTATTTTAAGTGGGGCAATAAAGTGGTTCTACAAGAAGCTCTGGAATACAGATATGTAAATATTGCTAGCTAAATGATAAAGCAAACATGTGCCTTGCCCATGAAGGGCAAATGTAACAGATTTGATTTATTTGCCAATTTCACCAGTAACACATACCTGCCCAGGAGTGAAAAAAATAATCTGGGACTTCCAGGTATGGAGGAGCATGTAACTAACTCACTGATGCTTGCTATTTGGCCCAGTGATGTTACATACTTATTTCCTGTGCTCCTCAGCTTCATCTACTGGCCATAAGGCAGTATTGTCCCTAATGCATGCGACCTGAAAAGAAAATATTTTAGGAATATCCTTTTTAGATATTATTCATACAAAACAAATGATCACAGCTATTCGCGGGGTAAAGGGCCTTGCAACTTTTTTTTATAAATAGACCCCTTATTGTTCATAGAGGGGAAATAGTTGAAATTACTGTCAAGCTTTTATTGCCATCTGTTTTCCCATTGAGGAAGTTCTCCTCACTTCCTGTCTGCATGACAAAGAGAGAGGGGAAATGTCCAGTGCAGATCCAGGCAACAATGTTTTGGTAGAAGTTTTATTTAAAGATGTTTTCTAATCTGATCCCATGTTTATAACTATTTCCTGTGTGTTGCTTGTTAAAACACAAAGAGGGGGATTTATCAAAACTGAAGCAGACAAAATCTGGAGCAGCTATGCATCAATCCTATGCTATACCAATCAGCTTCTTTCTTTCATTTTCAAATCAAACTGAAGAGAGGAGTTGATTGGTTGCCCTGGGCAACTGCTCCAGATTTTGTCTGCTCCAGTTTTGATAAATTCCCCCCAAAGAATATATGTAATACAAAGTTGAGAAATCAGTGTAAATCCTTCAGAATTCCTCAGCTTCACTGAAACAATTCAGATCATGGAACAAACTTTATTTATATGGAATCATAATTAGTTAAATGATTCACTATGTGACAATGGGGTTGATTTAAGTCAAATAGACTTTTCTTTTTGCAAGGCAAATTTTTTCCTTAGCTTAGCGAACAAGGTGAAGCTCTGCTGACTTCCATCAGCCAGTCATGAGGAAGCAAATATACTGGTTTTTTTTTTCTATTTTCCTCGTGATTGGGAGGAAAGTGAATTTTACAAAAAGTGAATTTTCACTACATTCACTAAGCTAAGGGAACATTTCTTTACATTTAGTAATCAACCACAAAGTAATATATATTATACATTAACCACAAAGTAATATATATTATATTAGAAAGGTGTTTTGCAGGTTTTTATTCTCTCCCTTGTTTTCTGCATAGTTAAAAATCAATTTAAAATAAATTTGGAGCATTTACTGCAAACCTAATTTTACTATTCATTAAAGGTAATTAGTCATTACAAAAGTAAGTGACCAGAAGGCGGATGAGTGTGATAACGAATCCCAGTGAGTTTTATTTTTTTGTTGCTAACATTCTTCATCTTCTTATACAATTACAAGCAGTAATATACCAAGTGTGGCAATGCACATACATGGTAACATCTCCCTGCTTCTACTGCCCAGTTATGTGACTCGCACAATTAAATCTTCTATGTCAGGATCCGTAGGGAAAGAAAATTACTCAAACTGAATGCATAAACCAAACCAGAAACCCGGAAGATCAAAAGACTCCTTGTGCACTACTATGGTGTGAAAGCACTTCCAGAATCCAAACATTGTTCAGTTTGGGAAAGAGGAGTCCCAGCCTATGTAACCTGCTTCCAGTTACAGCTGCTGTGAGCGTTATTAATGTGCCACTGATTACCAGTGCTTTTCTGTCCCTGAAGGCTTAGCTTGTCTGATGTGCAAGAAAACAACCACACTTACAAGTACAAAAGAATAAGCCTACAAAAGTATTTCCTGTCAGTCCACTATACAGCCCTGCAAGATGCTTAGGGAATGTCACAACATTTCACTACAACACTAAACATTAATATGGAGCTGCTAGAATTTCTAGTACCAGACTGGGAGTCTGTGCAAAGGGGACTGTTTTATAATTATAATGTGTTCTAATTTTTAACATGCAAACTCTAGAACTCTATTCTGAGAACCATAATGTAGTTAAATATTAAACCCATCCCTGTAAATTCATGCAAACTTATATATGCTTTTAGCTCAAAGAAATGGAATGCACTTTCCAGTATACTTAATAGCGTAGTGATTCACCTACAAAAATGCACATAAATCTCCATTTAAATAAAAAGATTCATGTCCTGAATCTTAGCACATAGATAATATACAAGGGATAGCGGCATATGTGAAAATAGCATTTGATTTTGCCTATACAAAAATTCCAACTGTCCCTTCCTGCAACAGTTTAGAGTCTGAAAGCAATTAGCTTGCCCGCTGCTATAGGTAATGTGTCCATTTTTCCATTCACTCAGCCAGTTCAATAAAATACTCCTTACAGCAATCTTCGATATTGGTTCATCAAGTTGATGTGTTAGTCGTTACAACAGTGTGTACATGAGAAGTCAGCAGTCATCTATATTTCTCACCAACTTGTTACAAAGTTGCCATGAGCTATGCACACGTTGGAGTCCCATAATGAGCCTTTGCAACATACTATGCTGTGATTCTTTATATTTAATTTCTGGATAATGGTGGTTGTACAGTACTGTATGTGGTGGATAATGGTGGTTGTACAATATGTGGGCATTAGCCATTGGAATTTGAAAGACGAGTACTGCATTCTTTGGTCACAAAAACAAATCTGCAATCTGTGTCTGCTTCTTTTTTTTTTTTTTGCTTTGGCCTGCTACCTCATTCAGTTATCTCCTTCTCTCTAGATTCATGATTGGGCAATGATACAAAGCAGATAGCCCCCTGCCTACCACAACACCTTCTGATTTTAATGTGGCTACAATTATTGTCTATTTTCTATCAGCAGCGACAGTCTAGAAGAGCAGTCTGTGTTTCTTCAGAATCAACAAATAAACCTCCCAACTTCCATTTGAGGGCTACTCTTCGGTCAGACATGTCACATGTGGGGCTGAACAATTGCAACATTTTCCTGGATTGCCTGTCATGCTTTTTGCATTGATAAAGCATCCCCTATAAGTTTAGTAGCCTCTGCACAAGGGCAGTACAGTTAAGTAAATGTCTATGAATTCATTATAGGATGCATCATACATGCCTGCATGTCGTTGTGGACTGTCTGTACTGGAAGTGTGGTTTATAAGACTTAGCAATTACATACATTTGCCCAATCTCTATTAATAAAAGTAGATGGCCTAACCTTCACCAGCTTGTATGATGCAACGGCTAATGGGGAACATCAAAGTATCATATAAATGGAACATCTGTTGACTGAGGGAGTTTATGAGTATTGAGTTATGTTTTACTGGAAAATATACATATCAGAAACTCAAGGAAATAGTCTGAATAAGTTGCTGAAAAGATTCTTATGAGAGTAAACTTTTCACATGTCAATAATGTGAATGCTGGGGAAAAATGCTACAATCTCAATAAGCATTTATCCAGATTTGCCCTATGGTGATGGGATTTACCAAGGGCCATAATCATCACCTTACCTTTCCAGGCACTAATAACCCTTTTTAAACATGCCTTTGAGCTACAGTATTTCACCAACCTGAAGTGTCCCTTGTCAGCATCCACACACAGAGCAGTGTACAGTGCTCTCGACTCCATGTAACATTCTGCTTCGAGTGTTGAAAAAAAGGTACCAAAATCTATAATATTCCAGTTCTGATTACTGGACAATGGCACCATCAATTTAAAAAGTCAAGGTGACTTCTATTCCATGAAAGCACTCTCAGCATTATTTATATGTCCTTTATTCCACAGCTAACAAGAAAATGTATACGTAGGGTGAAACAAACCAGTTAGCAAAAACAACAAAACTTTAACCTTTAAAGTTTTAAACTAGTGTTCTGTAGATAAAATTGCACATTTTATTCTGCACTTTATCCACATATTACAAGGCTAAAATGATGTTTCTAAACTAAGCATCGTCAAGTCATTTACAAAAGAAGTTAAAGGAAAATTCCACCTTTTAGAAAAAATAATAAATGCACACTTCTTCATGAAAGAAAACATGTTCATGTATTATTTTTTTGCATTGGAGCCAGTAAAGAATTGCAAGGGTGATCAGTCACAGGTGCAATGCTCTGGCTCCTGCCGATTCTTCCTCCTGTCTATGTTCTTACAGACATTTAGTAACATTGACAGGAAGAAGAATAAATGGACGACAAGTGCAGTGACGTCACTGCACTTGTATTTAATTGAGAACTGCAAGTCTCTCTGTTTGCGATGGCTGATGGGACTTGGAGTTTCTCCATTCATGGATCCTGTCAAAGGATCTGTGAATGGATGATGTGGCTGTGTGGATGGTGTCATGCACAGCCATGCCATGCCAAATTGATAAATTAACACAAGCCTGTGGGTAGAAGTATCATGCAATTCAGCTTAGTGTGTGTGTGTGTGTGTGTGTGTGTGTGTGTGTGTGTGTGTGTGGGGATCCTCTTTTGGAAACTACCAATAGACATTTACTGGAACTGGTTGTAAAAATATGCTACTGTAAATATCTGCTCGGATACTAACAGGTAAATTGTAGTATATGACAATTTGTATAACGGGCTATAACTCACCTGCATTAAATGACTAACATCATTATTACACTTTTATATTTTTAACAAGTCCTTTGATAACATTCCATATACTATATAATAAAATCAGTACAAATATTGATGCCTATTGTATGGGAACATACATGTGAATCAGATAGTTTTGTTCCATATTATGTACCTTTAATTCAGTTTATTGAATTAACATCTAGATGATGTTCTCCCAACCTATTTATTTACATAATGTATCAATTTTGTAGATCTTTTTGAAGATAAATATTCTTATTTATTGGCCATGGGTACATAGGATAGACAGATAGTACTATTACACTCGTACAACGTATTACAGATGCCTTTTATATAAGGTATTTTAAATACCTTTTTATATAAAATGTTTTAATCTATTTTTGAATAAAAATTGATATCTTTTTATTAGGGCTGCGGAAATTAACGATTAATCCCTCGATTAATCGTTAATTATTTTGATCCATCAAAATTATTTTGATCGATCAAAGTTCTTTGGATCTGTACTCACCTCTCCGCCGGCTTCCGGGTCTGCCGTCAGAGATCCGGTGACGTCACGGACATCGACGTCACCGGACTCCGCCCCCCTTTCACAAGTGGCTCTGTCGGCTAACGAAGGGAAGGGGGGAGAAGTCCAGGTAATTAATCGATTAAAAAAAATTTCGATTAATCGAACAGGAAATTTTTAATCATTTCCAGCCCTACTTTTTATATCCTCAACACCTTAAGAAAATCCTGTTTAAGTATATAACTACCTTTATAAGCAGACCTATCACTACTCCTGATTAAGCAGTTAAACACGATTGTAGTGCTCCCTCTACCCCAGTGCTGAAACCAACATACCACATTAGTATTTTACACTTCTCATAACTCAATATTCCTAATCCTTACAGGCATAATCTGTAATAGTTTGCAAATTATTTTAATAAGCTGGTAACACTTTTCAAATGCAGGTTGCAAAGGCATCCCCATCAATATTACTTTATTTAGTGGATTCCTCTGTTCAGCAACAAGATTTTCCACCCTGGTAGTGATGGCAAACAATAGATTGAAGTGAACCATTATTCTTGTCAGTATTTTAAGATACACATTTTAAAGTCATTAGCTTAATGCACATAAATAGTGTATAAATTGCAAAGGACCCAAATTCTGTGTAACTGTCCCAGATTGTGACACAAATCCTACAGTCCGAAAGACTCATGTGTTGTCCTGTAACACCCCACTGCCTGCCATTGCTATTCTGCTACACAGCGGTGGCAGGGCAGGGCAGGAGAAGTGATAGCCAAATTGAACTAAACATCATTTAATTTTTTTTTTTAGTATCATTACTTGCAAAATCAATTTTTTTTAACATGTTGTGTACATACAAACATTGACATATACAGAAACAAACTTTGAGAGACACTTTGAGATGTTAGAGATCCAACACCCACAGAAAATACAACATAAGAATAGATTCCATGCAGGGCCGTCCCTATAAGGCAGCATCTCATTGGGTCATGTGGGCACACCTTCCGCCCTCTTGCCGGTCAGAGCCTCCCAGGTTGCTAAGAGCTCTTTGCGTCCTGGGCACTCTCTGAGCAGCATCCCGCTCAGCTCCTGGCGACCAGTGACATCATTGAGCTGGACACGGTCCTCATCAGATGCGCCACTAGCTACCCCCAGTATCGTGCACCATTAGCACACCAGCCCCCCTCCCCTGTCGAATAGTCTAGGAACACCAGTGGTTCCATGTGTATGTAGCGCTCACCCCAGAAGGAGCCGCTGAATAACCGGATATTTCTATCCCCCTACACCAATGTACCGCCCAAATCGTGGATCCACAGCACACCAACACACCTTTGAACAGTTTTATAGCAGATTTACTGATAAAGCAGAAATAAACAACTATGATACAATAGCAATGACAACAATCGACAACAATAATGTGTAGCAACAGGCTGAGACACTCTGCAACTCAGTAACTGCAGCTATATGCTGTCAGCACTGATATATGAGAGGCCAATTGTCTTTAAATGGCCGCCTGGTAATGGGGTGTGTGTACCTTTAAGATTTCCCTTTTTTGCAATGTCCAACCCTTCCTAGTCTACTGGCCAGTAGTGATGTCCTAAGCTAGCCGGCGTTGGGGCCCTTACTGTAATGCAGGTGGGAACAGCAAACTGTTTGTCAACGTGGCCAAAGGCCTCTCACCAATCCTCAACGTCAGTTGGAAAGATATGAAGACTGCTAGCAGATGCCGGACATCCTCTCTCTCCAGTTCAGGCGACATAGAGGGAAGTCATCTGGGTCCCCGACAAAAGGTCCTCACCCATCTAGGATGTTCGCAGTCCTCTCTAATGGCTCCGTCTGGCTCCCTCTCTCTCTGCTGGGCTGGCTGGATCACTCCGGTGGCCGGTTCAGCCATGCGACTAGGCCTCAGTTCGGGCGCTCGAACACAGTCTCTCCAATTGAGCAGATGAACAGCAGTCCTTCAGAATGCCGCTATACAGAGTCTGTGTGTCCCAATCTGTCAGTGGGAATCACACAGCTCGGCTGCATGCAGTCCTAATTCACC
>NW_017306386.1:710416-721775 GCF_000935625.1 Nanorana parkeri | reverse complement strand
GAAGGAGCCGCTGAATAACCGGATATTTCTATCCCCCTACACCAATGTACCGCCCAAAGCGTGGATCCACAGCACACCAACACACCTTTGAACAGTTTTATATGACAAATCAGAGATGAACAACTATGATACAATAGTAATGACAGAAATCCCCAACAATAATGTGCATCAACAGGCTGAGGCACTCTGCGACCCAGTAACTGCAGCTATCTGCTGTCAGTACTGAGGTATGTGAGGCCAGTTGTCTCTAAAGTCTCTAAAGGCTTTCCCCTGAATGGGGTGTATATCCCTTTAAGGTCTCCCTTTAACAATGTCCGAACCTCCCTATACTACTGGCCAGTAGTGGTGTCCTAAGCTAGCCGGCATTGGGGCCCTTACTGTAGTGCAGATATGAACAGCAAACAGGTTGTCAAATGGCCAAAGGCCTCTCACCAATCCTCAGGTCAGTTGCTTGCTCTGGTATTTTTCCTCCAAAACGGCCTCTTCTTCCCGAATTTCTCTCACCAAGTCTGGGTAGGTGGGTACGTCTCTAGAACCCTTTAGGAGCAACTTCAAAACAACAGTTTAGCACATATACACATGAACACATATAACTATATCTATAGGGGCTACATGTACAAAAAGTATTTCCATTGACATGGGCAGTTATACTGTATATGTGAGAGCCTATCAGACATACTAGGGGAAAGGACAGCCTGCCATTGATACCAGGTCACAGGAGGTCCAGTGTCACATATCAGTGGCAGATGTGTACCCAGGGCTATGCGTTATAACCTATTAATGCGGAAGTGGAGAGGAAGGAAGACCTTGTGAGGATAGAATATTATTGTAGCATGCGGATCACTGAGCTGGGTTTTGCCACTAAATGTGAATTTAGCCAGCTTGACCATATTTTTTCAAATTTGTTGGGACAACCCTGTTTTGTGAGCTTTGCTAACTTAAGGTAAGACATTTCCTCTTTAACCACACCTGGAGGGGGGTGGGTGTCTGGAAAGGTGAGGATGACAACCAATGCTGAGCCGCATGTTTCCTGGCCAAGAAAAGAAGTTGGATGACTGCAAAAGTAAGGAGGCGATTATCCTCCAGAGTCTCAATAAACCCAATATACAAAGTAAAGGTACAATGTCTAGATGTATAGCAAAAATACTGTTAAAAAGGGCAATTGCATCGTGCCAGTACTGAAATAACTTTGGGCATGGCCACAACATGTGGCCCTAATACATTTTGGGCATAGCGGGGTATCTCTGCGGCCAAATTTAAATAACCATTCAGTGGTCCTATACACCCTGTGTATATTGTGTTAGCCTCCTGGAAGAGGAAAGAAAAACCTGCTTGTAGAATAAAATCCCATTGATCTTTTGAAATTTGGCCAAGATCCTGCTCCCATTAATATATGCAGGGGAGCTCTGTGGCCCCAACACAAGAATTCAACAAGACAACGCAAATAAGATAATACTCCTTTTCTAGCTGTTGCAATTCTGCTTTATGAAGGGTCAACAACAAAGTTTCTGTTGAGCCTGCACAGTGTCCCGAAGCAGTAAATATTGGTAAAAGCTTTGTCTCAGGACACAGAATTTGTCTTGCAAAAGACATGGTGAAGGTGAGTTATTCCCAAAGCCTTTCAAAATGCACATTGAATGTAATATAATACCGCATTGAGGCCACTAGATGGAGCTGGGGAGCATATGAAATAAGTATTTTCTAAGCTCTCTCTTTCTTTTTCTCTCTCCCTCTCTCTATCGCTCACTTTCTCCCTCTCTCTCTCATTTTATCTCTCTCTCTTTCCCCCTCTCTTTCTATCCCTCTCTCCTTTTCCCTATCCCCCTTCTCGCTCCATTTTTCTCTCTACTCTAGTCCTCCCCCCTCTCCCTTCTTCTCTACATTTTTCTCTATATCTCTCTTATCCCTCTCTCTCTCTTCTCTACCTTTCTCTATTGCTCTATTTTTTCCTCTCTCCCTCTTCCTCTCTCCTAGGCTTTTTCTCTCTCTTTGTGTGTCTCTCTCTCTTCTCTACCTTTCTCTCTCTATCACTCTATTTTTCCTCTCTCCCCTGCTCCTTGTCTCTCTCTTTCCATTGCTGTATTTCCCTCTCCCTGCCTTTCCTCTTTCTCCTCTCTACTTCTCTACCTTTCTCTCTCTATCTCTCTATTTCTCTTCTCTCCCCGTCTCTCTCTCTCTCTCCTAGGCTTTCTTTCTTTCTCTTTGTGTGTGTGTGTGTCTCTCTCTTTCTTCTTTCTGTCTCTTCCTTTCCTAAGCCATTTCTCTTTCTTCTGTTTCTTACTGGGAAAAAGAAATCAGGAAAACACGATCCCACAATAGCCCATGGCTGCTTTTTTTTCCAGTGATCAGTCCTGCCAAATGCATAAATGGGTAAACAGAATTCTCCTGTCTCAGTCAGTCTGACACAGACCTCCGCTGACTCTTATCACACTGCTATAATTTACTGCCATCGATCTGTTAATCGTCCCATAGTCAGAGCTATGTGTCTGCTACTTTTCCCTGATAAACACAAAACAGAATGATTCCATCGCACATGTATGTGAACTATCCTATAAGTTTGCACTTCTGGTAAACCCCAGCGATGTTTCTTCCTGTACGCAGACTGCAGAGTGCAGTTACACGCCCCTGTCTGAGCCTCCCCCAATCTTATCAGAGGAGTCCTGGGGAATGTGCTGCACGCAGGCTCACCTCTGTCAGCATCTTCCTTCCATCCCTCCTGACACATACGAACAATCCAGGACTGAGACACTGCACTGTGATCTGCTATCAGCACCATGGCGGACAAGATCAAGAGGGAGATTTCCAACTTCTTCTTTGAGTATGACACCCCTAGGATGGTCCTAGTCCGGGACAAGAAAGTCGGCTTGACCTTCAGACTCATCCAGTTTGGAGTCCTGTGCTACATCCTGGGGTAAGTACTTGGCTTGTCTTAGGAGGACACAGATAACATCACTGATTGCAAAGACTACACATGGATTGGGAGTTTATCACAACCACTTTACAACAAGATTTTGTCTTATGTGTTTTATTTATTATTATTATTATTATTATTATTATTTTCTGTACCCTAAAGCAAGACAAATGTAAAGGAAGACAGAGCCATGTTAAGTAATTCCATTATAAAATGTCACTAGGTGAAAGGTATACAGTATATTATGTACTTTAGATTTATTTCATTGTAGGGAATGCCAGGGAGGAAAGAGTGTTGAATGATATCAGAATGGTTCTGTGTGTGTTAATATGTGCAGAAAGTTAGTAGGACCATCAGTGTGAAGCTGGGAATACACAGAACTTTGTTTGAAAGGCTTGTTTCTAAAGAATTACTCATCGTTAATGGAGTCAAATAGATGATTGTTTTTGATTGTAGCAATGAAAATAATCGAAGGCGTAGGATGGAAGATTTTCCTTGAATTAAGTAAATTCTAAAGTTGGTGAATTTCATCAAGAATCAGAGAAAATGTGCTCACTGGGTAACCATGTCCTGTGTCTCGCACCAGATATCCTTCAAATAAAAAAATCAGCCAGGTGGAAAATTGTCGTCCAAACAACGCCTGCATCCAATCAGATGCAGCCACTGTTCAGGTATTTGACAGCTGGCTGGGTCAACTGTCAAATACAATGGTTGCAGCGAGGAAATTCCTCCATTCACGCTGTTTAGTGTGGATAGAGGAATCTGTTGCTGAAATAAAAATCTAACGTATACCCAGCTGTGGTTTTTGTCCAACGACAACATTGCTCAGGTCTCTGATGGCATATCGAATGTTCTGACTAAGTTTTTCGCTTGAACGTTCATACAAAATTCTAACCGTGTATATTCAGCTTAAGTCAACAAGCAGGATGGGGCCAAATGCAGCAATGTAGCATTCAGGTAAGCGTAGAATAATGCAAAGCTTGCTGAAAAGAAAGGTGGGCATTTAGTCAGTGGCGTCACAAGGGGGGTGCGGCCCGCACCCGGGTGACAACAAAATGACTCACAGTCATTTTCATTTCACCCCCTCTAAAGAGTCGGGCACTTGGTCACGGAGCGAGAGCCCGACAGTGTCAGGAGAGAGGAGGGGACCTGGCAGCATACCTCATCCCACCGGGTGAAAGTCCCCTTCTCTCTCTGCCAGCATCCATCACCAAGATGGCCACGGCAGGCGTCAAATGAGATGGCCGCGCACGTGCACGTGCTAGGTGACGTCACGCGCACACACGATGACGACACGCGAGGGTGTCATCCGGCCTTCATTTAGTCGCTCAGCTAAGACCCGATTCGTACCGAAGGATCACCAAACACGTTACAATCTGACCATGCAATCTTTATACAATCAGCTTTAGATTTGCCAAAACTATGTAATATGAGAACCTAGCTAAACTATCCAATCAGTTTATATCCAATCAGGTAAGCACTTGCACTACATCCTTGTTGGTACATCTAAATAAGATTGTAATGTGTGTGGCCAGCATAAATATGAGCGCTTTCAGGTGGTTTTTAAGCTTTTTTCAGACTTGAACAATTGCGTTTCAGCCAATGCAAACTAGGAGGAGAAGTTGGTTTAGGGCACAAAATGTTACACTACCTAAATTTTACAGATGTTATTTAGGGGCTCCTATTGAAGTCTATGGGGCCAAAAATGCACAATTCTGTCCAAAAAGAAACTCATACTTTTTTTCGAGGTACAAGTGACAAGCGGCACAATGCTCAGGTGCCAATGGACGCCATTGCAAATATAGGGATTCTTTAAATTAAACATTGATTTGGTTCAGGAAACAAAATGCTCAGGTGTTAATGGGGGCTTAGTGCAGACTGTCACTGTTGGCAAATGAGGGGTTCCTTGGCAAACATTGAGAATCACCCTCCTTTTTAATTCCATGGAGGAATCAAATGTGTATGTAAAGCCTAACAGTGAATTTCTCTTATTTGCCCCTTTTTGTTCTGTTAATTTTACCAGAGTGCAAAAAAAGAAAAACACAACTACCTGTTGATCCTGTCAGAAATAGGGATAGCTCCTCAGAGTGATTCTGTAGTCCTTTTTACAGAAATAGTTTTTATTGAAAGATTTTTCACAGAAACATCCTTGTAGGATGCATAGGTACATAAAACATAAAACAAACAAACATAAAATATAGCATCTATCTCACATTCCTTGGGCAATACAAATCCCAATAAAACTTCCGCCACATAAAATGTAATACATGGAGGACATTAACATTCAGCAGAATTAGTGAACGAGGCATATAAGGGTCCTTTCCCCTGCATAGGATCGTAGGATACGTATTGAACTTCAAACTGGGGGCAGGGTACCCGGAAAGATGGACAGCAGTGCCATTTTAGGTGTGATGAGGACTTCGTTAGAGACCACTCGTGAGTAGACATGTGAGACGGCTCGCCAAAAGGGCAGAAGCATGGGGCAGCTCCACCAGATATACGTCAGTGTACCTATATAAGCCTGACATCTCCAACAGGTGTCTGGGTTTAATGAGCTAATTTGATGCATCCTGACCGGTGACCTGTACCACCTGGTCAACAATTCCGTTCCTGTGCATAGGAGGACATACTGAGTTTATGCATGAAACAAAGACTTTTGCGTCGATCATCTTCTGAGAGGACGATCCCCAGTTCCCGTTCCCACGCCGCAAAGTAATAAAGCGAATCCCCACGTGTCGCGGAGATCAGGAAGTGCAACAGCGTGGAGACAGGATGTGGGAGCGGCAAAGCCGCAGCACAAAGTCCCTCAAAGGAGGTGAGCGGCCTATAAAGATTGCCCTGAGAGGACAAAAGCTTCACAAAGTGGCGGAACTGAAAATAGGCTAACCAGGTTGCCCGTGGAGGTGGGTCTGGATCGAACAACGCAGTCAGCGACTTTGAGGCATTTCCATGCAGGCTGTGGAACACATAGGAGGGGTCCCTGGCTTTCCAGCACAAAAAGGTGGGCACACAACAACCCACAGGAAAGTCTGGGTTGGCCAAGATGGGGGTCATAGGGCCCTGAAATGTAGAGAGGTTATATCTAGCCATCGTGGTGGTCCTCGCCCGTAGCACCAAAGGCACGAAGAAAGGAAGGTCCGATCTGCGAGGTGGCAGGTCAGCGGGCAGCCATGGAAGGTTAGTTAGGTTGACTGGGGAAAGGTCCCTCTCGAGGGTGACCCTGAGGGGAGGATCAAGCGAGTCAAACCAGGCCACTAGGTGGGATAGATGAGTGGCTCTATAGTAGGTCTCTAAGTCCGGGGGGGCGGCCCCACCATGCTCCTTTTGCTTGATTAGAAGGGCATACCAAAGTGATTCTGTAGTCCTAACAAACTTCCTGTTCTGGGGGGTTCTTGGGTTTAGATTTGCTTTAATTGGTAGTGTAGTACCCTGTCATTGCAACTCCAAATTCTATTGGATTCACTTTTTCCTGTACAAAATCTTGAAGTTGCCCATAGACACTATTGTAACTAAAATGGTTGATTAAAGACGCACATTCCAAGGCTGTATACATTTTAGCTATTCAATAAGGATAAAGGGAGATTTCTGGGATTTTTTTTATAGGCCCCTGAGAATGGTTTGGCAGTTGGAGAAATGTACTTATTCTGCCCCAAAGTGTGCAAGCTAATCTGCTAGGTATTTATAACCCCCAGAGCCATTGGTACAATTAGAGTAAATAGCTTTTTGTTGCATCAAGTACTGATAGCAGCATTCCTCATGAAGTGAGTGCTGTTGTCACTTCTCCTACACTGCTATTCATCTTCATCCACCTTAGTAAATACACATCTTCTACTTTTGTACAATGAAGAGACATGTGAATAATTATTCCTGCCAACACAAGGCTATAAAGGAACGCTCTTCTGCCCATTTTATATTTGGCCAGTCAGTTGTCTTCTACACCAACCACAACTTTGAAGGGAAATTGTGTGGTGCTTAACGGGCAGCTCATGGGGAAGCCCATTTTCCATGCTCTGTATATACTGTACAATCTCCTCTGACAGCCCTAATGTACTAAAAACACTGGTTCTGCTATTGGACAACTGAAGAGTTTTCAAAGCAATACATCAGAGGTGGCAAACGATGGCCCTCCAGCTATGGTGAAACTACAAATCCTATCATGTCTTTGCCTCTGCTGTGGCTGTCAGTGTCTTGCATTGCCTTATGGGATTTGTAGTTCCACAACAGCTGGAGGGTTGGAGTTTGTCTACCCCGACTGTAAAGTAAAGGGAGATTGGCAAGCACAAGGTATTGTGAGACATTCTTATATGTCTTCAATTTCCAAGGAGATCCATCCAGTAAAATTGAAAGATTTAGGATTAGAGGCTTTCTCTGTCAGGTCGGGGTATGCAGGGCCAACCAACATATAAAGTTCCAAGGACCTTTATATGATCACAATGGTATATTTTGTGCAAAATAGATCATTTAAATCCTATACAAAACCAGACGTATCAATTAATATTTATTATATTAAGAGATCAGTAGCTAAGAACAGTGCCTTTCCTTGGCCTTAAGCTGGCCATACACCAGAAGCATTCAATTCGAAAAAAATCATTTTCGGAGCATTCATTAGATTTTTTAGATAGTTAAGCGGGCTACATGCTTGCTTGATGCTGACTTAGTAAATGTCCTCCTGTGACCCAAAAGAGAACTAAAGCCAAAAAAGATTTGGCTATAGTACACTTTAATATCAGTAGCCAAGTAGGTTTAGTGGTCAGCCCAATGCCATTGTGTGCAGTACAATAAAAACAATACTTTGACCAGCCTATAACCAGGCAACTACCAACTCCAAAAGATGTCAAGTCTAGCTGTCACCATGTATTCTTGATCTTATAGCACATGCACACCACGATAGATGTAAAATTCCAAAATCGTTTAATTGCATCACAATCTTAAATTGCTGTAGTATCTTGTCTTTCAAAGTGTCAGACTGCCAATACAAATAACATAACTAGGAAACCTGTACTAAGAGAACCATGAAGGCTACCATTACTGACCTCCTGCCACACATGCTAGTTGTTACATAACCAATGGCTTTTAAACATTTTGAGTAACTAAAAGAACAAGCATGCAGCAAGTAAAGATAGACTGCCGATCTTCCGATCTGCATTCCATGTCAAAATGTATTATAGCCAGGCAACTGACATCTTCAGAAGGTTAGGGCAGCATCCATATTCATCCTTCATTTTGGTAGTGTGCCCAGTAGTGTTGATATTCTCTTTTAAGATTAGTAGTGCTAATACTTTCATTCTTAATATAGAACTTACTTATACTAAAAAAAGAATGGAACTTACTCCAGTATACACAGTATATGGTTGGTTACAGTTGCTTACTTAGTTGAATTGTAGCAACAAACAATGTATACTCTATGTTTTATTGGTGAGGATTACTGTAAAACTTTGTATGAAATTGGACTAAGTTATGGTTACAAAAGTCAGGCCAGAAGGAAACTTTGTATCTTACAGCTGACACAGAAAAAACTTCTGCAGGAAGCGGTCTGCCATCTGCTTTCATTGATGGAAATGCATGCTTCCTTTTTAGAAATGTATTGCCTGAACTCTAGTGACTCAGCTTCATTAAGGGTGAACTGTGTGTTGTAATTGTTTTATGGAAAGGTTCACATTGTTAAATGCTATGTGAGACAATGAAGCCGTGATCTTTTATACTGTTTGTCCAGAATTTAGATGTGGTACAGAGGTTACACACCATCATATGGGCCCAACAGTTTGTTTCTTCCAGTTTGAATAATAGTTCATCACAAGCTAGTCTGGCAGATCTTATCAGTATTACACTTCTTAAGTAAAACGTTTTAGCTAACTTCAGTTTAAATGAACATTTCCTGTGACTTTAGCTCAGGAATAAATAAAAAACAGGCAACACACTGGATCTTTTTAGACACAAACATTTTTATTTGAAGGTAATGTATAGTGATTTTGTTCATAATGTTTTTTCTATTCACTGTAGTCAGAACTTAGAAAAATACAATTAAAGACAAATTATTTTCTTTATTTACATCAGGTAAATATAAAATATTGCATGTTAAGCAGTTCTGGACATTGGACATACAAGGTATGCCCTAAAAAAACAACAAAGCATGTTTCTGTTATGTCCTGTCCGCCGCACCCTACCTGTTACAGTGTATTTAGACTTGCTATTGGTGGTGTAGATCAAACAACTTCATCCATTCAATCCATTGTTTGATCTACAATGTTTATTTTACTTTCCATTTACTGTATTATGCATAATGTTAGTTAAATTGGAAGTAAATTCAGTAAAAATAAATAAATGCTGGGCAGTAGGGATTTTTGGCAGAAGCTCTCTTTTGCCAAAAAAAAAACTAATTCCACAAGCAGTAGATATATGCAAAAACATTAAAAAAAGTTAAGAAAAGGGTTTAAACTAGGGATGTTCACATACCAGTGCCGATACTTGGCATTTTCACGAGAACTACTCTGGAGCTCCACCACTGTCCTGCAATCATTAGTCTATATTATTTTAGAAAAACTGTCACATGACAATAAACAAAAATGTATCAGTACTTGTATCTGTGAGTACTTGGACATGTATCAGTACTTGTATCTGTGAGTACTTGGACAAGTATCAGTACTTGTACTTGCAAAAATGGTATTGGTGCATCCCTAATATATATTTATATTAAAAAAATCATACATTAAAACAGAGATATACAAATCCCAAGAGCTCCGTATGCTCCTTAAAAATGACAGCTGCCTCCTAACTTTTCAGTTTGTCTCTAGTCTAGTCCTGGAAAAATATCTGTACATGTACTTGTACTTGTACTTGTACCCACATTACAGTACTTTGTATCTGAACATCCCCATTTTAAACTTACCTGTGTCTCTGCCGCGTGCTCCTGTCCAAAGATCTAAGGATTCTCGGGCGACCGCAAAGTCTCATGGGGCGGGCGCATGCACACTACAGATCTTCGGCCAGGAGAAGGGGAGAGACACAGTGTAAGTCAATGCAGGCAGCGTGCACCCGCACAGACTCCGTGGGACAGGAAGTGCTAGGAAGAGAGAGGAGTCAGGGATGGATCAGAGACCAGCACCAGCGCTGGAAGCACTCCTGAAAACTACTGGAAAGAAGAAGATGATCGTTCTACCCAGTTTAGGTAACATTTACAGGTCTTGTGCCTTTCCCACGTGTGGCTGGACATTGAAAAGTGAAGTGGAGCCCTAATTAGACCCTATTTCTGCCACTCTACTCTCTCCCATTTCTGTGTTGTGTGAAATGAATAGACAAATAGAAAGAGGGGACACAGACAGCAATGTAAAACCTACAAAGGTTCTAACCCGGGGGTGCTCAAACGTTTTCAACAAAAGGCCAGTTTCCACTTCTTTAAATCATTCAGGGGGCTAACTTGTGGATGAAATAGAGAAAAAAAGGGAAAAAATGTGTTGTGCTCTTAAAGGGACACAATCAGTTCAGTATTGACAAGGCTAGAAACATGTCTGCAGACACAATCACTACCATACTGATATAACCAAAAATGTGAGCAGAGACACAATCTGTACCAAATGGACATGACCAGAAACAGGTCTGCAGATACAACAACCAAAGTACTGTAGGTTTAACCAGTAATGTGGGCAGATACACAATCAGACACAGTCAGCATCATGCTGGTATACCACAAACATGTCCACAGACACACAATCAGTACTGTACTGGCACAAGGAGAAATGTAATAGTCTCTATAAAACAACTCCAAACTCCTGGTGGAGGGTACCTCAGCCCCAGAAAAGAGTAGGATAACTAAACTTATAGGTGAAGAATGGGGTTTTGACCCCAGAACAAAATAAATATAAAAACCAAACATTTTATTGTATCTACAATTTAAAATCATAAAACATTAAAAACAATGTAGAAAACACATTCGTGGTGAGCCAACAGTCAAAACGCACGACCATGTAGATGGTTTATTTGGAAGATATGGTGCTGACTCCAGATCCCATTTTGAGTATATAAAGATAAGACATTGATCAATGGATGTGTTGTGCAGTGCTTGTTTAACAGGTCCCAACGCGTTTCCCTAGTTGTAGCTTCCTCAGGGGAGAGGCATTCACACACAGACGCATGCTTATTAGACATGTGCACTGGCAAAAAATGTGTTTTTCGTTTAGTTTTCATTCAGATTTTCTGTTATTACGTTTTTCGGGATTCGGGTCTGAAAGTCAATTTGTTTCAGGATTCGGGTCAAATTCATTAGGGTAGTCTGTACGAATTTTCCATTGTGGACTAATATTTGTAGCAGCAAAGTGACATTAGACAAAAAAAATAAAAAACATTTTTGTTTACAGTCTGCAAAACAGAAAAAAAATTTCCTGATTTTCCCCCCAAAATCCATACCAGCCCTTTAGGTCTGGTAGGGATTTTAAGGGAATTTGTGGGGGGGGG
>NW_017306386.1:692604-710065 GCF_000935625.1 Nanorana parkeri | reverse complement strand
CCCCCCCCCTTTCCTGCCCTGCCGGGCCAGTGCTCGGATCAGGGGTCTGGTAGGACTGATAGAGGGACCCCACTTCTTTTTTCCCTTATTTTGGAGGCTGGGGTTCCCCCTTAACATTCCTACCAGACCTAAAGGGATCTCACGCACTTTTTTGGGGATCTCAACTGTGGGGGTGTCCCTCCTAACATTCCTACCAGACCTGAAGGGCCTGGTATTGAATTACGAAGAAATCGTGCAGGATTGGCGTGGTCGTGTTTCAAAGATCAAAAAACGTGTGAACTTGCTCATGCACATGCGCAGTTGCCTGGAGCACATCCGAACACGGCACTGGTGTGTAAGTACCTTATTTTGGAATACTGTCTTTTACCAGTTTGTAAGTGTTATGTAGAATGTTTGTATGCACGGAAGCATAGCAATAACATATGTAACATATGTATGATTTGCACATGTATGGCAGTAGTAGAAATATGATTCTAGCACTTGCAATTTTTTATTATAGTGGCGTGCAGCCCATGGCGCATATTACACGACACGCGCGTAAGTAAATACATAAAAACGCGCCATGCCTGCGTGAAACCGCGCCATGATGTGCGTGTTCGCTTGGTAAATGCATTTTTGCGGATTAAAACGCGCGCGCAGCCTGCGCGTGTGCGTGTTGGGCTTCGTAAATCAGCCCCTACGGCTCACAGACCCGAATGGCATTCGGGAGCTCCCAACTGCTATGTGGTATTTGACAGCTGTGTCTCCACTGTGCGCTCCCGTCCGAAGTTCTGAAAATTCTCAGCTGCAATGGATTATGGGGCGGGCGCATGCACAGTAGAGATCTTTGGCTGGGAGAAGAGGAGAGACACAGTGTACGTCAATGTAGGCAGCCCGGCAGCATGCATGCGCACACACTCTGTGGGACACAGTAGACACAGCAGTCACCGCTGGATCAGAGACCGGCACCAGCGCTGGAGGGAGTGCTGAAAACTACAGGAAAGAAGAAGATTATCAGATCAAGAGGCATCATTTAAGGTTAGTCCTTACACCAGCATGGGGGGGGGGAGGGGGGAATTAGACTTTAATGTCACTTTAATTCTTTAGAGTCAATGTTGTCCAAGCTTCTGACCCTGAACAAGTATAGATATTCTGACGCTCAGTTGAAGCATGCTTGTTCTAGGTCTGGGTTCGAAAAGTATTAAAGTCAGACACAGCAACTAGTATTTTCAACAAGATTGTCAGCAAAGGCCACCCTCATACTTTTATCATGTCACTTTAGAGTTAGGTAAAAGGATACAAATTGGGGTAGGAGGAGGTTTCATGTTGAGTTTTAGTTTTCTAGTTTGTCAGGTTTTTTAAAGAGCTTTACTCTTGATCTCTGGTAGTGCTAGGGTCATTAAGGTCAAAGGACCAGAGACAGGATTGCTACTGTCAAGCCGCTTATACCAACAAGCAAATTAATCTATGGTGTAATGTGCACAAATGTAGACTGCAGACTGTTCATAATATTTTAAAGTTTATGTAAATGATATAAACAACTTCTCTTAGCTGTCAACTTACCATTAATAACATTTTGTTATATTTGTTTGATAAGTGCAAAAATCTTGTTAATCATGTCCTGTGCACACTTTTTGTGTTATCCAAGGAGTCTAATTAGCCCTCCCAGTTTTTGTCTTGGAGTACAGAATGTTTAGCCTATATGTTGTAGAGAAGAGGAGAGTGAGAGGGTTGGAGTAGTATAGCAAAAGACAACTGCGAAGGGCTGATGCCATTCAGTCCACAAAAGGAAATTAGGAGCTGAGTGCATTTCTGGCACATCAGAAGGTATTTTTCTGTACTTGCAAAGTGTTTGAAGGGATAAAACATGAGGAAATATGCATGTATTGCAGTTCATTACGTCCTGACACACTTTAACGTTAGGCTGATATGGGTACATTTCAACTTGGACTGTTCTGCAGATTATTTAAAGGATGTTAGATAACGTCAAGATCTTGATGTAGATTGTATTCTAAAATACCATTCAGCTCAGACTTTTACAAGATTTTGTGAGTATGTCATTGGAGAATTTCAAAGACATGTGAAGTATGCAAGGTTTGAGATAACACGTGAATCTGTACTCTGTATTCAAATGTAAGTTATTAAATATGACAACATTGAAACATTACTTGTTTCAGGTCCAGAATGATACTTTTGCATTGCAGTAATGTTCATTTTGAATGGCACACGACACGCATGCATTGTAGCATATAACACATAGGAATGTGTGTTGCATGACAAAAAAAGGTCATGTCTGGACATGCTGGGGTTACTTTGGCAGCCCATTCAAAATAAATAGGCTGCCTTAAGGCAACTCATATTAACGCATGTGCGTTCACACACTGCATGGATGTAAATGGACCCTAAAGGAAAAGGAATTTTTGTCAAACAATTGATGTGACATATAACTACTACACTGTCAAATTTAGCTGATGTCCCCTTAGTTCCTGTTTACTGAAACTATTGTCTTTGTGAAAGTGAGTGAGGGGAAATTTCTCTACAGTAGGCTATTCGTGCAGCACAGTGAGTTCCCCTGTCGGCACCCTTCCACCCGGTATCCCTCAATTAGCTGATTGAAGGGGCAGGTTGGTAAAATTCTCGGCCAAATGGAGTTAGCAGCCATTCAGTTGTAGGCTCCATTCGGGTATTATAACAATAGAATTAAAACAGCAGGGGATTCCTTGATCAATGCTTGTAAGCGTTAATTGAGCTATATGTTCTTTTTTTTGTTGTTGTTCAGCCTGCAGGTTGAATGAAAAAAATAGAACTGTGGATACCCAGCTTAACAGAGCCCCAAATAAAAGTCAAAACCCAAGTGGAGTTCTAAGTATTCCCCACTCTATCCAAACCTAATTCACATGTATTTTGGCATAGTTATGTGCATTTGTATGATATTCACCCAGTTATTTGTTAGTGTCCTATATTTATAGTTGATGATTGTTTCATTTTAAATATTTGTGCGTAGAAGGTTAAGCAGCTGTACTTTTGTAGCTATGCTAAAGTGATTTACGTAAAACAAGATAAACAAATCCTAAAGCCCTTCAGATCAGTTTATTTGGAATTTACACACAGATGATGATGTTACACTTTCATATAGTGTATCCATCTGTGTTGAGTTACAACAAAGCTGAATGGAAAGAATTACAATACTTGTACGTCCTACAAAGGACCTACCACTTAGAATACCTTACTGTATAATCTATCCACTTAAAGCCATACTTGGAAAGATCATAGAAAACCTTCATATCTATGCAACTATAGTAGGTGTATAGGAATAACATAACCCTTACTATATCACTGTATTGGTTAATAGGTTTCATCACTCAAATAAAAAAATGCATTCTTCTACACCACCATCATAATCTCCAGTTTAACTTCAATGTTTACAGTATATATTGGTGAACAGACCTATGTGGTTTATTTATATATATCTATATCTATATATGTTTATATTTATTTATTTTTTATTTGGAACATGGCCATCTCTTTCTCTTTCTATCTCTCTCATCACCTTTTGTCCAAAAATGTAGATGATATGGTAAGGAGACTTTAGAGTCAAGCCATAATATGTATGTATCAGTTATGTTGACTACATTCTTTGCAAAATACATGTAAGCATAGTGTCAGCCCTGCCCAGTTGTCTTTTGCTTAATCACTCAATCCCTTACACTCGCCTCATCTCCACAACACAGAAAGTAATGTAGTAATGTTCTGTAATTCATGATAGGAACTAGGAAGGCACAAGACACAGAAAAGCTGAATTCTGACAGGAATATGTTTGCAATTGGGAAACAGATATAACAAAATGCTTTAAATGTTATATTTAATAGACCAACATGAAGCAAATGTAAGAAAGTAATTATTAGGGTTTAAATACACTTAACTATCAAAAGCCTTAATGTAAAAAAAAACAAAAAAAAAACCTTTATTTTTTTAAGTTAACTTTTTGAACTAAATCTGAAATGGCTCCACAAAAAATGGCTCCAATCTCTTCTCTTTTTATTAAACACACCTCATAGAAACACCCACCTAATGCCAGCCAGATAGCCAAAGAAAACAACAATAAAGACACATTTTCCAGCGGGAAAAGAAGGGCTAAAATGTATCTAAACCCAAAAATAAAATTTAGATTTCATGGCTGCATTCATTTTTTTTTTCAGTATTTTACTTTTTTTCACCTAGTCATCCTGCCAGTAACATACTTCCTGCCCTAGGATGGCAATGATCACTGCACTGTATCAGGATAACAGAAACTAAACAGGACTACAGAAATCTCCTCTGCTTCTCTTCTTTGCAACTTAGAGGGGGTGGTTCTGTACTAACCAGAGATCACTGGAAACTGATAAAACTGCAGAACTCACTGGACGTTTTCAGCTGACAACATTTCTGGCAAGGTTAATGGGTATTTGTTGTAGACATGTGCGCCAGCAAAAAATGTGTTTTGTTTCGTTTTGTTTCGATTCGGATTTTGCATTATTTAGTTTTTTGGATTTGGGTCCGAAATTGAATTCGTTTTAGGATTCAGACGAAATTCGTAAGCGATAGTCGGGTCGAAATTTAGTTTAGTTTTCGCTTCGTTCGTTCATGGCATGAGG
Organism: Nanorana parkeri; assembly: GCF_000935625.1. Lineage (NCBI taxonomy): Eukaryota > Metazoa > Chordata > Amphibia > Anura > Dicroglossidae > Nanorana > Nanorana parkeri. Next base: position 705,452 of record NW_017306386.1, on the reverse strand, counting down.
GACCCCCCCCAAGTTAAAACAAAAAAAAAAGGGTGTGAGGCCCTTTAGGCCTGGTAGGAATTTTGAGGGGGAACCCCAGCCCCCAAAAATGGGGGAAAAAACGTGGGGTCCCCCCTAACATTCCTACCAGACCCTTGATCCAAGCACTGGCCCAGCAGGGCAGGAAAGGGGGGGCGATCGATCGCCCCCCCTCTCCCTGCGCCTTACCAGGCCACGTGCCCTCGGCATTATGAGGGTGTCCCCTTGCCGATCGGGACAAGGGCCACTTCCACACAACCCTGACCCGGTGGTTGTGGGGGTCTGCGGGCAAGGGGGCTTATTTGCATCGGGGTACCCCTTTAATTAAGGGGGCACCCAGTGGCCGCCCCCCCTTGTAAATGAGTAAGGGGTACTTGTACCCCTCCTTATTCACTAAAGGATTAAATCAAATAGTTAGTAAAAAGTCCAGACTTTTGATAAAATCCTATAATTTGAAAAAAACAGACAATTCTTGACTATTCCTATAATAAAAAAAAAAATGGCTCCAAAAATTGGAAATTCAAAATTTCCATTCGGAACAAAACGAATCGCACATGTCTAATTTTTGCACTTTTCTAAAGGATATGACTAAACCCTTCCAATTGTATATTTAACCGAACAAAAGGGATAAAGAAAAAAACAATGTTGTTGCCTTGACTTCCCACAGACTGTGAGGGTAAAGGGCTCTTGGGAGATGTAGTTCTAGGTGAATGTTTACGTCAGCAGGAACTGAGCTACCCGGCAAGCAATGCTTGGGAGTAATACAGGAACAAGGTATTCGAAAAAAATTATGCTAGGACATTCCGAGATGTTGCAATATTTCATTATGCTCCACGGATGTCAATAAAGATGGAATTCTGAAGCCTAAGGTGTACAGACAACATATTTTTTATTAGTTTGATATGACACCATTCACCAGTTGTTCCAGCACCCAAATAACAAGGGGAACATCGGTATGGTGTACAATGGAGATATAACCAGTCCTTTCATATCAGAGTTCCCCCCTTTCACATTAGAGTTTCCACTGCACATCAGGAACCCCCTTCACATTAGATTCCTCGGACATCCTTTGCATTAGAGCCCTTCTATCCCATCAGAAGTCACAACTGCGGCAGCATGGCAGAGGGTAGGAGTCAGAGCAAGTCTGAATGGAGGCAAACCTCTGGCCTTTTCTAAATGGATCCACCATTCCTTGATTAGCATCCTTCATTTCCATAGTGATGGTGGGCAGCCTGTCTGCACCATGGGAAGGCATGACACTGTGTGAAAATACTAAGGCACCCCAGGGTGCCAAGGAATCCTGGATAAAGAAGGCTGCCCTAGAGGGGAAGAGGGAGGTTTGGGGTAAAGTTTGGTAATGCCTGGATATACCCTTTAGTACTAGTACCTGTTGATGCTAGAGTCAAGTATGGGTAGCTGGTGGCAGAATGCTGTGTACCCAGAAGCTTAGGTACTCTGATGCAGTACAAGATATCAAGTTCCAATAAATTTCTACCTAATGGGACATTTTGATAAGTGTGTAAGCCATGTTCTTCTATAATATCCAATAATGTGCTGAAAGTCCAATAATGCAAGTAAACGGGGAGGAGCTGCAAAATGTAATCACACCCCCTTGTGAAGCTGTCTTTTCTCCCTGTAGATGGGCTATACAGCCTAATATGAGTTCTGGAATGCATTTTCCAATGCTGCCAATCATGCTCTGCAATGTAACAAACACTATAGGTGAATCAGAGAGCTGGGGACTAGGATTTTTTTGTAGTTGTAAAACACTTTCATTACCTAACATTTATATCACCTATAATGCTGTCATAAAACAAGTTTAAACATCACACAATCTTTTTTTTTTTTTTGGCTTTGGTACGCAGGCCATCTGTTATACTAACTTTATTGTGAGCAAATAATTAACACAAATCAAATAAGGGGAGGAACATCCTGCCAGGCACATTTATATATTGACAAAGGGCAACATGTTTATTTCCTTCTAAAGCTGTTCATTTCTGGAATGTGTGAATGCTCAGGGCCAAATAGTTTTTGTACATTTGTTGAGTTGGGTGTCATTTATGGTATGTCATATTTCAGTAGCCAGTTATAGAAATTAAATGTCATGTAAGTTATAGTTATCTGAAAAGCAATCGGGTACTTCCCAGCTGTTCCTAATCTCTAAGGACAGTGCCAATTTATTAATATGATCCCTGGAAATGGCTGTATCTGGAAATATTTCTGAATGAATGTACTGTTCCACTGTATATTAAGGCCTCTAATTTTTTCCTTAGCCTTTTGATTTTTTAAAGTATGACACTTTAAAAAATACTAACATAATCCTAACAGCGAATCCTTTTGGTGCTTCCCCTTGACAGTATAGTCTGTTGACGGATACAGAAACCTCAGGTCACCAGTAGTGTTCAAGGGCCAGTTTCTTCAAATTGCCAACGAAGGCAGGACAAAAATAGTAGGGTTGGAAAGCATTCAAGAACTACTGTTTATGTGCAATACATAACACCCACAAAAAGAGATGCCAGAAAAAGCACGAAATGTCCTTTCTATGACATTTCTGTGGCAAAATGTGATTTCCACTTACATTTTCCTGACATCTGGTGCAGTCTGTGTACGTAGAATAGATGAATAGAACTACATCTTCCAAGAGCCCTTTGTCTACACATAGTGTGTGGGCAGATTCCTGGGATTCAAGGTAGTAGCATTGTTTGGCTAGGAAAGAAATCAGTGCATGCATGTGGAGGAGGACAAAGAGGGTTGCCAGACAAGCAGGTAGGACTGAGAACGCTAAGTGGCATTTCAATTCAGCTAAGCCACTAGATTTATGGCAGGTTAATCAGGTATTTTTCTGTACTTGCATTTTTCAAAGGACTAAACTTGGGATTGTGCATGTATTGCAGAGATGCACTATATACATTTTATTTTATTGGCCATGACATACTCTTTAAGCTCTGAATTTTCGGAAGAGGTGTCCAGAAACGTATTTCACGTTTCAGAAAAGCAATCGCTTTAGTACAGAGAGAGTGAGGAGACATCCTAAAACAGTGCAGTCTAAGCAACTAGACCTGCTCAACATGAGTAAGACATGCCCAGTGTAGCTTGTGTATTAAATAACTATACATAGAGCTGTAATCTACACTGCCTGGCCAAACAAAGTCACACCCTCTAATATTTCATTGGACCGCCTTTAACTTTGATTATGTCATGCATTCGCCGTGGCATCATTTCTATAAGCTTATGCAATGTTAAAAAATGTATTCCCAACCAAAGTTACATTAATTTTTCACCAAGATCTTGTAGTAATGATTAGAGAGTCAGATCACTGAATAAAGTTTTCTCCAGCACATCCAAAGATTCTCAATGGGGTTAAGGTCTGGACTCTGTGGTGGCCAATCTATGTGTAAAAATAATGTCTCGTGCTCCCTGAACCGCTCTTTCACAATTGAGCCCGATGAATCCTGGTGTTGTCATTTTACAATATAGCTGGGCCATCAGGGTCATTGGGTATGTCCAGGTAGGCAGCTGACCTCATATTTTGGGAAGATAACGTTGCTGAACCTAGCCTGACCAAATGAGGCAACCTCAGATCATAACACTTATCCAGTGAAAGGCTCTGTTTGCTTAGCAAAATCCAGGTGGTGATTGTTTTTGGCCAGGCAGTGTTTAACAATCATTTATTTGATATAAACGATGGTTTTCGATCTGGGTCCGAATAGTAGGTGCCACACCCCGAGAATTTAGATTAGACAAGGACAGAAAGTGGGGTTTTGAGAGCACCAGAGGAACTTACTCCACTAAGAGATTCATATAAAAGAGTTAATTTTAATTACATTCATTAAAAACAAGGGCTAGAAAACAATCCAATTAAAAACAGTTGATTAGATAGCTCCCTGTGCGCTCTCTCCATAAGTACCCTTCCTACAGCATGGTTAATGCATAGCAAAATATGTACATAGTTTGGGAAACAATCTGATAATACAGACAATCAAAGATAAGGGATAATGATTCCTAAGAAACTTAAATGCTGTATGGAGTTGGTAGAGGTTCATAAATGGAGGAGCTGGTACGACGTTTCGCGCACCCAGGCGCTTCTTCAGGTACAGGAGATATCAATTCAAGTGCTCTGGTGTGTATATGTGTCTGGGCGGATCTGGTCGAGCTACGCCCCTGTGTAGTCCCCCAACAACAAGGTGTTTGGGTCGTTCAGGCTGATGGCCACACAGTTTTAGGAGATGAAAAACGGAAAAGGCATGGACCAGGCAGGAGTTTCTGTCTGTTTGTCTTCCAAGATTAGGTCCTCCGATTACCCCCACACCACCCACATCTACTACCGCTGCCTAACTGCCGCAGACAGGGGTACTTATGGAGAGGGCGCACAGGGAGCTATCTAATCAACTGTTTTTAATTGGATTGTTTTCTAGCCCTTGTTTTTAATGAATGTAATTAAAATTAACTCTTTTATATGAATCTCTTAGTGGAGTAAGTTCCTCTGGTGCTCTCAAAACCCCACTTTCTGTCCTTGTCTAATCATTTATTTGAAGTGGTGATGAATATCAGAATTTGACTTAGGTGGTATTGGTAGGTCAGATCCTCCTACCTTTTTACCGAATATTGGGAACAACCAGACAGATAACCCAGGCAAAGTGTAATAAAACTCTCTGAAGCAATATTCTATACATTTTGCTATTGTACAATCAAAAATCTCGTGCATTTGGTTCGGAACTCATGCTCAATCAATACTATGGTGACACATATGATAAACAGGGATCTAACTAAGGCATTCCATGATTATCTGTAGCCTTGTTACAGGTCTAACTTGGGGGACTGTCATGGAACTGCAGGGTAATAACATGAAAAAGTGCTAATCTGTGTGCAAAGCTGAAGAGTTTGGAAAATTGTAAGTAAACTGTTGTATTTGAAGGCCTGTGAAGAACATTCTGCAAAAGATTGTCCTAGAGTCAAGAGACAGAGCTGTGTGCTGCACAATCTATGGCAGGGATTAAACATGATGTGCTTTGATGTCCTGCTGGTAAAGTCAACAAATGGATAATATTTACTGACAAGGCTCAGCTGAAGGCAAGCTTAGACACCGAATAAGAAAAGCTTCGTATTTTTACGTTCTGTGAAACTCCAGCCTTAAGGACATTTTGTTTTCCTGCAAAGAAAACACAAGCATTGCTTTGTTTAGTAATGTGTCCATGTGTCCGTGATCTGTGTTTAAAGAATTACAAGGTCCTCTTGGTGTCCCTAACACTAAAGTCCACCCAAGTGATGCCACAAATTATACTTGTATCTTAGTGCAAACTTCTGGGAAAAATCAGCAAATCACAGAAGCAGGAAGTGACATTTCTGGGGGCATTCCATACACCAACTGTGTACGGAACACCTCCGGGTTGCCACATTGCATTGCATTTTCGACAGATTTAGATTATTACAGCAGCTACGGTTTTAAATGAATAGGTAATTTTTAATAATCTTAAATTACAAAATGGCTTGTGCGACAATTAAATATGTTATATTCATTTTTAAAAGTTTTTTTTATATTTTGAAAGTGGAGTTACCCTTAAAACAAAAGCAAAGTGCATAAGTTCTGTCCCAGTCAGCAGACACTAGAACATTAGATAGCAGGATAGTAGTAAGGTAAATGATATTTGACATGAAATACAGATGGTATTGTGTACAGAGTAAAATACACAATGAGCAAATATGCTTACAAAAGGAGTTTAAGGATCAAGTAATAAAATATCTCAAATAATATTTCCCTTGGGTATTAAACCAAGTTTTGAGAGTGGTACTTCTATAATATGTTTTCAAATTCTAATGGTGGTTTCTTAATGTTTACATTTAGGTGGGTGTTCTTGTATGAAAAAGGCTACCAAGATGTAGATGACATCATCAGTTCAGTCTCCATAAAATTAAAAGGATTAGCAGTTACCAATCTTCCAGATCTAGGAACAGAGATCTGGGATGTAGCGGATTATGTGTTCCCTCCACAGGTAAGATGTACGTACATGTTACACGGGGTCAGTTTTATTCAAGCCTCTAAAAGTTGCTTTGTATTTGGCCAATGTCTTCACATTATATTAATAAATAAGCCCATTATGGTACACAAATATAATTTTTCATGACGTAAAAACGAATAAAGATTTATTTATTTAATATAAGTTCAATATGATACAACTTATATTCAAAAAGAAGGCACAATGTTTGGGACTCTTGCCATTTATGAGTATGTCCTGCATTTTCATATTCTATAAACAGTGAGTTATGTGTTAAAATAACAATTTATGCATAACATTAGAACCAAGTGACACTGGAACTGGTAGCATGCTTGCATACCCCTGTGGCACGAGTGGTTTGTTTAAAGTAATGATGCCATCAGAAAAATGATTCAAGTGTATCTATAGTCAAAATCATAGACAAAATGGGTAAAAGTTAGAACCTGTCAGGTTTTACTGCTATCAGGGGCTCTGTTAGAGAGATTTCCCCTCGATTTCTGTTCTGGGGACATTTTACCACACAAGAAGTGAGGGGAAATCTGCAACAGGGAAACAGACAACAATAAAAAGCTGACATGGGTTCTAGAATTTCCTTACTTAGCTTTAAAAAAATATTTTTACTTCTGTCTGTGTTGCTGTTGGAGAGTTTTCTTCCCTTCCTGCCTAGTGAAAAGGTTGTCCCCAGGACAGTGAACAAAGGGAAATTTTGGAGTAAAACTAGCAGTAAAACCTGACAGGGGATCTAGTCCAATCCTTCCCCACTCTATCAAAACTATAAAAAGTGTTGGCTATAGATACACTTTAAATGTTGCATTAGTTTATTGTCCAGATCTCATAATACATTCAGCTTTTCTATTCTGCCTTTGAGCTGCTAGTTTATAAGTACAGTGGTGCCTTAGTTCACGAATGCTTCTGTTCGCGAACAATTCGGTTAGCGACCAGAAACGTGGAACGTATTAAGTTCGTGAACTGAGGTACCACTGTATAATGTGATACAGTTTCACCTTTTTTAATCCTAAGAAGCATACCAAAATTTTAAAAATCAACATAACAGGAAAAGGATGTAAAAGCAAAAGGAAATGTTGGTTTACTGTACACAAAAAAAATGTGTGTAAGGGGCTGGTACAATAATTGGCAGCAGCAATAGTGGTTGAGTACGCCCATCTCATAGACAATCATTGTAACCCTTGTTCTTACATTCTATGATGTAATATTATGGTATATTACAGAGGTGGGCAAACATCGGCTCTCCAGCTGTAGTGATCAAACAAATCCCATCATGCACCAGCCTCAGGGAGTCATGCCTGTGGCAGTCAGATTCTTGCAATACCTCATGGGACTTGTAGTTCCACACAGCTAGAAGGCCACAGTTTGGCTACCCCTGGTATATAACATGTATTTTATCAGATTGCCCTTTCTCAGCAAGGGTGCCTTTTGGCTATCTCAGGGGTGCTTCAAAATTTTCACACAGTGTCATGATGTGAAAGAGGGGGACTTTGATGTAAAAGAGGGACTCCCAGTGTGAGAGGGGGGTGACTATGATGTGAAAGGGGGGAGGCTCCAGATGTAAAGGAGGCTCTGATGTGAAAGAGCTACTAAAGTTAAAGGAGGGATTCTGAAGGGGGAATCCCTCATTTTCTATGTTTTTGCATGGGATCCCCCATTACAATCCATACCAGCTTCCTATATTGGAGGGACGACACATTGTTTCTTTACAGTTATATTTTTACATTTAAGACTAGGCTGCCTCTAGGTTTTGCATATTTTCAAATGGTGCCATGGCTGAAAAAAAGGTTTAGAAATGCTGCATTAGATCTATTGTATTTAGCTGCATGCCTGTTTGTCCACATACAAGCATACGGTAAAACAGAACTAGTAAATATAGTTATCTATTGCTACTTGAACATGATACATTGTGCCACATAGAAAATGGAAAGTCCCTCTGGGCTCCTTACAGTGTTCCCGGCCCAAATTGTAATGATCAACAATAGGTCAATGATGTAATCATTGTAATGATCAACAATGATCAATTGTAAAGGTCAACAATAGAAAACAGTAATCACCAGCACTCAATAAGTAATTTTTCAAATGGTAGACGTCCATTTAATCGGACATAACGTCACAAATAAAAAAAAAACAACGTTTCGGGGCCGCACAGGGTCCCTTCATCAGGGTGATAATGTGACCCTGTGTGGCCCCGAAATGTTTTTTTTTTTTTTCCTTTGTGACGCTATGTCCGATTAAATGGACGTCTACCATTTGAAAATTACTTATTGAGTGCTGGTGATTTCTGCTTTCTACATTGTGCCACATGACATTGATGGTAAAATGTAAAAGGATTATTTTAAAGAACTATGGGGTTAGGGCTTTTCCCCATAGTTCCCCTTAGGGTAACGGGAGGACACAAACTAGCGTCCTCCCATCACCCTAGGCTCAGTATACCGCGAGCTGTATACAGCGCTGGCGGATCGGAGCGGGGGGGAATCCAGCCCCTCCCCTGTCACGGCAGAGAGCCGTGACAGGATCGTGAGGTGAGCGAACGCCGGTATGTGTTCGCTCACCCCCAGATCTACTGAGCTGACCTGTGACAGTCTCATTGTCACAGGTCGGCTAGAACTATAAGGTGAGTGATAAGCACTCACCTCATAGTTCTCCTTTAAATAATAACCTTTTTTATCAAAAACATGTAAAAAATAAAATTCTGTTCATTCAGTTTTCTAATTGAGGCACCCCACCAGACATTAAGCCCATTTCTAAATCATTCACTATTCTCTTCTACAGCAAAAGTACTACAGATAAGGCAAGGCTGGGATTAGATAGTAAATAGGCAGCAGCCTAATGATGAGGTCATATTTGTGCTCTATCACCCAATTAGCAAGCTCCATTCCTTAGATTCATAGCACTCTGCAATTCTGTAAAGAGTAACTGAACCGCATCGTTGTACCTTCCATTTCCAGTCCCAATGTACAAGGGATCTTTTAGTAAATACATAAATTAATTAAGTGGGGTTTTTCATATGTGGCAGCACTTACACTTTAATGACTAAATTTTTTATTGTACCTTATTATGTTTCTTATTTTTATACCAGACTTTAACTTATTACGCATTCAAGAAAAACTGACAAGCCGTTATTTAACTTCCTTTTTGTGGTAAATTAAAGATTAAATGTCATGATAGGCATAAAGCATTTTTTTGTGATTGTGCAATGTGTGATTGTAATCTAAGAATGTAATACACTAGGGTGAGTACATTTCTCCGACAGTCTAAAAAATATAATGGCGTGTCTAAACTCTAAAACAAAAATGTAATATTTGCTCTCTTTTGGTCTTTTAAAAACACCATTGAAAGCATTTTTGATACACCAGTTTGATAAATTAGAAAAATTCCTGTTGATCAAGTCAGAAATCTTGAAAACTTATAACATCTAACATCATAAATTCAACAAAATACATTCCCTTCACTCCCCCATCAATTTGTTTGCTCATGAAAGGGAGGAGAAAAAGTGTGAGTTCCAAAGCAATCATAGTCAGAGTTAGTTTACACAGAGCTCTTCCCATCCCAATGTGCAGCGCATGGGAAAAGCACAGGTACACCTTATAAAGGATGATAAAACTGTGTAAATTATAGTAATCAATATCAACAATTTAAAAAAATATATATATTTTTTGGTCTGTCCATATTATGCTTCTGAAAGTTGAATTGTGATTGTTTGGCATTGGTTAAAGGAGAACTATGAGGTGAGTGCTTTTCACTGACCTCATAGTTCTAGCCGACCTGTGACAATGAGACTGTCACAGGTCGGCTCAGTAGATCGGGAGGTGAGCGAACTCTGCCGTGACAGGGGGAGGGCTGGATTCCCCTCTCCCCGCTCCGATCTGCCAGCGCTGACTGACGGAACGGATGGGGGAGGGGGCGGGTACAGCTGGCTCTGCCTCTAGGTAGGCAGAGCCAGCTGTCACTCACGCAGCTGGGCGGATCCCGTCATCTACGTCGGGATCCGCTCCGGCGTCTCAGTATACCGCGAGCTGTAGCTCGCGGTATACTGAGCTTAGGGTAACGGGAGGACGCTAGTTTGTGTCCTCCCGTTACCCTAAGGAGAACTATGGGGAAAAACACTGACCCCATAGTTTTCCTTTAACTGTATATTATGGTCATTGTTCTATGATATTAAAAAGCCAGCCCCCCAAAAAGGTTTATTTCATCTATAGGTGGAGCCTGGTGGATTAAGTCAACCCCTGGCTTTCTTTATGTCTTGGGTACTCCAGTAGCACAATCACCTTCCACGACTTTTCTTCTGCTTTCCTGCGGGTTTGGTGTTCTAGTCCTCTTTACGTATATCCCGTGGCATTTTCCCTAACATACCATGAATAATAAAACAAGCAGAGAGAGTTGTAATCCAATATAATATGCATGGTAGGTGTACAACCTCAGAGAATAAAGGACAGTTATGTGACCCATAGAGCCCCTATAGAGAGAGATATAAGAAATTGTCAGGTAATTTTACTCTCAGACAGTTACCAATGACTGAAACATCAGTTCTGGGTTGGCTGGCCCTTTAATTGTTTGTGAAAATATAATTTACATGTTTAAACATGCTAGATCTCTATATCAGTTGTCATAGCAATACCATACTTTGATTTTTACTTACCATGCATGTGTAACCAAAACTATGTTTTTAGTTTTAGATAGCATGGGGGAGGAATTGCAACCCATGCCAAGGTGTTAATGTTCTGTCCCCATTTGGAATATTCACATTCTTTACTGTATTTGTTGTGGCAAATATTATCATCAGGACAGAAAGTGCTGGAAAATCCCAAATGTTATAGTTGTCACTGTAACAAGAGGTAAAGTGACATCTCCCAATAGGGCTACCCAGTCCCATGTCAAAGAAGGGAATTCCCCTCACTTTGTAGAGATTTCCTTTTACTTCCTATTGCATTTCTTGAACCGGACACTAAAGGAGAACTATGAGATGAGTGATTTCCACTCACCTCATAGTTCTAGCCGACCTGTGACAATGAGACTGTCACAGGTCGGCTCAGTAGATCGGGAGGTGAGCGAACACATACCAGATTCGCTCCGCTGACTGGCTGACTGGCGGAACGGACGGGGGAGGGAGCGGGTACAGCTGGCTCTGCCTCTAGATAGGCAGAGCCAGCTGTCACTCACGCAGCTGGGCGGATCCCGTCATCTACGTCGGGATCCGCTCCGGCTGCGGCATCTCAGTATACCGCGAACTGTAGCTCGCGGTATACTGAGCTTAGGGTAACGGGAGGACGCTAGTTTGTGTCCTCCCGTTACCCTAAGGAGAACTATGGGGAAAAGCACTGACCCCATAGTTCTCCTTTAAAGGAAATGTCCTACCGTATATGTGACAATGGCAGTAAAAAACAGACTGACTGGGTTTTTATTTTCCTACATTGAAAGTGAAAAAAATACCCAAAGTTTTGGCAATACATACACTTTGAAGGCCAACTCCAGCGAAAACGTTTTCTTTATTGTCTCTGTCAGGTTAATATTACTTTTTGTATCCTCTTGTCCTGCTCTTTAATGTGAACAGAAAGTGAGGTCAATTTTTACAAACAAGGTTATCATAAAAAATATTAAAAATCATTAATATTAAAAGGAGAACTATGAGGTGAGTGCTTTTCACTCACCTCATAGTTCTAGCCGACCTGTGACAATGAGACTGTCACAGGTCGGCTCAGTAGATCGGGAGGTGAGCGAACACATACCGGTGTTCGCTCACTTCTCGATCCTGTCACGGCTCTCTGCCGTGGCAGGGGAGGGACTGGATTCCCCCTCACCACTCCGATCTGCCAGCGCTGACTGGCGGAACAGATGGGGGAGGGGGCGGGTACAGCTGGCTCTGCCTCTAGATAGGCAGAGCCAGCTGTCACTCACACAGCTGGGCGGATCTCGACATCAATGTCGGGATCCGCTCCGTCGTCTCGGTATACTAAGCTTAGGGTGACGGGAGGACGCTAGTTTGTGTCCTCCCGTTACCCTAAGGATAACTATGGGGAAAAGCCCTGACCCCATAGTTCTCCTTTAAAAAGTAAAAAAATTATTTATTATTTAAGTTTTTTATTTTCGAAAATGACCCTGTCACCTTTAGGTCTTGTCTGAGATGGGACACAGGAGAAGAGAAATCTAAAGAGAAGTCTAAATTCCCACATACACTGAGAGGCCTCCTTACTTATACAAAACCTCCATAGCTAAACTAAGTGAAAAAACTTTCTAGCAGTGCCAATCCATTAAATGCTAAGGTCAAACTTGAGTTCAGTTTACATTCCTTCTAAATTACTAACAGCTTTGAGCTACTGGAAGCTTCTACATACTGATAAAGAAGTATTATGTCTGATTATTCCACAGGGAGACAGCTCTTTTGTTGTGATGACTAACTTCATTATTACTCCAGAACAACAGATGAAAACATGCAATGAGGTAAGAATGTGTTTGTTTCTGATATTTATTACATTGATTTAAAGTAGGATTAATTCTGATATCTGGTAACATGCAGTTATTTTTAAACTGGACCTATGCCTAGACGATGCACATTAATGTTTTACATATTCTTAGAAAGCATTAAAAACAAGCCATCACTGACCTTTCTAGCTGCATATTCTGTAAAGTAATTCATCCTCAAAGGTTTACAAAAATCACAATAAACACTTTTACGTTGGGTTAAGGTGCCCATACACTGCTCGATTCTCGTACGAGAATCGGGCGAAATCCCGCGATCGTACGAGAATCGAGCAGTGTGAACTAAGACGTGCGACCGTTTCTACTGTACGGTCGCACGTCTTTTGTCGAGCCAACATGTTCGAAAACCCG
>NW_017306386.1:687227-690524 GCF_000935625.1 Nanorana parkeri | reverse complement strand
AAGGTGCCCATACACTGCTCGATTCTCGTACGAGAATCGGGCGAAATCCCGCGATCGTACGAGAATCGAGCAGTGTGAACTAAGACGTGCGACCGTTTCTACTGTACGGTCGCACGTCTTTTGTCGAGCCAACATGTTCGAAAACCCGCCGAGAATCGTACGATTCTTGGCGGGTTTCTAGCCTGCTCGCCCGATAGCTGCGGAACGGGCCGGTGTGCGCATGCGCACACTGCCCGTTCTGCATTGCCGTCAATAGAAGCCCGCCCCTCAGCGGGGCGGGCTTTCGATGATCGCAAGTACGATCTGCCCGGTACGTCAGATCGTACGGGCTTTCAAGAAGCATACGACCATCGCAAGACAAAAGTCTTGCGATGGTCGTAAGGTGTATGGGCACCTTTACAGTCAGTTTCTAACAGTTTAAAAACACCTGGTGTGTGTGTTTACATTAGATGGCTGGCAGCCTGCTAAGATTCTGCTCTCCATAGAAAACATAGGGGTAAGAAGTTGCATTCCTCCTTTGTGAACTTCGAGCATGAACTTCAAGGATCAGCCGAAGCTACAGCTAGATCCTTCGGCATCTTCGTGAATAGACCCCTAAGAATTTGTTTTTGCTTCTTTTCGCACAGAGCAAACATTACCATTACCAGATTTGCAGGGCAAATGGCTCTGCAACTTGTTTATAAATAGATTCCCAACTGTCATTGTTATTGTTTGGATGGAAACCTTGTATTTGTGAAGTGACATTCTAGCCAAAATCTTTGTGTGTATGGCGGGTAATCTTATTTTATCTGTTATAAACAAATACCATTACAATATACAGTATCAGAACTTCCTGTTATCAAACTTGATAGCTGAATGTTTAAACTCACTCAGTGGACGGCTTGCTGAGTTTCTCTGATTTTCATTCTGGTATTTGCTTTGTGCACTGAGCTTACTGCTAGTTAAATCATTACATAGTTAAATCATTAGCATTTGAATGACACTGAATCACAGCCTGTAAAAATGTTGGTTCCTAGATTCAGGTACCACCCTCTCTCTGCTGCTATGTCAGCATTGTGCATGCACACGCACACGCACACACTCACACACATTGGATTGTAACAACATGTACAGCATGTAATAATAAGAGTGTGCTGTCCTACATAGAATCAGTACAAGAATCTTTCTTAACGAGGCTACAAGAGGTTGTAAGAAAGATAAATTAGTAGGACTACCTGATGTTAGCACAGTTGCGGTTTTTAAAGCATATGCTGGCATGGCATGTGGATTAGTTTGGCTGGATGCTTTGAGCAGTGGTCATAAAGAGAGTGCAGACTCCATGTGGTAGGCAGAATACCATGCATAAATAATGGCATTACACTTTCTGGGCCTTTCTGGATCTCCGTTAGTGATGGGCAGCTACTGGACTAAGAGTCAGTGAAGACACCATGCCCATTTGTGATGGGATGTTCATTTTCTTCTTTCAGCTCTTTTTCAGATGCTCCTGTTCAAAAGCAAATTCATGTAAGAATGTTATATGTAACAGTTATGTGTACACAGCAGTTTAATGGACAGTCACCATTGGCTGATGTTCCAAGTAGTTTATGGGGCTGCCAAATTCCCTAAGTGGTATGTCTCACAGCTGAAGACTGTCTTTCACAGAACACAAGAACAGATTACTTTCCAAGGACTAAAGTGAAATATATTGTCAGTGAGCTTTTTATATTCAGTCTTTCTGTAAATGACTAAGTCATTCCTGAGGCATATACTGTATACTGTCATGTCAGAGTATCCCGAGCATTAAGCATCTATTGACATTGGCAGCAGGTCTCTGCCAGTACTACCTGGAACCCTTGTTATTGTATAATTTATATCCAGCACATTTTTTTGTTATACAGTAATACCAGTGAAGAAAAGAAGTATCTCACTATGCAATTCTTCTCATTATTGCAGCTCCCTGATTTAGCACCATGTAAAACCAATGAAGATTGCACAGCCACTTCTTTTCGTCAAAGTCAAGGTATGCCTTTTTTACTGTGAAAAAGCTTGCAATGATTTATTTTATAAAGATAAAAATATGAACTATTGTTAAGTGCATCCATATAATGCTTTAATGTTATGCAAGGCATATAATTATAATAGATATCACACTTCCAATGTATTATCTTTTTCCTTTCTGTATCACTATGTACATTCTATACAATCATGCAATAATTTACATAAATGATAATAGGCAGTGATTTTTGGTAGTGGCTTGAATAGGCGTCTAACGGGATAAATGAAATACTGGTCATATTTGAAGTGATTTTCTCACAATAAAAGATATTATCGAGTACAGGTACCTAGAAGTCCCTTTCTGATGTGATCGACAAAGCTTTGTTTGTGTTCAAGATAGCTCTCCCCATTGTATCTCATGCACATTTTATTACCCAGTGAGACAGCCCATCATAGCCAATCCTTATTTAATAGGAATGTGTGGGAAATGGAAGGTAATGGGCAACCACTGACACTGGCAGAAATCACAGGAACTTTGGGGATCAGAACAGCCCGACATTCAGGTATAGTGACTTGGGACTTGCAATCTGCTGCAAGCATGTTAGGAACCTGCAATTCATACTTCATGGCAGCTCTTTTATGCCCGGTTCACACCTGGGCGTTTTATAGTGCGTTCCTACGCTCTGCAAAACGCTCAAACTCCGAAATCCCATTATTTCCTATGGGTATGGTTCACACCTGGGCGTATTACAGGCCGTATGAACGCGCTACAAAACGTCCTACGCCCAAAGAAGTACAGGAGCTTCTTTGGGGCGTATTTGCCGCACGTATCCATTGGGATACAGCCAAGTAGCCCTCGGAAACGCGTGTTTGTTGCGCGTTTTTAACCGCGAATCGCAGTAAAACGTGCGACAAATGCGCATATTCAATACACCTAGGTGTGAACCCAGCCTTACTGTTGCTGAACATCTACACCAGGGGTGGCAAACTCAAATTCATCGGGGGCCGCATCAGCAGTGTGGTTACCCTCAAAGGGCCGGTTGTATAGGACTATGCATCTACTCTTTATTATCATAGTAATAGTAATCATGGTTTCCTCAAGAAAGTTCTCCTGTGGACGATACCAGCAGTCTGCAACCCTCCTTTTCAACTGGCATGGAATTAAATTATTTTCATAATAATTATAAGCAGACATCCAGAGCACCCCACTCCCAATACAGCAGATGTCAAGAGCCCTCCCACCATCAAAAGTACGCTACGTACACAGTGCAGGGGTCAGGATTGCGCCTAAAAATTCCTCACATCTGTACTCTCCCCTACCTT
>NW_017306386.1:680108-685587 GCF_000935625.1 Nanorana parkeri | reverse complement strand
CTGTGACAGAACGGACGAGCAGTGAGGGGAGAGAGAGGCGCCGGCTGTCAGATCCTGGCCGGGCGTCTCTCTCTCTCCTCACTGCTCTGCATTAGTTAGTGACAGCGGCTCCGTCCTCCGCCCTCCCCCGCCATGAGACATGGCAAAATGAGGTGGCTGCTGTGCGGGCCACATTACAAGGTCCGGCGGGCCGGATTCGGCCCGCGGGCCTTGTGTTTGCCACCCCTGATCTACACCAAAGTCTAGGGATCTGCCCTTGAAAAAAAGTCTTTATAAAGCTGCCAACTTTAACCACTTGCTGTCCGGAACAATTTCTTTATATTTACACACACATGATAAAATCAGAATTTTTGGATAGAAAACAGCTACAGACCCTCCAAACAATTATATATTTTCTGTAGAATAAAAAAAATGCTAGTTGCTATTTTTTATGTGGCACGGTTATAAACTGTTATATAACTGGTTATAAAACCAGTATTGTTAGGATAAAATATAATAAATGAAATTTAGTGCAAGAAGCAGAATAAAATACCCAATTGTTTGGTAAAATATAAAAGATGGGGTCATGTCGGGTAAATAGATACCAAACATGTCAAGTCTTAAAACTGTGTTCGCCTGTGAAGCCGCAAAAAACTTCACTACCCCAAATTTCCAATAGGGGACACTTTAAAAGCTTTTATCGCTCATTAGTTTAGTGTTAACAGTGATTAATGGCTCTAGAATTATTGCTCGCACTACGTCGTTCGTGGCAATATGTAAGACATGTAGTGCAATTTAAATTTTTGCATGTAGGCGCACCGACATGTGTTTGCCTATGTATGTGTGTGCGCACATGTGGGGTGAGGGACTTTGATTTCTTTTATATGTTACTTGAATTTTTTCTTTTTTGGAACAGTTTTTTTTTTACACTAATATTTTGCTTTTACATAGTCCCTTTTGTGATAGCAAAATCCCTAACAAGCCCCCTATATAATAGCAGATAGGGTGTGACAGGTTCTCTTTATGGCGACATCAGGGGTCTTTCAGAACCCTAATGTCACCTAGGGACCCCAAAGAAGCTGAGAAAGCACAGATCTGCTTCCCCAGCTTCTTCTCCTGGCTCTAAGAGCCAGAGAATGTAAACAGTGACACCGGAAGTGATGCAATACACATCACTTCCGGGTCCAGTGATCGGAGGAGAGATCAGCGGCTGGAAACCTGCTGATCTTTCTCTGATCGTTGATGGGAGACCCAGGGACAGAGGAGCCCAAGAAAGCTAGCAGCGGCGGAGGGAGGTAGGGGCAGCGCATTCCGTGGATCAGTACAAAGGATCTGGTGTCTGTATAGATGGCGGATCACTTGTACATTAACAGCAATTGCCGGCTGTTTAAAATGACACCAAGAACACGGCTGCAGAAGCAGCGACTGTGTTCTTTGTATAACCACTTCTGTGGGCTGCCGTATATTTACGTATTGAGGCCAGGAAGTGATTAAAGAAGAACTCCGGTTGTGGTATGTCCCTCGGCGTCCTCACATCTAATGCAGGTGAATGGACCTGCAATAGACGTGATTACATCAGCGGGGCTTAGACCGCCGGAGGGGAGAAGAGGCTGTGGTGACAGGTCTAGCAACCAATTTTTTTCATTCCTGGAGTTCCTCTAAAAAAAAATGTTGAATAGAGTAAAGAAGGATTATAACGCTGGTTGTTTCTTTATTGCTCTCAAGGGCTCGGAGATTTACCCCTACTTTTTGTACTGCTGACAATGGTTTCACCTACAAGAGGGATAATCCTCACTAGGAACAGAGACACAAATAAAAAGATGATGGAAGTTCTAGCCTTCCTCTTCTCTGTAGACTACATTAGAAAATATAATTTTATTTCTTCCTGTGTTGATGCTGGAAAGTTCTGCTCACTTCCTACCTTGTCAGCGGGATGGGAAGTGAGGGGAAATTCCTCTAAGAGTTCTGGAGAGTAAAAACTTGGGCAGATTCTAACCTTTCACATCTCTGCCCAAAATCAAGAAAAGCTTTTTAGCTGAACATTTAAAGCTGCTGGGATTATTTCGATCCCCCTGCCTCTCTCCCACACCGCACAGACCCCTCACGGCACTTCAGACGAAGTCCCCTCTTCTCATCTACACTCTCCCGTGGATATACCTCTTGGATTAATACATCGATCACAGTCGGACACCACACCACGAGTGCCCCGATCCTCCATACCGGCCGTCCATCTCCAGATCCTGGCATTCACACGTAAGTGCCACCACCTTCAGTTTTTCATCACTACTTTGTTAACTAGCCAGTGTTCTCTGCGCCCTTTCTTGGTTTTTTGAATATTTACAATCCACAGGTTCTCCTCCTGTTTTCCAGGGCTGCACACACGCCTCTAAGCTAATTTGTTGCCCATCCGAGAGCGCTGTTTATATTTTTTTTCTGGGATTATTTTGAGCATACATCTATAAAAGCCAGAGGACACAAATTTTGTCCATTGTCGTATAAAGTAAGCATGTCAGGTTTTTATTTGACTAAAGCTGTTAATGTCTAGAATGATTTTTCTAACTATTTCAATAAAGTGAATGCTTTTATATTTTTTCATTTATCCCTGTTTGAAAAGGAGAGAGTGATTATCCAGCACTGAGTAACTCAGGTAACCTTAGCCTGGCTAGATATGGCTTGGTGGTGGGAGCATTCTCCATTGGTGCTAATTTTTAATGAATGCAAAAAAAGAAATCAAATTATTATGGAATTGGGTGTTTTTGAAATTGTCTATTTTTTCTTACCTAATCTTCAACACTACAAGGCTTATCTGTATCTGTTTATGGCATAGTGAGTGCTAAAAACACGCAAATTCTAATGTCTATTCTGCTGTCTTTGATTTGCCTACCAATAGATTAAAAAAACTATTGACTTGAAGGTTTAATGTAATTACTTTATTGACAGTAGAATGTACAAACCCCACCTTTGCCTCGTGTCTTAATTGCAAGGTGGGTGTCACTAAGCCTGCTCCTGAGACATAAAAGACAGGTATACAAGTCTCTAGTTCATCAAGCATATGTTATGGTATGGTGTAAAATTGCAATTTTTTTTAAAGTAAATTAATTTACATTGTAATATAATAATAATACCTTTTATAAATATAGGCCTTAGACAGCACCATAAGCAGCAAATTAGGAATTATATTATAGGCTTTGCACAGATACCAAGTACAGTACTCGGTACAAGTACGAGTACATGTACCGATACTTTTGAGCTCCAAGACTAGACTAGAGAAAAATTCAAAAATTAGGAGGCAGCTGTCATTTGTAAGGAGCACACGGAGCTCCTGGGATTTGTACATCTCTGTTTTAATGTATGATTTTGTTTTTATAAATATAAATAAAGAGATGCACAGATACCAGTTTTGCGAGTGCGAGTACTGGTACTTGCCGAGTACTTACAAGTATGAGTACTGATACATTTTTGTTTATTGTCATGTGACAGTTTTTCTAAATCAATACAGACTAATGATTTTAGGACAGTGGTGGAGCGCCAGAGCCAGGTCCCAGCTTCCGATGACAGATTACCCTGTCAGTCCTCCTGATGATGGAGTTCTCATGAAAATGCCAAGTATCAGTACTGGTACTCGAAAAGTATCTGTGCATCCCTAATTATATACATTCATCCTGGCTGTAACACACTGAAAAAATAAAGACTAATACATACAGAATCTCCGGCTACTTTGACATACCCTAGAGCCTAGACATATAATCCAGAAATAAATTCAAAATATCAACAACCTTCAATCCATACAAAGGCAAAATCAGCAAAAAAAAACAACAATATACTTGTGCCATATTTATATACTTTTGTTATTTACAACTTAAATGGTAGTGTCCCTTTAAAATTGCCCAGCCTTGCTTTTTTGTAGTATGGCTCATACCTCTTTGGTGGCTAAGCTACACTAATATCTTTCTATTTCTATTTTTCAACCTCAAGGAATGACAGATTGTATGATTAAAGTGTAACAGCCAATCAAGGTATATTGGGTTTGTTGAACTTTATATGAGTAAATTAATCCAGATGATAGGGTAAGAACAAAATAAGGGGTCATTTACTGAGGGAACAGTACTGTGTGTGGTAGAACTCATTGCATTGCATTGCACATAAGATGTGTCCATTCTAGCATGGGTTTTTTCCAATTGTTCCAATATTCTCTCTCAAAATACCAAGATATACTGGAAGGTTAATTGCGATCAGGTTAAATTAGCCCAGGCCTGAATTCCCTATTCTGCCTTAGCTGGTCTTAAACCATGCTGAGAAAAGAGCAAGGTGGGTTCCAAGATAGCATGTGCCCATGTAAAAACCATTAGTCACAACAGAAAGAACATTGTGCTGTCCAATGGGAAAGGGAATGACTTGAGTCTATTTACAAAGGCTTATATCCTCTTATACATTTTTCACCCAGGTACAGCTTTGGAAAAGGACATACATTTGTTCCTGTTCTAGGCATGGGGGCAGTTGGGTTAATAGGAGACAAGCTTCCTATACTCTCGAACAAAACCACCGATGTATTGCTTCTACATTGAAATCGTTATTATAGCAATGCAGCCTATGTGAACCAAGATTTGGTTATTTTTGTTTTATGTATAATTAGTAATCGTTACTGAAACCCTGCTTCTTTTCAAAAGAAAAGGAAAAGGAGCCTTTTGCACAGGCTTCCCGCTCAGGTCTGACTTTCAGTTTTTTAGACGAAGTTGTTCGGAAGTCCAATGTTAGTCTATAGGCAGCTAGATCTAAATGGATTGGCGTCCAATTACATCCGATTACACCTGACTCCAGTCAGGTCCGGAAAAACAAATGGATCAGAGTTCTGTTTCACCGGACCCGATCGTGCCAGATCAGGGATAATCTAATGTAAACAGACACATGCTCATTTGAATTTGATTCCCCATAGACCAACATGGGTCCGGTAATTCCATTTTTTTCTTACATCAGAAGGATGGAAGGATGGTGACATCCATTCTGATCAGCTGTGGATCAGTGATGGATCTCCTCCTGATTAGACCGTGTAAAAGGGGCCATATTCTAGAGGGATTCTTTACAAACTGTACTATTTTAGCACCAGAAGTTAGCTACTGAAAAATCCTGTTATTGTAACAGTGCTAAAAAGTCATTCATTAGCTGTCTACCCTATGATTTATGGAAGGAAAGGCACTTCAACCTTTCCTGTGAGCCTGTTTCCTAAACTAGCTGAAGACCTTCTTTGGATGCACATAATTATGTGAATTTACATACAGAATTTTGCAGTGCATATACATGGTTTTTCCACTATGTAAATGATCTCTAATGCAAAGGTTTTTAATGTATTAGTTCGGTTACTATATACTTGAGCGTGTCTTGTTCTTATTTCAGGAGTCCTCACAGGAAATTGCACATTTTATGACAACGATACCAAATCTTGTGAGGTCTATGCTTGGTGCCCTGTGGAGAATGACCTCACAGTCCCTAAGTAGGTTATTTT
>NW_017306386.1:676166-679849 GCF_000935625.1 Nanorana parkeri | reverse complement strand
TATAAAGAGAATTCATAATAAAGCAAGATCTGTCATTGTATCCCTTTTTCCTGCTTTGGGATAACATACATTGCTACGTTTAGCCGCTGAAAATAAAAGAATACATTGTATGGAGGAGCTATTTAAGTATGTGACTTAAAGTGTATTTCCATTTTTGCTGCAAAATTGGGAAAACATCTACTTTATATTTGTTATATGTTCTTATTCACATAGCATTACTTATTAAAAATTAAACATTGCTGCTTGCATATTACATGTTCTATTTTTAGAGAAACGTTGTATTCTGTACAAGTTTTCCTCTAGAATACAAAGAGGGCTGGGCAGGTTAAAAGAGAACCATAGCCCAACCTTTTTTTGCAGTTCTCTTTAGGCTCACAAGAGGACATTTACTAATATCCTCCTGTAACGCAAAACTATTGCCCGCTATTTGCTGACCATGCAGAGCCAAGGATCCACCCGCTGACTGGTTGACAGCTGGCTTTGCCTCTAGAGAGGTAGAGCCAGCTGTGCCTGCCCCCTCCCTCTCCCCCATCCATCCAATCATCCCTGGAGGAACGGAGAGGGGAGGGAGAATCCCTGCGCGGAGCAGTGACTGACATGAACTGAGCGATCGGCGGTATGTGATTGCCCAGTTCCCGATCAATAGAGCCGACGTGTGACAGCTTCAGTGTCACACGTCGGCTCTAATTATGGGGATGAGTGTATTTTACTCTCCCCACAATTCTCCTCTAACTTTACGTAACTTAATTAACTTAATTAATCCTGTCTGTACTATGCTGGCAGAGTGCATTATCAGTCGTAAACTAGATTTGAATGCTATCTATTCTAACAAAGGGTTAAAGACTTAGAAGCACTGTATATTAATTAGAGGGCGTTCAGTTTGCCTCTAGCCTTACTATGGGGTTTCCTG
Organism: Nanorana parkeri; assembly: GCF_000935625.1. Lineage (NCBI taxonomy): Eukaryota > Metazoa > Chordata > Amphibia > Anura > Dicroglossidae > Nanorana > Nanorana parkeri. The sequence goes on along the minus strand of NW_017306386.1, from coordinate 678,939 downwards.
TCACTTTGAAAATAAGAGAGAAGCTAGCAAAGGTCTGCTAGACAGACACATTTGAAAGGTAAGAAATATATATATATATATATTTGTATTATTATTTTTAAGTATGCTGTGTGATTAGGAACACAGGACAAATATATAGTGGGGGGGTCTCAAATTTGACTGCAAACATGGAAATACACTATAAGGTAACCACACACTGTTACGCCGAATGAGAGAAATGATTAGATTCCCCCCATCGAGACTAAACAGCGTGGATAGAGGAATCCCCGCTGCTGGCTACAGTATTCAGATTCTGATTGAATGCAGGTGCTGTTTTTACACCCATTTTTCAATGCTGATCATTTTCCACCCTTCTCCCTTAACAAAAGTTGCTTTTTTTTAAAAGAGTTTGGTCCTGACAGGGTCCCCCAACAGCTCAAGTTTTGACCAATTCAGTAGGATTCGGTATTCAGCAGAGCGGCCAGCTGTACTCCATGTGGCAGTGTTAGGCCAATCAGGGCAGCCATCCGAAATTTTGGGGCCCCTTACACGGCTTTAGGCCGGGCCCTACCCCCACCCGCCGCAGGTCTTAGTGACGCGCTGGACGCAGGACCCACCTGAGGGTGACTCTGCAGAGCCCACCATAGATGCTGCACAGCCCATCTGAGACTGTCTATGGTGGGCTCTGAAGGGGTCTCAGGTGGGCTGGTCAGGGCTGCATCCCTCCTCTCCCTCCTTCCTAGCTCCTCTTACCTGCACACATGGCCTCCTCTGCTGTCGGACCGGCCAGAAGTGACGTCACGTTAGTGACGGGACGTCACTTCCGGCCAGTCCGACATCAGACGAGCAGCGCCGCTGATGGGGCCCAAGCTTGTCTCAAAGCCACTGGAGCGGCAATGCTGGGGCCCTGCGCTGCTAGGGCCAGGCCTCCGCCTCCTCGCCCTTCACCGTTGGCCGATAGTCATGTAAGGGACCCGGGCGGGCCCCCCAGGCTTCCCGAGCCCCTTACATGAGTATCGGCCGTACCCCCCTGATGGCTGCCCTGAGGCCAATCACTAAACACCAGCACTGTGACATGGGAAGAGTCTATTGTTCCATGTATGCTATGACTTGACTAATTCTAGCTTACATACAGTAGGTGGGCTTCTTCTGCTCCCAGCAGAGAAGTGAAAGAAAGGAAATATGTGCTTTAAAGAGAACATGTTGTTTTGCTAAATAGGCAAAGCAGAAGTTCAGAAGTGTTTTGTTCTCACTGTACATGTATCTAATATTTACTTTCATTATCACATTCAATCTCCTACGTGGTAGTACTGGACATTCCCTGTTACCCCTAACATTAGAGTGTTTGTACTGTAGACCAACTTTTAACTTCAACCTTTAACTTGGCTATGCAATGAGCTTTCCTTGAGACATTATTTGCATTTTGTATATAGGTATTGCATATTTGCGTTGGTGCTTATATTTTTGTGCTTTGTATTGTTGTTTATTTGTGTCTCGTATTCTTGTCATTGTGACATGATTCAATAAAACTGACTTTGGAAAAAACAAACAAACAGAAGTTCAATTTAAAGTGTATGTCTATATAAAACCTATTTTTCATTTTGAATAAAGTTGGGAACAGTTAGACCACCAGGGCTATCCGGGGCTCCTTAGAGAGATTGCTCTTAACTTCCTGTCCTGTTGGTAATGTTTTACTAGACAATAAGTGAGGGGAACTCTTCAACAGCAACACAGACAGAAATAAAAAATACTTTCCTTTAGTAGAGTAGGAGAAGACTAGAACTCATGACATATTTTTATGTTTGTCTACATCCTTATTGTAGATGTTCTCTTACTTCCTGTCTGTTAAAACTGTCACCAGGACAGGAGGTGAGGGGAAATTTCCCTAGCCGAGTCCTGGATAACAGTAAAAATCCAGCAGGAGTTCTAATCCTTCCCCACTCTATCCAAAACCTAGGAAAAAAAGTTTTTGACTTCATATAAACTTTAATGACACACATCTAAAGTTTTATACATTGTTTTAAACTTATACATGTATTCTTGTACTTTATATTAATGTTTAATAAATGGGACTATGTTATAAATTAATTAATTATTTTACTTCCTTTTTTAGTCCTCCATTATTGCTGCAAGCAGAAAATTTCACATTATTTATCAAAAACAGCATCAATTTTCCAAAACACAAAGTTAATAGGTAAGCATGAATGGATTTCAGTAATATAACAAGCAATCCTAAATTAAAAGTTTATTAACCCTTGCAATGGGGCTACCCCTGCACTGCAAGGGTTAACTGCTCGTTTTTGTCTAGGTTAAAAAAGTTATACTAATCTGAACTGCAGAGCTGGCTTGCTTTTAGACCGGTCCCTCCAGCCTCTTTCCACCATTGCTGCAGTGGTCTATGGTCCTATAAATCATCACGTTCTATACATGTGTATAGAAGTAAGGTCGCCCAGGGACATACCATTGCTTCAGTGTAGGAGGAAAGAGGTTGGAAGGAGCGCTGTAACAGCCAGCTGGCTTGAAGCTTCAGGTGAGTAATACTTTGTTATTTTTGAACCATGACAAAAACTATCACTTAACCCTTGCGGTGTGCGAGTAGCCCCACTGCAAGGGTTATTAAAGTTTTTTTCCTGGAGGTTTTCTTTAATCACATACCTTATTTGTAACATTGAAAATGTATTATGTCCTAAACCACCAGCGTCGGTCGCTGTCTCTCTCCTCCCCCCCAGCGTCGGTCAGTGTCTTTCTCCTTCTCCTCCCCCCCAAGCGTCGGTTGGTGTCTCTCTCCTCCTTC
>NW_017306386.1:627918-675898 GCF_000935625.1 Nanorana parkeri | reverse complement strand
TCGATGTCTGTATCACCAACAACACCCAAACCCTCCTCCCCCCCGGGATTAACTGTACGTAGTAATCTATAATAAAAAATTATTGCTTGGAGCCCGGGCCCCCCTGGCCACCGTGCCCCCTCACATAAGTACTGGCCGTATCCCCCTGCTGGGGGCCCTAGCTTGGGATTCGGATTTTTAGTTGCGATCCCCCCCATTCACTTGCCTGACCCCCTATGGGGTTGCGACTCACACATTAAGAAGCCCTGTTTTAAATGACCTGTGTAGTTGGCTACTATATGGATGCATTTGCTTGTCAATTAGGCAAATGGTTGTTATAGCTAACAATCAGAATGAAAAACAATGCAGCGTTACTAAAATGTATGTGCTTCCCACCATCAAAAAGTGTGTTTGTTTGTGATTTTTTTTTCTTGGTTTATTTTACTTTTCAGACAGAATTTAGTGGAATCAGTAACCAGTGATTATCTGAAGAAATGTGTCTACCATAAAGATACAGACCCACTTTGTCCCGTTTTTCGACTTGGATATATCGTGGAGCAAACAGGACAGAATTTCCGTGACATAGCCTATAAGGTATGAGTAGATAAGGCATATTAAGGCACCTCCGTGATTTTAAAAGGCAAATCTAGATTGCATGGAAAATAAAATAGGTATAAAGAAAACACTGAAATCAACATAGCGATGTGACTTGTATTTGTGCATTTAAACATTTGGTGATAACAGCAGCTACAAAATGTGTGCAAGGAAAGAGTCATTAGCAGAAATAATTACTAATACTATTCTAAGGCTCATTTACAATAAAATGTGTGCTGTGCAATGCAGATCATCACACTGTATGTGTGTTGGCGTATCATTGTTTATTGCACCCTCCACATAATAAGGGAGGAATTTATTAAAACTGGAGCAGGCAGCATCTGGAGCAGATAAGCATGGCAGCCAATCAGCTTCTATCTTTCATTTTCAAAGCTCATCTGAACAAACTGAGGAGAGAAGCTGATTGGTTACTATGGACAACCCTCTTGATTCTGTACTGCAGCTATGTGCTATGCACAGATGCAAATGCTCTGTATGTTGTAGTGTACAGCATCTTGAAAAGTAGAGCAGAACCTCTTTTTTTCTTGCATAAAGTGGAATTTAAGCCCATTCAAAATTAGCAAAAGTATTTTTTTATCCTCAGAACAGAGAAAGACCTTCAGGAGGAAAGGTTATCATGTCTCTTGGGAATTCAGCAACAAGGCGTTTATTGTGTATAAGGCATCCGCACAGCTATACACTTGGCAGAACTTTTTTTAAGTGAACCCTTTGGTATTGCATTAATTCCACAACCTATAGCTCAAGCAATCTGCAAGAATGTGGCATGAGAAAGTGGATGAATTACTCACGAAAGAGGGATTCCAGGAATCGAGAAGACAGATGGGTATACTGTACATCCTAATTTACATTGATGACATTATAGCCTGTTTTGAACAAGAAGGGGACTATAGTCAAATAATAGACAAACTAAAACAAAACGTTGAAATTAAAGAGCTAGGGAACATGAGTCACTGTGGCATTGTGCTCTGCCTTGCCTTGCCTTCTGCCTTGCAGCACTTAGGGTCCCTGTTTCAAATCCTGGTCAGGACATTTTCTGCAAGGAGTTTGCATGTCCTCCCTGTGCTTGCGTGGGATTCCTCTAGGTCAGCGGTTCTCAACGTGTGGGTCGCGACCCCGTCGGGGGTCGAATGACGATTTGCTAGGGGTCGACTAGCGGCTCCCGGCAGCCCGGGAGAGAAACACTTTCTCTCACTGCCCCATATTGCAGGACCGGACCGCACTGAGACTGTGCGGCCCGGTACCATTTGATCCGCGGACCGGGGGTTGGGGACCACTGGTCTAGCAGAAAGAAAACAAGCGTTTCACTTTCCTCAACTGAAGCTGAATACATAGCAGCATCACACACTTGCCAAAAAGCATTATGGATTTGGCAGCTTTTAACGGACATGGGTATAGACATGTCAAACCCCATCCCAATTTTTTAAGATAACCAGGGATGTATAAAGCTGACACAATCAGAAGAAAGAGTCAACCCTAGAACCAAGCATATCGATGTAAAGTATCATCTGCTTAGGGACAGTCAGGAGCAAGCCATTATCGACATTCAATATTGCTCATCAGAAGAAATTACTGTAGATGCACTCACCAAGCCAGTGCCAAAGTATCATCACTGTTTCCTTCGAGAGAAGCTAAATGTCATATAGTAACGCATATGCTGTTGAGAAGGAGTGTTGGAAATACAACAGCATATATTATGTCTTTTGAGCTGTAGATGGCACTGTATTGCAATGTTATTCTGTATGTTCATGCGTATCTATGATATATACAGGAAGTTCTCTCTGTATGCTATATAATGCTATATTCTGATGTAATGTTCTTATAAGCAAGTAAAACTTAATTCAGCATTTCCTCAAGATCTCAGTGCTTCATCTAAACACATATCCAACAATAGGCACAGTACTCAGAGCACTACGTTGTTCATAGAACAGATGCTAAGTGAAATTCAAATGTCAAAGATTCTCCTTTAAGTGAAGATATTAGCAACATTTCCAAGCATACCGTGCTCTTATATTTTGTTACACAGTATATGTACACACTATAAATTCCTGTAACTTATCATGTATTAACAATTTCAATAATGTCCTGTTTTGTAGGGAGGGACGATTAGCATTATAATCGACTGGATTTGTGATCTGGATTGGCCACTGAAATACTGTAAACCCACATATAGCTTCCATGGACTCAATGATGAGAACTCAGCCTCACAGGGCTTTAACTTCAGGTATGTCATGTGTTTATTATTATAGGACAAACAGCGCTAATCTGTACATGTGTACATTGGCAAGCAGGAGCTGAATATGGCAACATAAAACAAATTGCTGCAAAAGCGATAATTAATTATGCAGTTGTACTTTAAGTTTTAATGTGGAACTACAGGTATGACACATATGCTGCAGTCCATCACTAACATTAACACAGCAGTTTTTGGTTTTCTCTCTCCCCCCAAACTTAGGGGTCTATTCACATAACTCCTTCTGCACTTCGGGTCAGCCGAACATGCTGAGCATGTTCGGCTGACCCGAAGCCACGCGAAGCAAGCCGATGTACGGCTGATTTCAGCCGATATACGGCTGAAATCAGCCGTACCAGCCTGAAGTGAATAGCCGAACAGTGTTCGGCTCACTTCACTTCTGATCGGTCATTCACTCGGCTGCCCTCGGCAGCTTTGTGAATAGACCCCTTAGTTTCATTTATTAAATTATTTTTTTTGTTTTGTTATTATAGCCATTTACATAGCACCAGGAATTTATGCAGCGCTTTGCATACTGTACATTTACATCAGTCCCTGCCCTCAAGGAGCTTACAATCTAAGGTCCCTATCTCACATGCATACATACGAGAGCCAATTTAGACAGGAGCCAATTAACCTAAGAGCATGTCTTTCAAGTATGGAAAGAAACTGAAGAATCTGAGGGAAATCCACACAAGCACAGGTAGAACATGCAAACTCCATGTAGGCAGTGTCCTGGCTGGGATCAAACCAAGCACCCCAGTGCTGCAAGGCAGCTAACCATTTAGCCACTGTGCTGCACAGCAGAAGTGCTGACCACTAAGTCACTTGATGATGCTAATAGTTGTGTTTATTTGTCCTCTTTCTATAAAAATTTTACCTTTGGTTGACCTCAAAATGCAATGTTATGGGTGATTTTTCAGGTTTTTTTTCCCCGTTTTCTCTTAAAGGCATGCAAGGTACTACAAAGATAATGATGTAAAGAAAAGAACATTATTCAAGGTCTTTGGTATTCGCTTTGACATCTTGGTAAATGGAGAGGTAATGTTAGTTTTAGTTATTACTGTTGTGATAATTACAGTTATTAAAATTATAAGGAGTATGTCATGCGTAAATATATTATACATTACCTAAATAAATTATACATATCAGAATGTAATACAGATAGCTTATAGACATTTGGATCAAAAGGTACACTCTGGCCATCTCTACAGATGTAATGACCATAGTGTCACTTTATCCTTTCCATCCAATGGAGCCTACTTATCTTTGGAGCAAAGTTCATACATTTTACTATATTTTACATTGAAGGGTTAGTTTTGAGATGTTCAAAAAAATAACAAAGCACAGCTATATAATATATCTTAGTAAATTACAATTTTACTAATGTAAATTGAATTTTTATTAAATGTTACTATTAATGCTCGGCTATGAAAATAATGACTTTATTTTAGTAAAATATTTAGTTCTGTAATTTATTATATTTAACAGTTTACATAGAAGACTTTGAATCAGTGACACGGTACTTCAAATATTGCTGCAGTTGTTTCTGTTCACTTCCTCACCTTCTATCTTGTTACATTTTATGATGTCTGTACATTTGGCAGATATGAACAAAACTGAGGTTCATGATGGAGGTGCAAATGTTACTTAGAGAGATAAATCAAATAAATCATCCCTTAAAACAGTCATCTTTTGTAGATTCCTGAGACGTCAAATTATGCATATATCTGAATAAAATGTATGAGTGGCGCATCAAAATCCCCTAGGGCTCAAATGCAAAATGTGAGCTTACCCCAGTACACAAATACCCATATATTCCCACATTATCTTTTTTAAGGACATATGGGAATACTGGGCTCTTTTGAGCTACATTTCTAACATGCTTTACATGCCATTTTCACTAGTTATTTATGTGCATGCTATATATAAATTGTTTTTTAATTAATACACTATTTTGCAGGAATCAGGGTTCAAACTGCATCCTGCTAGTTCACTAAAGGGCATATTTATAAAGCAGGGAACGTAACATTTACCAAACATTCACTGTAGATAAATCAATTGCTGCAATTAAAAACTTCCAGGAAGATTCACCTGCAGTGAAGGTTTGGTTAATGTCACATTCACTGCTTTATAAATAAGGCCATAAGTGTGGATATTTGCAAAGTTTTTTAAATTCGCAGGTTTGAATTATTTTCAGTTCTTCAAGACATCTGACAAGCTCCCACCATGCTTTTATGGATGCTAATCCTGTGCCTGTCCATCTTTTCCAAAAGCCAGTCAGTGGGTCTTGTACACTACCCTATGTAAAAACATTGCAAGAGCTAACCAGTCACTGTCTTCTGAGTGGACTGCTGCCGAACATGTCTTCTTAGATCTGTTTAACTAGGGTTTGTTTAGTTGAGTAAATATTATAATTAATCATCAAACGGTATTGATGAACAATTCCAGTAATACTTTCTTGTCTAAGTTCTTATAAATATCAGCTTTTAATAGACTATTAAATGTAAAGTGAAACTTTTTTTTTTAGTTTTGGATAGAGGGGAGAGGAATTAGCACCGAAGTCTGGTTTTTATTGCTGTCCTCGTTTGGGAGATTCACCCTCTCTATTTGTCCTGGTGACTGCTTTCACTGAAAGGAAAATAAAATCCCAAATTTTGGGTTGTCATCAAAAGAAGAATAGAGAGGAAATCTTTCTATGGGACACTAGTTCTGGTGCCACTGCTGACCAACATGGATTTTCCTCTCACTTCCTGTTGTAACTATCGGGCAGAAAATGAAGGGAAATCTCCCTAAAAGGACACAGATGGCAATAAACACTGACAGGACTTATGACCATCCCTTACTCTATCCAAAACTAGAAAAGTTTTGGCTTCAGTTCTACTTTAATATGATGGACTACAAAAAAACAGTGGTTCTCTGTAGTCTAGTGTTAAACTGGGTTAGCTATATCCAAGTGGTTGTGAATACTATTGTTTAGTAATATAAGTCATAGTACTGTTATCGTGACAAAACATTTCTCATCAAATTCACTGCACAAAATATGTCATTATATACATTGTTTTGAGGGTATTGAACTGTCCCATCCACAGATACATTTCTGAAAATGTCCATAACTCAAATGTCCTGTAATTTACATTACAACATTTTTATGTTCATTTCAGGGAGGAAAATTTAATATAATCCCAACAATGACAACAATAGGTTCAGGAATTGGTATTTTTGGAGTGGTAAGTTAAAACATCCATATTATTGTTCTTGTTATTCTTTATTTACTTTTATAAACCAGAGAAGAAGTTTCAAAGTCCCTGCTTTTTTCCTTACCTCTCTACATGTACGCCTCTTGATATTCTGAATTTTAATACAGCAATTCACTGTGACCTCATGTGGCAAAATGTAGTATTGTATATAAGTAGCAAACCACATGTAGACATTTCCAACTTGTCATATAGAACAGATCTGTTTCTACCTGTGACATAAAATGAAATATTTACATTTGCGTAGCCTCATCATGTCAGTAGTGGATGCCCGCTGCTGTGACAGTGATCATTCCTGCTGCTTTGGTGGATGCCTGCTGCTGTGGCAGTGATCATTTCTGTTGCTTTGGTTAGAAAGCATTTCATACTCATAAGGAAGGTTGAAAAAGCATGCTGACCATCCAGCATGTATTCATTACATTTTGGCAAATGTGACACAGACACTGTCTTGCCTCGGAGGACCTAAAAAACAACAACAATGCAGCGGTACATTGTTGACTATTATAACACTGTTTCAAGGGACACCATACAACTAAAACCACTTCAACTACTGTACCTATATAACCATTATGTATTTATACCCAGTATTAATTTTTTAATAGTTAGCTATGGGGCTATTAAATTGGAAAAAACTTTGTCATTAATTATAATATTGAAATAATACATATAAGAATTTGTGGGACAAAAAACTATTTTTTTGAAAAAAAAATTAATAAATATATCGTTTGACCTGTGTTAATTTTCTGGTACAGGGAAGTTATTTTCAAAAGAAATTAAAAATTGTGTTGTTTTTTTTTGTACAATTTTAAAAGAGAGCGAGAAAAAAGGTTAAAAAAATGTACATATTTTTATTTATTTTTTGGCAAAAAAACTCTAAGGGGTCTATTCACTAAGCTGCCAAAGGATCTAGCCGTAGCTTCGGCTGATCCTTCGGCTAGCTTCGGCCCCAGGACCCCTTCGGTTCAGTAGAACCGAAGGTCTGCTGTACTGGCTATTCACTATAGCCCGTACAGCTCCCGAAGTTGGCCGAGCGGCTCAGTCGAGCCAAAGGCATTTGCTTCGGCTCGACTGAGCCAAGGTGAAAGCCGAAGCTGGCCGACAGCTTCTGGCCGACAGCCTGCTTCTGACAGCTGGGCGGAGCCAGCCGTCATCTCACGGCTGGCTCCGGCCACTTGCAGAAAGATCAGGCGTCCCTGGTTACCAGGTAACCAGGGATGCTATCTGTCATTACACACTGAGAACACGGCGGAGCCGCTATGATATCACAACGGCCTCTCCGGGTTCTCAGTGTGTAATGACAGATGGAGTCCCTGGTTACCTGGTAACCAGGGATGCTGAGCTGTCATTACTCTCCCGGATGCTCTGGGAGTCTAATACGGCTCCCGGCCTCCCAGGAGAAAAACACTTTCTCCCGGAAAGGTTCACTCTGCTCAATCGAGCAGTGTAAACCTTTCCTTGCGAACTGTTTTTCTGACATGGGGCTGCTGGCCGCCCTCAGTAAGAAAAAATTAAAAAAGTGCAGTGAGTAGCCTGCCGGAGGTTCGGCTCAGCCAATCCAGATGTTGGATCGGCTGAGTCGAACTACTTCTGCACTTCGGGTCGGCCGAACATGCTATGCATGTTTGGCTGACCCGAAGCCAGCCGCAGCAAGCCAATGTACGACTGATTTTAGTCGGTGTACGGCTGAAATCAGCCGTACAAGCCTGAAGTAAATAGCCGAACAGCGTTCGGCTCACTTCACTTCGGGTCGGTTATTCACTCGGCTGCCTACAACAGTTTTGTGAATAGACCCCTAAGTAAAATAATACTAAGTAGAGAAAGGGATATGATATGGGAGGAAGCCCTGAGAATACAAGGTACTCCCAAGTGTTTGAATTTTTGGGGGGGGTCATAGCAAAGTCTGCAAATTGTTAATATTATTTTGTATCTCAGTAGCACTCTTTCAAAATACTGATATAAAATCCAAAATAATATGAATTCATGTTAACATCCATAAATCACGTAAAAAAAATATTTTGAAGTTGATCAGCATTCAAAATCAGGCCCATCATCAGGGAGAAAACTAAAAAAACAGAGAAAGTTCTTGGAAATAAATGTATAGTGATTTAGTGCAGGAGTGCAGCTTAAGTGCTCCTCAGCAATGTAGAATATTTTGACAGGCCGTTTTTAAAATGCATCATATTACCTGTTTGAACATACATTCTGCAGGAGAAAGTTGTTCAAACTCGAGAGAGCAGAAATTTCATTTTTTGGTCTAACTGAAACATTTTCACATCTAGTATATTTTTAAAGCTTTTAATTTTGTGTTCACACTGAGTGACTCGCTGCTTCTTTTGTTTTCAGGCAACTGTTGTATGTGACCTAATGTTATTGCATGTACTTCCCAAACGGAACTACTACAAGGAGAAAAAATTTAAGTATGCAAAAAATGAAGAAAAGGTAAATAACTACAAGAAACATTAAATGAATTGTTTTTGACATTTCAAGTGCATTAAATGAATACATTCACAGGAAATCTGTGCTGAGAGACATATGTGGGCGTCCACTGCAAAACTCTCCTTCTGAAAAAAGCTTGTTGCCTGGCTTTCCTGCTGACCTAAATATTGCATTTCTTTCTTAGTCACTGATGCTGAACATGTAAGAAAAACAGGAGTTCTAACTTTGCTTCATGAATGATTATTCTAGGTCAGCAATAGTATACATATTTTTCTTACAACAGAAAACTTGTACTGAGAGCAATATGAAGGCTGCCATTGCTGACCTTCTTTTGGAAATCAAGGATAAAAGAAATGGCAGGACACATATTTGAAACAACACCACAAAACCCCACCTGGACCTCCTGCTCTGATGCCTTTCTCCCATAATTAGACTTAAAGGAGAATTATGGGGTCAGAGCTTTTCCCCATAGTTCTCCTAAGGGTCACGGGAGAACACAAACTAGCGTTCTCCCGTGAACCAAAGCTCAGTATACCGCGAGGTATACTGAGACGCCGCAGCCGGGACGGATCCCGACATTGCTGTCGAGATCCACACAGCTGCGGGATTGACAGTTGGCTCTGCCTATCCAGAGGCAGAGCCAGCTGTGCCCGCCCCCTCCCCCGTCCGTACCGCCAGTCAGCGCTGGAGCATCGGACAGGGGAGGGGAGGAATCCCTACAGGGAGCCGTGAGTGACAGTCACAGCTCTCTGCAGGGATAGATCGAGAAGTGAGTAAGCGACGGTATGTGTTCGCTCACTTCCCGATCTATTGAGCCGACCTGTGACAGTTTAATTGTCACAGGTCGGCTCAGGTTATGAGGCTGAGTGAAAATCACTCGCCTCATAATTCTCCTTTAATCATAGAAACCACTATGAGTAAGCTTGATTTTGGGTGAAATGTGTAGCGGAGGAGGTCCCAGGTGGGATTTTATCTTGTTGCCTGGAACAATTAAGTTCTACTTATGGAGGTATTCTACAGTGTTCCACAGGCTCTTTTCTCATTGATTTAAAAACACTCCTCGGTGTTTAGATGAGCCCCTCTCCAGTTTTGGCATCCAACAGCCAAGGAGGTGGCCCATGAAGCATTGGACAATGTTTTTTTTCTTATTTTGAAAATGACTGGCTGTCTCTGGCTTCATTTCTAACAGAGTCACTAATCTGGAACAAGCATGCAAATCAGTGATGTGAAGTCACAGAGGGTTATTCTCAAAGCCAGCCGAAGGATCAGCCGTAGCTGCGGCTGATCCTTCAGCTAGCCTCGGCCGCCGGAGCCATTTGGTTCAGTAGAACCAAAGGGCTGCTGTACGGGCTATTCACTGTAGCCCGTACAGCTCCCGAAGCTGACCGAGCAGCTCAGTTGAGCCGAAGGCATATCCTAAGCGGAAGCAAGCCTCGCAAATGGCAGCTGGGCGGAGCCAGCCATTAGCTCATGGCTGGCTGTGCCCAGTTGCAATGACAGATCAGCATTCCCAGGTTACCTGGGGTTGCTGAACTGTCCTTAAACAATGACAACTTGGCAGAGCTGGCCGTGATGTCACGGCTGGCTCCGCCCAGTTGTTATTCATTGGACGGGACCTGCTAGAAGACTCTAGCAGGTCCTGGCAAATAGGAAACAGTTGGGAGGAACTAGCTATCACTGCTAGCTCCGCCCAATTGTTTCTGTCTTATTTTTAATTTTTTTCTTTTTTTAATTATCTTTCTTTTTGTTTTTCTTCTTGCTCTTTATTTTTATTTTATTACTTTTTTATTCAATTATCTATACATATTTTTAAAAATCTTTATTTTATTTACCTTTTTAAAAAAATGTTTGCTAATTTTTTTTTCAACTTTGTGCACTGCTTTGCTATTCTGCTGGGTACCACGGAGGTACCGAGCAGAATAGCTGACCCGAATGCCGCTATTCACTCACCACCGGTCGGCCCATATGAGAATAAGCCGAACAACAGCGAGTAGCCTGCCGGAGGCAGGCTCAGCCGAACCAGATGTTGGATCGGCTGAGTCAAACTCCTTCTGCACATCGGCTCAGCCGAACATGCAAAGCATGTTCGGCCGAACCGAAGCCAGCCGAAGCAAGCCGATGTACGGCTGATTTTAGCCATACAAGCCTGAAGTGAATAGCCGAACAGCGGGTCGGTTATTCACTTGGCTGCCGTCGGCAGCTTTGTGAATAACCCTCACGATTCAAAGCTATTGTAGAAGGAGAGGTCAGTAGTGACTGCCCTAACATGCCTCTCCATTCAGATTTCCTCTAAAGCATATCTGTAGTCAAAACCTTTTTGTAGGTATAGATAATGTAAGGAACAGTGGGCTGTCTGTGTACCTGCTGGGGAATTTCCCTCTTTATATTTGTCCCGGTGACCATTGTTCCAAGGACAGGTAGTAATGTTAAACCCAAAATTTTACATCTGTCAAAAGAACAGGAGGTGAGGGAAAATCTCTCTATTGGGATGCTAGATGTGGTGACAGCTATCTAAGAGGGATTTCCCCTCACTTTGGAGAGATTTCCTCTTCCTTCTTGTTCTGTCTCTGAGATAGAAGTGAGGGGTACATTCACCAGATCACAGGGAGAAAAAAATATACCTTATAATTGTAAAGACTGTTTTGATAGATTTGTTGGTTTCATATACACTTAATGATATTTATATTTTGCACTTCTAACGTCTCTCTAATTCAGAAAACTTTAAATAAAGAAGATGGAACAGGCTGTTCGAATGACAGTCAACAAGACTTCCCCCAAAACTCTGGGATTCCTGTAGCAACACCTGCCAGTTAACATCTAACCTATCTTCTACAGCACAGGGTAAGCAAAGTATTCCTACAGATGAATCAAAGCATAAAACATTTACTGACAAGTATTATTTTACATACTTAAGTGTCTATTTATAATTTTTTTCACATTCAGATAATATTCATATAACCTTTACCCATATTTCACACATCTAATGAAATCTTATGTACAAATGTGTGAATCTTGATAAATAAATGACTTAAAGTATTTAAAGCCAAAATGTTTTATATAGTTTTTATACAGTTTTGGATAGAGTAATGCATGTTAGAAATGCCAGGTTTTTTTTTGCTGTCTGTGTCTCGCTGAGACAGGATGTGAAGAAATCTCTCCAAAATGAGCGAAAATCCAATCTTAGATAGTTGTTACTGGAACCAGCATTGGAATAAACATTCTCTGCTCTTATTCCAGTGAAAACTTAAATCAGGACAAACAGTAGGAGTAAATCTTCCTAGTGGGGACACAGACAGAGGCATAAAGAGGTCCTAACTACTTCATTCGAGCAGAATAGAAAAACAGTTAAAAAAGTAGTAAAAAATAAAATAGAAAATGATTGGGCAGAGCTAGCAGTGACAGCTAGCTCCGCCCAACTGCTTTCTATTGGCCGGGTGCCATCAGAAAAAATAAATAAAATTAAAAATCAACATAGGAATGCATAGCTAGATTCGTATTGGCTATTTCACTTTGCAATAGCCAATAGCAAACTAGCAAGTATGCATGCATGTACTATTTTTAACTTGCAATTACAGGGTGTTTGCATTAAGTAAGAAAATGTTTTAGTTCTGCTTTCAGGGCCTGTGTTGACGGATTTTGGTATTGTGTCAATATTGACATTAATTTTGCTATTGGCATCAAATGAGAGTATTCTGAATTTATTGACATAAGCATTTGACCTGCTTCAAATTGGTTTTGCATTTCTATAGGCTTGTATGGGGAGATAAGCAGTTTTAACATGAACAAAAACCTGTCGGCACAGGCCCTAATACAGGTATGAACATTCTATGCAGTGGCTCAATAATGTAGAACTCTATAGAACATCTGAAGCAGTCAACTCATGCCCTGGACGTTGACAGCTCAGTAAAACCGGAACTTCTGCTTATGCCAACAGTTGATTTAATGAATGCATTAAATATTTCTGTCTCAGGAAGTTAAGGACACAATGTTCCACATGATTTAACTTTCTGAATATCTATAATATGCAGCACAATATGTTAAGAGTAAGATTTTGAAATCTGCGTGACAGCCTCTCTTTACATGCCCTTTGTATAACAACTATTTCTAAATCAAACCCATACCAGTGGTTTGCCAGCTATGAAAACGAATATATTCATAGCTGCTTTGGGAGGCATGTGGAACAGGCAAGTATATGTTGACAACTCGTGCTATATGCATATGCTAGTTTGTGTTGTTACTCATTGATGCCGGTTTACCGAAAATTAGTTTTTTTACTCTATTTTTGGGATAGCACATTCCAATATACTAAATAAACAATTCAATCAATTTGTGAAAGCAAATTCTCACTATTTTCTCTCTATTTTTCAGAAGTTCAACAATAGTCATCAAGCCCAAATTGTCCCATATCTTGGTTATCTGTATTTAAAGCAGCACATTTCTTGCTGTGGAGATTAACTTCCTGGTGATTGTATATTATTATATATTTTGAAGGAATGGACATTTTTAAAAAACACTGAACTAATTATTTGTACAGATGAAGTAATACAAACATAATTATGCTGATCAACACAATTGTGCCAACACACAAGAAATGAAAGATTCCCAAAACCAAACAGTTCAACCAACAGACGTGCCATTGGTATTTTAAAAATGCCCTTAAAATATCATTTGTTTGATCGGCTGTTTATATCTGGAAAGAAGAGATATCACACCTGCAAATCTAAAACAAGTTTTGAAAATAGAAAGTAATATATATATCACCTGACTAATAGTGAAACGTACTGTATATGGCTAAAGATCCACTACAAAGAAGTAACTGCTTTCCAATACTATTCTCCCTACTGGAAGTAAAATCTGTGAGATGAAGCTATTTCCCTATTCTGAGCATCATGTTCTGCAATCTTGTGCCTTTATGTGTCAATGGAACTCTTTGTTGCCTTTGAATAACCATATGTTTACAGTAGAGGGCACATAATTCCTTTGTATATATATTTCTATGTATATATTTGAACATATTACTGTGTTTATAATAGGCATGAAAAAAATTCAGACATTCTGTATATTGAGCATGTGAATACTGAGTAGGTTTTTTTATTCAGTGGATTTATCATAGTGGTACTGGCATTGATATGTTATTACTATGAATGTGTTTATTCTGCATTCATATCAGCTATCATGGGCACTATGGGAACAAAATTGGAATTCCCAAAGAAAATTTACTTAATGATATTTAGTCATAAATGTCCTCCATGGTTTCAGGTTGGGCAGGAAGCACCAGCAGTATGTTTGAGGATGGTGGTGCTAGTTATCTTAAGATAAGTTAGTTAACTTAACTGAATCTAAATGCATCTGGAGAACCCATTCATGCAACTGGTAGTGTTTCCAAGACCAATATTTGCCATGTCGGCGCCAGCTGTCCAAAATGCAATAGCTCGGCAGAGGAGATTTGTCCATCCACACTGTTTAATGTGGATAGGATAATTGACCATTGAAAAAATTGTCAAGTGTATGGCCAGCTTAAAGCCCATTTCCACAGAGGTATTTATAAAAAACATATGCCAACAATGCGTGTACATGAAGCAGGCATAGGCAATTGGTGTTTTTGAACACAGAAACTTGCACTTTTTTTGTTAGCTTCCCTCTTCATATCCTCATGGAATTGGCCGCCTCTGTGCTCTGCAAGCAATGTGTGCCTCTCCCCCTATTCATTAGTATTCATAGTGGCAACCCCCCTCCCGCACAATGTATTGGGTGTAAAGGCAGAGTTGGTGTTTAGTGATCATGTTACAATGAGTCACAGGGAGGGGGCAGCTGTTTACAGCCTGCTTTACAATCCAACCCCAGTGTTAGGCTTGGCACACACCTTACAACCATCGCAAGACTTTTGTCTTGCGATGGTTGTAAGGTAATTAAAAAAACGTACGATCTGCCTATCTTGGACAGGCAGATCGTACTTGCTATCATCGCAAGCCCGCCCCGCTGAGGCGCGGGCTTCCGATGACCGTAATGCCGAACGGGCAGTGTGCGCTTGCACACACCGACCCGTCCGGCTTTTATCTTACGAACATGCTACACACACGCTGAAAATCGTACGATTCTCGGCGGGTTTTCGAACATGTCCGTAAGATAAAAGTCGTGCAACCTTACAGTAGTAGAGGTCGCACGTCTTCCACACACCTTACGATAATCGTACGATCGCGGGATTTCCCGCGATTATCGTACGATTATCGCAAGGTGTGTGGGCACCTTTAGACTGAATTTCCTGTGGAGAAAATGTTGAATTTCTTGGATTCAGGCCATAATAAAAGGTTAATAAAAAATTAAGAAAGCCTGCAATGTGAGTCATGAAAATGTCCCCATGTATGCATGATGCACCTCTACATTACCACAATAAATGTGGAAATGGGCTTTAAGGTCCTAGTTGATGGGACAATTGCATTAGGTTGAAAACACAGACCTTGAGGGTTGACAGTGATAGGATCTGCAGTCAAAGTGCAGTTATCATTTAGGCCCCTTAACTGAGGCACTGTTAGCTGTATTCAATACTGTGAATAAGGCCAGAGTGCTTATTACTATGGAGATCAATGATTCTAAAATGAACAGGACTTCAATATACCATGTAAATGTGCAGGCTACAGCACATGCTATTTTTTACTTCCTGCTTTCTAAGTGGGTATGGAGGTCACATGCATCACACACAGAAATGTTGTATAAATCAGCCATTGAATGTATATGTCTGTGAAGGTTCTCATTCATCCAGGTCATCTGTAAAAAATAAGTCACGGCAACTGTATTTGCTGTATTTTTCTTGAAGACGTCACTCTGAATTGAGAAAGCTGGTCGGATGTCCAGTGAAACGTCTTCAAGAAAAATACAGCAAGTCCAGTTGCCATGACTTATTTTTTACAGATACATTGAATTTATAGCTTGAATGGATTGCTTACTATTATATATGCTTGAAGCAGAACAACTGAACAACTTGTTTATTTCTGTTTTAAGTTACATTTTAAAATCTACACAAAAAAAGCAGGCTACTTTTGCAAAAGAATCCAATATCAATACTGGAAGTTTTTTTTTTAATAGACAGGATTCGGAAAGACATCCAGCATCAGCACAACTGTAATCTACATACTTTTATTTGCTCCTTTCAAAATTCTATACAAAAACACATACTAAACAATAGCATGGCTATCTAGAGGAACCACATGTATAATTCAATAACCAATGCAAATATTTAAACACAGAGGGGGTGATTTACTAACCTAAACACACGCACGCACTAGGTGCGTGTGATTTTTACACAGCAAAACTTATTTATCAACCAAAAAGTCTCTAAAAGCATATTTCCACTAATGCCACATATGGAAAAATCATGCACATGATGCATATATAATGCTGCTTCACAGTTTAGACAAAAATGGTTAGCTCATGCATTTACATTCCTGCATTCATCAACGCAAGCAACACAACATAGAGCTAATTTACACAACATCACCTTGCAATTCATGCAGGGCTTTGCACAACACTCCTGCTGGGTGTGTACACACTACAAAGGTGTCTAGATTCCACCCATAGATCATGCTGGGAGGGAACACACTATAGAGGTGTATACATGTTCGTGGTGTGTTTATAAGGTTAGTAAATCAACCCCAGTGTCTGAGAAATTGCCATGCTCTGCAGGTTTCTGTGTGATTTGGATTATATGGATATCTGCCGGGAATAGTTATGATAGCAAAATAAATTTTAAACAACAATACTTTGACTATACAGATTGTAAGCTGCGTAGTCATTGCATGGGCAATAGAGAATGTAAACTTCATGGTAAATCCAGATGTCCTTTAAATCGATGGGATAAAGAAATACAGAAAAAGTGAAATACTATTTAACTCAACAGCAAACAAAAGCTATCTGTGCATGAAACATTCATGTCACTTGCACTGTCTTTTCATTACATATTTAAATGTATATGTGATATAATCTTACTGCTTTAAAGATTGTCATAACCATTGCTGGACAATGTCATTTTCAAGATTAAATATTGTTCATTTTGGTTTTACCAGTAACCTTATTGGTCATAAAACATTTAGAACCATTGTACAGTCTGTCAAAATCACACATTTGAATGCTATTTGTTTTCTTTGTAAATACATACAAGGTTCAGATTGTTGTCAGGTATACTGTTTTTTATGTTTTGTTTCCTGTCCAGCAACCTTTATTAGGTGAAGGAAACAGGATGTTTGATTCTCTTTCTGGTGGCTAAACACTTATATCTAGTTGCAGCTGTACATGGAGCTCAAGTTAATTTATTTAATTTATTACTGATTTGCTGATATCTTATTAAAATGAAAGTTCCTTAAAGTATTCATTTAATTATGGGCGGAGGCTGATGAAGTGAAAGTTATTCTGGCAGCTCTGTTGTATCTAAACATCAACTTTAAGCGCTCCCCATGGTATCTATCCTCCTCATTGTGCCATACTACCTATGACAGTTAGATGCCGGAGTTCACATGTAAATCCTCCAGCTTGTATGCATGTGTGAATAAAGAAAACAATATAGATTTAAGTTTGTGTGCCTGCCAACACAATTGTGCTTACAACTTACTTCAGTAGCGTTCTTAAAGAACTCTGGGCAAACTTTTTCTTAACCCTTGTAGTTTGGCTACCTCTGCACTGCAAAAGTTAAGTGCTCATTTTTGTCTAGGTGCAAAAATAATAAATAAATACTCTGAACCCCACAGCTACCTCCTCCTCCTCCATAGTAGCAATGGAATGTCTCTTGGTGTCCTCATGTCCTATACACTGTGTATAGAACATGATGACTCGCGTGATCTTAGACCGCAGAAGGAGGAGGAGTGAGGCGGAAGGTACCAGTCTAAGAGCAAGCTAGCTTCATGGTTTGGGTGAGTATAACTTTGTTATTTTTACACCTAGACTAAAACGATCACTTAACCATTGCAGTGCAGGCACAGCCCCCAAAGAATATGTTTGCTCAGAGTTCTGCTTTAACTAGACGTGCTGTTGCAAAATTGTGTCCCTTCATGAGGCATTATTTAAATTGAATTGGTCATCTCCATAGAAGAATTTCATTATCCCCCTGACTTTCCAGCAGGCAGCAGAGCGCTAGAATTGGATGACAGAAGATAAACAGCGAACTGACCTTTAGTAGCAACATAGCAACAGTCTAACCACCCCACCACCCCACGGATGTAAAAATGCTGCATTACATGTTTTATGAATACCAAACTTTAAATTTTTAGATATACTTACCTTACGCCCTGGCTGGGAATGCAGAGAATCACAAATCTTGCGCTATTCTGGAAAATATTATCATGTGATTTATGATCCTAAACCTTCCCAGGTACTAGCCACAAGGACTGTGCCATCACCCTCTGCTAGGTGCCAGTGAAGGACACAAGGGTACATTAAAGAAGGAATGCCAAAATAGCTATGTATGATTATCAAGAGTCCTGTCTAATGCATGATATCATATCCTTACTTACATTTTTACAGTAGAAAGGTCTCTGTGAAAATGGGTGATGTGGTATTAAAAAATAGTCCTGTGCAGGAATGTGCAATATTTATTGAGATAATTCTAAATCTTATATAATTCTTTGGGGTTGATTTACTGAAGGCAAAAAGGCTGTTCACTTTGCAGGGGAATTTGTACTTTGCAGAGGCATTTCTCCTTAGGTCAATGAATGAGGTGGTTAAGCTCTACTGATTTTCGTCATCCAATCACAAATACTGTTTTTTTCCCTTGCTCACGATTAGGCAATCTTTGCAAAGTGCAAAGAATACCTAACCTAAACCCAACCCAAACATCCCCACATTTACTAAGCTAAGGGAAACTTTCCCTTCAAAAGTGCAAATGCTTTTGCAAAGTAAACAGTGTATTTGCCTTTAGTAAATCAACCCCCATGAGTCATAATTAGTCTTCATCCTCAAACACAAGCTAACAAGGAGATGTAGAGAACCTGCCTGCCGACCTTCCTCCACATGACCTGCTGTATATTACACTGGAGACACCGGCAACCTCCTCTTGTTATTTTTTCACATTTGTTTCACAGATGAGTGCTGAGACAACCTCAGCACTCCAGCTGATGTGGAACTACAAGTCCTATGAAGCTTTGGAGGACTCTGACAGTCACAACCATGACTCCCAGAGGATGATGGGATTTGCTGTTTCCCCACAGCTGGAGTGTCTAGATTGCCTGCCCCTGCTCCACCCTAAATATGGTTGCATTAATTCCGACTTGTTGCATTACTAATAATGACAATGTTCAATGTTTTGCCCAAAAAAAAAAAGTCTAATGGTTTTTGTGAGTTTTTAAACATCATCACTGTTCGAAATCTGACATTTCAATTTTGAATGTGACATTTATTTTGCTGAAAAACATTATAAATAAAACCATATTTTTTTAACAACTGTTTCCAGGCTTTGTGACTACTGTTAATCTCATTTGGTAGTGGTAACAATTTATAAAACACAGTTTAACTGATATTAACTTGGGGATTGATGTTTACTGGAAGCCTGTGCTAACACAATGCCAGGCTACTGTTGCTTATCTTCCTGTGAAATTGCTTTTTGTATGGCAGTCATGCTGATCTCGTCACTTCAGTGCTTTCTAAGGCCTCATTCACACGGCAATGGCATACATACATACATAAATGGTATAATTCACACTGTGTGTTTACCTGCATGTAGGCGCATTCAGTTTAATTGTGTTTAGAGAAAATAGATTTCTTTTCAGATACACTCAAAGCATCTTAACATATGAAGTTCATGTAAACACATGTAAACCCTGGCACAGTTAAATGCAGGAGAAAGTGATCTGGAAAGTATAAAAAATTTTTATACTCCCCAGTTTAATTCTGCTGCACATACATAAAAAAAAACTCAGGAGGCTCATGTGAATGAGTCTTTCATCCATAACAAAAGATGCTCAGCAATGGCAGCCCCCACTTTTCTCTCAGTCAGGTGTTTTTCAGAGAACGGTCCAGTGACCCCTATGCAAAGTCACTACTATATCTTTATGTATAGTGTATGTAAAGGCAAAACCTTTTTTAGCTTTGGATATAATGGGGAGGAATAAGCCCCTCCATCAGGTTTTTATTGTCTGCATCCTCGCTAGGCACATTCAACCTCCCTATTTGTCTTGTTGACCATTATCCAATGAAATCCAAAATTTTGGGTTACACCAGAACAAGATGTAGGAGTAAAGCTTGTAATGGGGGCTACTGTTTCAGTGACAACTGTCTATGATGGTAGGGAGGTTCCCTTCACTTTGGAGAGATTTTCTGTCAATTCCTGTTGCATATCCAGGACTTGAGGTGAAGGGACATTTTCCTAACAGAATATAGACAACAAAAAATAGCTGACAGAGGTTTTAACCTTTTAATACTCTGTCTAAAACTTAAACAAACTTTTGCCTTTTTTAAGAAAGCTGATTGAAGAGATATATGTAGGCTGCCATTGCTGCCAGATTCTGAAAATGCAAATTTACTGTCTGTCTCTGGCTTCAATGCTTTCTGAGTGGTCCAAATCTAAACTCATCCAAACTAGAAAGGAAGCTAATTTTGCTTCCACCCAATCAGCTGCGGTCAGGGACTTTCCTGCCCTCAGCTGCGCGTAAGTAAAGGAGCAGAATGTTGTGATGTTATTGACTCTTATGGCCACATGGCTATATTTGGTCAGTGACATTGACCTAGTATGGCTATGTGGCCATTAGGGATGCACCGATACTGATGCTAGTATCGATGTCTGTGGTGATACCGAGTATTTGGGCAAGCACGAGTACTCGCCCAAATGCTCTGATTCCTTCCCCGATACTGGAACTTCCGGTCAGAGGGAGATTTCCTCTGACCGGCAGTGCCGCGAGGGAACATGGAGTAGGCTTCTCGGCCAATCAGGAAGCCGGGCGGCGAGTTATTACGACTTCCCGGCCAATCAGCATCAAACCGGCCAAACAGCATGGAGCCGACTTCCTGGCCAATCAGGAAGCCGGGCGGTTAGTCATTACCCGCCACCCGACTTCCTGATTGGCTGAAAAGCCTGCTCCTTGCTAGTGGAGATGTCGGCACTCGGCATTGAAAGAGCATGACAGCAAATTATCCATTATTTTTATAAGGACAGGCTAGTAATGCATCCTAAATATTCTCTTAGTACAGTTTTACAATATATGAAATTTCGGCTGTTCACCAGTAGAGGGCAGCCAAATGATGTTCCATTCACTAAACAAAAAGTATATGTACTGGTTCCTACCAATTCAAAATCAAATATTATTATTACATGCATTTGATACCTTAAAGCAATCTTATGCTAAGATATACACAAGCATGCAGAGTCAGAGTGTTTATCAGTGACAGTCTCCACATTTTTGTCATGCCCTGTTTCTTTAACAGCAATGAAAAACTAAGTGGCCCATTTACAAAGCAGCAGTATGAATTATGAGCTAAGTTTACCGTTAAAACCATCTTTCATTTTACACACATATTCAGGACATAACATGAAACATGCAACTGCGATTGCAAAGTTTTACTGGCTCCAATGCAGAAAAATAATAAAGGCACATTTTTCTTTTATGATGTTTGCATTTATTATGTTTCTTAAACAAGTGGACTTTGCCTTTTCCTGTGGGCATATTGCTGCTTTCCCATTAAAACCTCCACCAGCTCATTTATAATGCACAGTGTTGTGCTTTAGAAATGTGCTTTGCTTACTTCAGGACTCTGAATCAAGCAATGCCCCATTCATTCTAATGAATAAGAGAAAAAAAAGGTGGCCGAAGGTGGAAACCCATCATGTAGATGTAGAAACATAGTGTGGAGTAATTCCAGTGATTCCTATGACGATTTTCCCTGCATTTTGTGTACACATAACTAATATAGTGATTATCAAAATATTTGAGATGATGGTAAAATATACACTAATCAATGGCGTAACAATCGCCATAGCGACCCAGGCGGCCACTATGGGGCCCGGGCACAGGGGGGCCCGGCCAGGGCCGCCTGGGTCGCTATAGAATGTAAGGGTGCTGGCTGTCACAGAGACACAGCTCAGCAGCGGCCACGGCGCATTTCCCTCATAGCCTCAGTGACAGCCAGCCGCTGCAGCAGATGAGGGCAATGTTCGGAAAGGAGGCGGGGCCCGCCTCCATCCAGTGATGTAAGAGAAGGCGGGAACCGTCGATAGCAGAGGAGGCGGGGCTCCGGGACGGAAGAGGAGTCGGGGCCCGGCGACCACAGAGGCGCTGACAGGTAAGAGATCTCCGACCCTGCAGAGCCCACTATAGAGAGTCTATGGTGGGCTCTGCAAGGTCACTCTCCGCTGGGGCTCTGCAACTAGCAATCACGGGGCCCCATACAAAATTTTGCTATGGGGCCCTGTGATTTGTAGTTTCGCCCCTGACACTAATCAGCCATAACATTACGACCACTGAGAGGTGAAGTAAATAAGATTGATTATCTCGTTACAATGCCACCTGGAAGTGGGTGGCACCAAGTGAACATTTTGTCCCTGAATTTGATGTGTTGGAAGTAGAAAAAATGGACAAGCTTAAGGATTTGAGTGACTTTGTCAAGGGCCAAATTGTGATGGCTAGACGACTTGGTCAAAGCAACTCCAAAACTACAGCCCTTGTGGGATGTTCCTGGTTTTCAGTGGTGGGAAGTAGGGACCTACCAAAAATGGTCCAAGGAAAGAAAAACAGTGAATAGTTGACAGGGTCATGGACGGCCAAGGCTCACCAAGATGCACATGGGGAGCAAAGGTTGACCCGTGTAGTCTGATCCAATAGAAGAGCTACTGTAGTTTAAATAACTGGGTGCCAGATACTATAACATACCTTCAGAGGTCTAGTGGAGTCCATGCCTTGATGGGTCAGGGCTATTTTGGCGGCAAAAGGGGGACATACTTAATATTAGGCGGGTGGACATACTGTTATGGCTGATTGGTGTATGTTAACCACTTGAGGACCTTTGAAATAGAAGATATGCCCTAGAAATGTTGTTGTACTTTTTAGGGCATATCTCCTATGCCCTGTTAGGCCTTGTTCACACCAAGCGCGGAGCAGATCCGGACCAGAGCAGGTGCAGACCAGATCAAAACTGCCTCCAATGTATTCCTATGGTATTTTGACCTCCAGTTCACATTGCAGCGCGTGGATCCAGACCAGATCCAGACCGGATGAAAAAACTGCGGCAAGCCCTATTTTACCTGCTCTGGATCTGGTCTGGAACGCATCAAAAACGCATCTAAAATGCAAAAACACATCAAAAACGCATGCAAGTGCCTGAAAGCCCATGTTAAACTTTAAAAAATTTTTTTTTTTTTTACCAAAACTGTCCCTAAACGCATCAAAAACGCATCCAAAACGCGGCACAGCCCACTGCACTGCGTGTGCAGAAACCTGACCGGATCTGGTCTGCATTTGGTGTGAACAAGGCCTTACTCTCTTCCTACTGCCGCTGACCGGCAATTTCCAGCTGTCAAAATATAGCCACTCCAGATAGTCTGCAAGTGTCTAACAAATCTGAATGTGACATAATTAAAACAAAAATGTATTCCTATTTAAACTCTTATTAATCTTTATCAGCCCTAATTAATGCCTTCCTCCTCTTTCACTACTAGTTATTTTTTTTCTTCTGATTTTTTTATAACTATCTTTTTTAACTATAAATATTTATACTTTTTTTCCATTCTCATTCCTTTTGTTTGTTACTTTGTTCAGTGTCATATAAAAAAAATGCGCTCAACTGAAAATAAAAATGTAATTTGCAAATAATTTTGGCATGCTTTGTGCCAGAATTGCCATTTTTAGTGTCAATATAAAAGGGACAAATTATAGCATAGGAGTTTATACTTTTCAATCTACAATACGAAATAGAATCTTACATCTTTTCAGTATGTTACACCTTTTTCTCTATAGATCGCATAGAAAAACATTTTTCCAAGACAATATAACCAGTACAAAGCCTTGTTTGTTAAAAAAAAAACAAAAACAAGTATGTATTATACTTTATTATCTCAAATTATGACAAAGTTATCACCAAATACAACGGCCCATAGCATATATGTAAAAATTTGCCCTGGTCCATAAGGGGTATACATGTGTGAGAGTTGGTTAATATACAACATTTTATGATTTATGGTCATACAAAGTTATCACCAACTACAACGGCCCATAGCATATATGTCAAATTGTCCTGGTCCATATGGGGTATACATGTGAGAGAACACAGAACACAGAAGGCCAACACAAGAATATACAATTAATACACAATACACATTTAATTCATTATGTGAATTAGTTGAAGAAGTCCTATTTAGAACATTTGCTGATGCCAGTCTTTTTTTACCACTGAGAATTTTTATGTGCTGTCTACCGTAGCACAAATGACAGACATTGGACCTGTTATTCAAAACACCTTTCCAAAAAAAAAAAAAAAATGTTTTTTTTTTTTTTTTTACGATAATATAATGGTTTTTAATAGTTTATAATTGTTCTAGCATTTTAAAATGGGTTCCTCTGCATGCTTGGTGACAATAAATTTGTATATAAAGTCACTGTGAAGAGCACTGCTATACACTTTCATTAAAAGGGAATGCAAGAGGCTATGTATGTAAACAATTCTATAGGATTACATTTAAAGGAAACCTGTTAGGATAGAAATATGGGAGCTGCCATTGCTGACTTTTTGTCATTTTAATTTCCGAATAAACATTTATAAAACAAAACTGGATTCTCAGAGCACCTTTTAGAGTACTAGGGTACTTGAAGAGACAGCATAGCTGAAGTTGTCTTCTTTCAGACATGATGTTGGTCACCGACACCTCGGACGGAGCCATTTAAAGGAAGGGGATGTGAGGGGGGTGAGTCACAGTGTAAATTTCAGCTTATGTTATTGAGCTCAAAAATTACAAGCGTTTTACAACAAACCAGCTAAAAATACAGATAATACTGAATAATGTGAGCCTAAAGTGCTACCTGCTGGCAGAAAGTGAAAATCCATTACATTAAAGAAGAACTCTGGGCAGAATAAAACTTAACCCTTGTAGTGAGGCTACCCCCACACAACACAGGTTAAGTGCTCGTTTTTGGTCTAGAGTGTAAAATAAAAAAGATATACTCACTCAAAGCTTGGTTCCACCTGGCTGCTAGACCGGTCTCTACAGCCTCTCTCCCTCTGCGCTCTGGAGGAGGAATATCCCTGTGGCGTCCTGACATATACTACCCTGTATTATAGTGGAGAGTGGAGGGAAAGAGAGGCTGCAGGGACTAGTCTAGCAGCCAGGAGGGACCAAGTTTCGGGTGACTATATCTTTTTTATTTTACACTCTAGACCAAAATGAGCATTTAACCTGTGCAGTGTGGGAGTAGCCCCACTGCAAGGGTTAAGTTTTATTCTGCCCGGAGTTCTTCTTTAATACACAGCATTTCAGATTTACCTTACTTGTTTGAAAATGTATTTTTAATCCTGACTATAATGTATATAAAAAATATGTTCACAAACTACAACACAATCCCTTTCAAAGTGGAGACTATGTAGCTGTTATCCTAATCCTGGCTTCAGTACCTAGCGAGTCATAGACTTGGACCAAGCATTGCAGGATAGGAATTCAGACTTTTCAATCATCACTGGCTGCTTGTTTCAAGTCAATGACTTACTAGATGGTGAAGCCCATTGAGAAAGTCAGAATTTGAAGACTAATTGGTTTCTCTGGACAGCAGCCCATAATTGCCTTTTGGAGTAATTAGGTTCTGCAATGTTTCATTATCACAAAATTCTTGCTGTTATTTGTTTCTGTTTAGGGAATTATCTTTATAGTGATGTAATTAGTGGCTGCTGGCACAAATGACAAATTATAGACTACATATTTGCTGCTTACTTGTTATACTGATCTTAGAGCGGTTTTAAATTAATGACCTCGCTGGCTAGATTGACAGTAGCTTATTGTTGCTAGGTTCTCAAATTTGAGCCTTGAGCAATTCCAAGGCAAGAGCGGATAAGTGCATATTATTCTGGTGCCTTTAACCCAACAATTCTGTTAAATTCACATAAATGTCTGCAATATGGTCAGGACTCCCATATACATTTGTGTTTGAGTTGGTCCGCAGCCACTTGTCACTAGATGTTCCAACCAATTTACTTTGATACAGACACTTTCAGCAGGACACTTGTTTACTACTTGTTACTTAGGTGATGTCTTAAAGTACATATCTAAACCCAAAAGCTAAAATATTATATATTGCATCTAACCATTCCTTAAATTTGGTGTCTTCATTATTTTCAATTCTTAATGATTTGCGTCCGTTTATTTTTACCTGGTGACCTGGCCAGTAAGTCTGTTATTTTTCATCTTCTTTTAAGAAGGACCAAGCTGTCCAGTAAAAGTGGCAGATATAAAACATTTATTAAAGCATGTACACGTTGGTAAGGAGGGGGGGGGCATTTGAGGGGTCATTTTATTACACTTACTTTTTTATGATTATTGTTTTTTAACTTAACTTTATTTCTATTGCATGTGATAGCATAGTGCAGATGAAAGGTTCTCTTTAAGGAGACATAAGGGGTCTATTAGATCCCTAATGTCACCTCTGCACTATGTGGAAGCTGATCGAGCACAGACCATTGAAAGGGACATGGCTATCAACATTGTCACTGCTGATTAACAAGCCTATCACTTGTTAATCATCACCTGACCGCACCTAGTCCTGCTCACTGCTTTCTGGATTGACAGCATTGTTTCTGTTTCTGCTGAAACCTTCCCACTGTGAGCTGCAGTGTCTAGGAGGAGGAGTGTGTGAAGCACAAATAAAAGAAGATTTGGCTCACTCAGGACAGGTAAAGAAAATATTTCATTTTCGTTTTTAGTTGTACTTTAAGAGAGGAAATGCTCTGTGACCGAAGTGGTTATTTTGACCTGTATACCCAAGTTCTTTAAAGCTCTGGTTTACCCAACTGCATTATTTCTAGGAATGTAGGAATACAATGCTACAGTATTTCTATGGCTTAGAATAGGGGTGGGAAACTCCGGCACTCCAGCTGTGCTTTAACTACTGGGAGTTATGCCTGTAACTGTCAGTCTTGCAATGCCTCATGGGACTTGTAGTACCACAACAGCTGAAGGGCATGAGTTGCCCACCCCTGGCTTAGATGCATAATCTTACATTTCTGAACATTTAATTGTATTTGCCATTCAATGCCCATATTGCCATAGTTCTGTTATATATACAATTCTACTGCCAATTTTTAATAATGTAACATAATTAAAAGTAAAAATACTTTACTCCATCCATTAGGTTATTAATATATGGTAAACTTTAAGAGGACTATTCATAAAAGAGTTTGGTGAAGGCAGGAGTAGTGAACAATCTAGGACAACATAGCTAACCTGGAGAGTGAGCTAAATTGGAGAATTTTTCCAAATCAGCTAATTTGACTCTTTGCCCTTTTTTGAATAACCCTGTTGGTAAAGGTATTGTTAATATATGATAATACATTGTCCTAAATATACCGTGTTTCCCCGAAAATAAGACACTGTCTTATTTTATTTTTGGCTCAAAAAAACACACTAGGTCTTATTTTCGGGGTAGGTCTTATTTTTTTTTTAATGTACAACAATCCAAAGTTAACGCAAATCCAAATTAAATAATCCAAAATGGCAAAGTTAAGAATAGGGTGATCAGGGCAATCAGGGGTTCCGTACCTTACCAAGAGCAATTTGGTAACCAATCACTGGCCAGAATGAGCGAAACGCACTTTCACTATCGATTCCTCACAGGTGGAGCACATTTGTTATCACTCCGCCTGTGACAGGAGCCGGCGCTATAGAGGAGGCATCGGCTCTGCTCCCTCCTCTGCCGCCTCGCTGGCTTCATTGTCATCGCTGATTCTCTCCTGCCTCTCCCGCGGCTCTTCAAGTTTCCCCTTATGCCACCACCGGCCCTGGGAATGGTCACAACTAGGTTTTATTTTAGGGGTAGGTCTTATATTTTAGCAATTCCCAATAATAGTACTAGGTCTTAGTTTCGGGGTAGGTCTTATATTTTAGCAATTCCCAATAATAGTACTAGGTCTTATTTTCGGGGTAGGTCTTATTTTTGGGGAAACGGGGTATATAGATTTTAAATACGCTTTTTCCCTAACTTTTCCTTATCCTCATTTTTTTTTATTTGCCGAATGCTAAATGTTTACCTTAAAAAAAGAACAAAATCTCCTAAATTTAAGAATACTACATAAATGTGATTTTAGCAAATTGTAACAGAGTGATGAAAAGTTCAGCCTTCAATTTAAGGGAGAATGTTTTTTGCTTTTTAAGTTACATTATATTCCCCCAAGTAAAAATAATGTTTTTTTACCATAAATTGTTAGTGTAGCACTATCATAAGAATCTGTTTTAAAGCAGAAATAAAACATTTTTTGGCTTCACAGTAATTTTTGCCATAATGTACATGTAATAGCATGCACATGCATGTAATAGCATGATGAAAAGTTCAGCCTTCAATTTAAGGGAGAATGTTTTTTGCTTTTTAAGTTACATTATATTCCCCCAAGTAAAAATAATGTTTTTTTACCATAAATTGTTAGTGTAGCACTATCATAAGAATCTGTTTTAAAGCAGAAATAAAACATTTTTTGGCTTCACAGTAATTTTTGCCATAATGTACATGTAATAGCATGCACGGATGTCAATGTAAAAAAACTGCTTGCGGGTAGGGGGAAATATTTTATGGCAGATAACACATACACAGTCTCTTCTACCATACATATGTATCTTTTTGTAATCATTTTTGTACTGTGTAAGTTTTTTTCCTCTTTAAACAGACAAATCCTGTGATGGTCATATTTGCAAGTATTCTGTATAAACTATATGGACATGCAATAGGCTATAAATGCTGTGCTATCGTTTTACTGTCATGTGACATCATTTCCAACTATTAGCTTCAATTTTTTTCCTTCGCATTTCATCCTCTACATTAGTCTCCTTCCTATGAACTACAACTTTCCTGCTAAGGCATGAAAATCATTCATACGAAATAAAGTCTCTTAGTCTATAGCCGCCTCTCTGGCACTTTACCAGTTCTCTCCATCTGAGCGTGGCTAGGTTTTTAGTTCTTTAAAAATCCATATTACAACTAAATGGCATGACTGCATCAGCAACGCAAGTTGCTTATGAAAAATACATTATGCTGAGAAAGCTCCAATGGTTTCTGGGTATTAGAACTGAATCAAAATTGCATATGCTTTATGGGAATAAATGGAGTGCCTACAATACCAAAGATAATTAAATTGCCCATTTAAGGAAAGATTTAAAAAAAATGAGAACTGCATAGACTTCCTATACCATAAATCATAGAGTAAAGTTCTTTAGAACTGTCAGTTTGTTTGAAGAGGTTTAAATGGCTTTTTATTATGACTAATAATTATGATAGTATGCTGGTGTTTACTTTGGAATGATGCCAGGGAGTTATCGACTATGGCTGAAGGCAAGTCCACATCCATGCATCAGAAACTCTAGAGAATAGAAAAGTATTGACTGATTTTATAGGAAAAAAGCACCTCTGGAATCCCTTTAGACATGCATGTTCTTTGATCATCTCTGTTGGCCACAGGGTGTTGCTATACATCAGCTATTCAATTGCATTCTATCAGCTGAGCTTCTACTGCAGAGAGGGCTGTATCTCATAGCATAGGCGATCCTTGATTGCACTGTAAATTGACCAACAACCTCCTGTGACCGAAGGAGGTTGTCGGTCAATCTATAGTTTAAAAAACATACATATACATTAGGTTGATCTGCTACATATCTAAATTCTGGTTATCTGTTCTTAACATCTAAGCTATTGTGCAGTTGGTTGCTACCGATCATGAGTCCCAGCAAGCTGTATAATAGATCAGTGATGGATTTTTGTTATATGGTAGAACAGGGGTAGGCCACCTTGGCACTCCAGCTGTGGTGGAACTACATGTCCCATGAGGCACTGCAAAACTCTGAAATCCACAGGCATGACTCCCAGAGGCAGAAACCTGCTGGCATTTGTAGTTTCAGCACAGCTGGAGTGCAGAGGTTGCCTACCCCTGTCGAATAACCATTTCAAATCTTCACCCTTGCATGACATGCTATCTTCTACCGATAAAATCTGTAATAAAACAGTTTACAAATACAACGCTCCATTTTAATCTTGTCTTTGCCTTTTTAACACACAGATCTATCTTTGTTATACAGCCTTACATTTCCCTAAAAGCACAGTGGCATAGTGGTTAGCGATTCTGCCTTGCAGCACTGGGGGTCACAGGTCAGGTCACTCACTATCTGCAAGGAGTTTGCATGTTCTCCCTGTGCTTGCGTGGGTTTACTCCGGTTTCCTCCCACACTTCAAAGACATGCTGGAAGGTAAATTGGCCCTTGTATACATGCATGATAGATAAGAACCCTAGATTGTAAGCTCCTTAAGGGCAAGGACTGATATGAATGTGCAACTTTGTCAAGTGCTGCGTAAATTGTCGGCGCTATATAAATACATATAATAAATAAAAAGCACTACATGAGAGTGCTTTAACAACATTTTACAGACACAGAAGTGGTGACCATGATGACCATGCTAGCAATGGGGGCAGTTTCCATTCTAGTGCCGCTCAGATTTTGGGCTCCTGGGGAGCTCTGGAAACAAGCTGAATAAAGGTACCCAGAGGTGCTTACTATCCAGAGCAACATGCTGCATAACACCTTTGAATAACCCATATGAAAGGAATTAATACTGCCAGGGTTGGATAGTTGAAGTTAAACTGAGACTCCAATTTTTCTAGTTTTGAGTTAAGTGGGAAAGGATAAGAACATCTTTGATATTTGCTCTTACTTTCTATCCTGGTTACCATTGTGTTCTGTACAGAAAGTAAGGTAAAATCCAAAATGTTGCATCTGTCCCCTGAACAGGAAGAGACAGGTGAGAGGAAATCTCTTAGGGTGGACATACTCTCCCCAGAGTTTTAGAGTATTATCTGGAAACACCATAAAAATGCATCCCTCAACACACAAACACATAAGAAAAACCAATAAGAAAGGGAGAAAAAGAAAAGAAAAGAAGAAAAAAAAAGAATTAAGAAAAAGAAAAAAGATAGGAAAAAGAAAAAAAGCGAGGAAGAGGGTCTTCCCTAAGCATTGGTCTCACAGCTTATAGTCATATCCAAGACCAGATCAGGCCACAGCTGTCACTCCCATATATCGAATCCATGGTGACCAGGTCAGTTCAAAACTCTCTTCAGAGTCCATAAGTATACTCTGCATCTTCTCGTGTATCATCATCCGGCCTCCTCTCTCGTCCTTCACCACCGCTCGGGAATCAAAGATGGCCCCGCTACTTCGTTCTGCTCGGGGGGGTAAGTCCGATCCGTCTAGGCGCCGAGCTTAGGACTCAGCCGTCCTTCCTCGAGCTCCGCGCATGCGCCATGCAAGAACCGTGAGAGGAAATCTAATGGGGACACTGTTGTGTTGCCAACTGTCAAAAGTGAGATTTCCTCAACTTTGAAATATTACCTTTTGCTTCCTGTTTTGTTTTTTTCTCTCTAGCACTGGAAGGGACATGAAATCTTTCCACATGGTTTGGGCAGGTTCTGGGACCCCTCCCAGTGTCACATAGGCAGGGGAGAAGTGGTAGACGTTTTCTTGATGCCATTACTGTGTACCTGGTTTGGGTATCCAAGTGGTGGCCAAGCAGCAGGCACATCCTTGACTCCCTGTCTGATGGCAACTGATACATAAAGAATGCTTCTCTCATTTCTTTCTTCATGATACCACTTGGACTGGAAATGAAGGGGATGTTTAACTGCGTGGCAACAGTTACATATTATCAACTAGAACCCCAAATCCACAACCTCAAAAAAGTAGATTATTACATGCAATCAATAAAACAAGGATTGTACATAGAACAATATCGGACCTCTGAAAAATACAAGCATGCATATGTACTCAGTACTTGGTTTGGGCCCCTTTTGCAGCACTTACTGCAATTACTTTTGCACGATATTCTAATTATTCGAGTTTCACCTGTATATATATATATATATACACAGTATATACATCCCCATCCTGAAGTGGTTATACTAAGATCATGGCGGCAGCGGCTGAAGTCTGATCATCTGTATTGGGGGGCAGGAGGTACATCAGGGCTCTAATAGACCCCTGATGTCCACGTAAAGAGAACATGTCACCATGCAAACTCTATCACATAGGGACTTGTTAGCCCCTGTGTGATAGCACTAAAGGTAAGTCATAAATTTAAAAAAAAGTATCACAAATTTAATAAAAGTGATACATTTAATAAAGTGATGAAAAAAGTAAAAGATTAAAACCAACCATGCTGCCCCCACTATTTGCATGCGAATAAGCACGCTCGGTAGGGCATGCACGTGTGCATAAACAAATGTTGCCACACATGTTAGGTATCACCGCGAATGTCAGCGTGAGAGCAATAATTATAGGGCCATAATTCACTGTTAAAGGATAAAATGTTGCCCCCCCCCACCCCCATATTAGTGTAAGGACTTACCTTAAATGATCCCTCTTGATCCGATCATCTTCTTCTTTCCTGTGATTTTCAGCTGTCCCTTCAGTGCTGGTGCCGGTCTTGGATCCAGCGCTGACTCCTCTGTCTTATCATTCGTACCAACGAGGACCAGGAAGGGGAAAAAAAGAAATGGTAAAGTAAAATAATAATATGATTTTTTAGCTAATGAATGTAAAAAGGGGCCCATACACTCCCCCATTTTCATTTGGAAATTGAACATGAACGTGGTTTCCAAATGATAGTCAGTTGATGGGAACCCAACAAATGTAATGACTGTACTCTACTCCTGGCCAAACTGCCTCAAATTGGTCAAGCTGGAAAACTTTTTTCAAAATCGAGAAGAAAAAAATACAATTATTATTGCAGCAAGAACACTGCAAATGCGCCAATGATAAGCCGTTATGTCGATCGACAAAATTTGGTGAGTTAGTATTGCTTACGAACGATTAATCGAAATTAAATTGGTCTGTGCTTGATGAGCTATTTGAGCTGAAATCGAAAAAAAAGTTCTTGGCAGCAACGAAAATTTCAGATCCAAAATCTATAGGTGTATGGCCAGCTTTAAAAAGAGGGTAAAGGTCCGCTTTAAGACAACTGTCCTTTAAAGTGAAACTGAACGAACATACATACATACATACATACTGTACATACACTTTTCTGGACCAGATACTGGCACTTCCTGTCCCACGGAGTCTGTGTGGGTGCACGCTGCTGCATTTACTTACCTTGTGTCTCTCCTCATCTCCTGGCCGAAGGTCTGAACTACGCACGTGCCTGCCCCAAGATCCTGTGCGGCTGCCCGGATCTCTTCAGATGTTCGGACAGGAGCATGCGGCGAAGACACAGGTAAGTTTAAACCTGTTTGAAAAGTTTTTTTTTATGTTTTTGCATATATCTACTGCTTGCTAGCAATAGATATATGCAAAAACCGTTTAGGGATTAATAACTCATTAATTCAAAACTGATGAGCAGTAAAGCATCTATGGACAATTTTAAGTACCATCGTTTTTCACCATTGCACGGCTACATGCAATTTTAATGCATGGCATGTTTGGTATCTATTCACTCGATGTAACCCTATCTTTTATTTTTCACCAACAAATTGCGTATTGAATTGGGTTTGTGTGCACTAAAATTCTGCTTTCAGAAAATATATAATTGTTGGGGGTTTAAAGTAATATGTGTGTGAAAAAATTAAAAAATTGCTCCAGTACTAAGGTTAAGATTGTAATAAAATAGCAATAACAGTTCTTGTGTCAATCTCATAATATTTCAACAAACACATGTAACAATTGCAGAAGGGCAGATTTCTCTATAACTGGAAAGATAAACAGCAACCACAGATATGCACAACAAAAATAAAAATAAAAACATTATTTGCTTGTGCATGTCTGCAGTCACAGTTTATCTTTGCAGTTATGGAGACATCTGCTCTTCTACAATTGTTACACATGTTTGTTAAAATATCAAGAGAACCGTTATTGCTATTTTATTATAATCTTAACAGGAATCTCTTTTGGGTTAGTGTGTAAACCGCTGTACTACAAACCAGTCCTATTTTACTTTGATGAATATTGTGCCCTATCGCAATTATTTTTTGTCAACATAATCTGTTCTTTGTACGTTTTTCCTTCATAAAACCAAATAAACCTTTTGTTAAAGAAAAAAAAGCTGAAGTTCCACTTTACTAAGGGCTTGTGTCCATGGGCAAATTTAGCTTGCATTCGGATGCATTCCACTTGCACTTGACATCAGTTTAAACACATCTGAGATCATTCAGAATTCATTGACAGGTGAATTTGACCTGCAGTTGGCCTCCTTTGACCTGTATTGGATCTTCTAAGCTGCATCAACCTTCTTTTGCATTCTTATTGAAATGAGCCACACAGACTTCTCAAAGATCACTTTCTATAGTAGGCACAGGAGGGCTATGTCCTAGGTGCCAGAAGATGCCCTATGTCACATTGAATCCTGCAGTGTGTCATAGATATAAAACTAGGGATGCACCGATACTAGTATCGATGCTGATACCGAGTATTTGGGGGTGACTACTCACCCGAACGCTCTGATACTTACCCCCGGTACCGGAACTTCTCGGCCAATCAGGAAGCCGGGCGG
Source organism: Nanorana parkeri (assembly GCF_000935625.1). Classification (NCBI taxonomy): domain Eukaryota; kingdom Metazoa; phylum Chordata; class Amphibia; order Anura; family Dicroglossidae; genus Nanorana; species Nanorana parkeri. The sequence goes on along the minus strand of NW_017306386.1, from coordinate 641,696 downwards.
CTTCACTTCCCTCGTTGCGACATTGTGGGGGCAGCCTGGCTTCCTTACCAATCACGTAATTACCCGCCACCAAGCTTCCTGATTGGTCAGGAAGACAGGCTGCCTTGCGAGGGAAGTGAAGTCAGTGTTCATTCGATAGAACGCTGGCTTCCCAGGTAATCAGGAAGCTGCCGGCTTTCTGATAATCCGGGGCCATGGATTTTGAGTAGTGATGAACCTGGGCTTGGTTTCCCTATGTCTGCTCAATACTATGATTGGCATACCCCCTTCCCGGGCCAATCAGTTGCGGCAGGCGCATTTCCCACCCTGCAGCTATCCCTCAAAGAGGGGTGGGGAATGCCCCCGTCACAATTGCCATTACTGATTGGACTAGGAGTGGGTGGGTGGTGGTCACACTTTTGACCAGGTTTGGGCGCACCTATGTGAACTGGGTTCGCACCAAGCTCAGGCTCATCACTGAGAGGAGTACTTAGACAGGGAGTTGTTTTTTCAAGAAGCTATGTACAGCACCCTGCCAGCCCCTCCCACCAGCTATGACCTGCCTTAATTACATAGAGAAGGACAGATACCCATTGATGACAGGATCTAAAGTAAGGTATAGAATTAAAATGGACTTAAATAAAATATATAATTTGCATGTTGATGAGGGAAGGGGGGAGGAAGAACCAGGGAAAACAAAAAATCTAATCTAAAGTAAGGTATAGAATGAAAATGGACTTTCAAAAATATATATATAAATTGCATGTTGATGAGGGGAGGTGGGAGGAAGAACCAGGGAAAACAAAAAATCTAATCGGATTAAACTTCAGCTTCCAGTGAAAGCCCTGTTCCCATCTGGAGAAGCAAACTGTGTCCACTGCTAAAGGCATGCAGAGGATGCCTTCCGCTATGAAGCACATCGCAGCTGCTGCAAAGAGCAGAGCCAATAGAAGGTTCCGCTGCCTGCAGCCATTAGCAGACAGCATAGCATATTTCCATTACTCAAGCTGAAAGAGAGGTTTTGCTAGAAGGCAGCTGATTTGCAGGGAGGCCGGAGTTGTGGATCCAGTGCAAACACTGGCACATTGACATGTATAGCCGGGGAGCAGGGAAGCTGCAGAGACCGGTGTGTGCACTGCAGCTGCACAGGTGAGACTTCTATTACTATTGCCTCCGCTCCGGACAATTGGATTGTGTGTGCAAGAGACGCATGTCATGAATGGATTAGAACATTCAGCCGGTAATACATGTGTATACACTGCAGTATATACTATGTGCACTGCTAGATGGAACGTGTCTGCATGCTTAGATCATACATTCGGTTTGTAATGCAGCCCAAGCTACTGAATTAATTTAAATTTGTGACTGAATTAAAACGTTCCTGGGTTATGACAAATGTTAATATCACCTCTGTGCTTTATGGGAATCCTACAGGCATTTCGCACTGGCATGATTGCAATGATTAATCTGTATATTTCGGATACAATGTTGCAAGCTTTGGTGCTTGTAACACACCTGACACTGTTTATTCATTGATAAATATATGAGTGGCTGTGTTTTGTATGGTTTTTATTGCATGCATCTCTGGACGATATTGCACACATCATTTCATGTCATTCCCTGTGGATGAGATATGCTTATCCTCTCCATAATGTCATCTAAAATTTAATGTGACCCTATAGATGAGAGGATGGCTGATGCTATGGGGTTGGTGATCAGTGACAGCTGGAAAGTTGAGTTGACATTTCCCCTATTAATGCGGAACTCCCCTTATCAGAGTGCAGAGCTGTCATTGGCATTTCCAGTCATTTCCCCATGCAGCAAAGCCCTGGGAAATCCTCTGTGTACCTCCACAATGACAGGGAGGGATGGGGCTGCTCATGGCAGACGATCCTCCTACAGATGTCTTCATAAACTTGTTAGCCCGGTTCCGATTAACCCCTGTGGTAGCATGCATTGCGTTAACGTCATTGACCTTCCTGGCTTCTCTGGACACGTTGCTCTATATAGAGAACGGATTACATAAGGGATATGTGCAGCAGACAAGTCTTATTGATCGGTTTTGTCAATCAAATAGGTTCATCTTGAAGACTGTCTTAAGGCACTGGCCTGACCTGCAAGGCTTTAGTTTTCTGCAGATAGCTATGCATTACACTCCAGAAGACGCAAGTAATGCTTAAATACAAGAGCCATGTGCATTCTTACTAGAATCTTGGTGTTATTTGTGTATTTCTTGCAGTAGCTTCCTGTAATAAAGACCAGTCACTGCTGCCCTTTCTCCTTGTGTAGAGTGACTGGTCTTGTATCCCCCCCTTGTTTTCTGCAGGCAGCCTGTAGTGTATGGAACCTGCTGTGTCCCTCCCACAGCTCTGCTCTCTGCACAGGCTTTGTGCAACACAGTGATGTCAATGCTACTTTTATATAGTAGTTTTGTGGTTTACATAAAGTGGATTTATATCCTATGTTGCTTTTGAGGAATATATTTCAGTTTTTGTTTTTTGTGCCTGCAGTTTAGCTTTAAAGGATAATTATGGAGAGAGTGAAATAAATGCACATCCCCATAATTAGAAGCGACCTGTGACAGTGGAGCTGTCACATACTGGCTCTATTGATAGAGAACGGAGTGATCAGTCACCACTCCCGCAGGAATTCCGCCTCCCCTCTCTGTTCCTTCAGTGCTCAGTGGTGGGACAGACAGGGGAAGGGGTGGACGCATCTGGCTTTATAGCGGTAGAGCCAGCTGTCAATAAGGCAGTGGGGTGGATCCTGACAATATTGTCAGGATTTTTCCCGGCTGCAGCACGGCTCTACACTGTCAGCATTTAGCAGGCAATAGCCAACTGTATGCTGAGTTTGGGTCACAGGAGGACATTTCTAATAAAGGTGTAAAAAAAAGCCAAAAAAAGTATGGCCATAGTTCTCTTTTAAACTCCCTCCACAGTATACAGTCTAATTGTACAGTCTACTTTAAAATTGCCCAAACTATGCAAGATGAGGACAAACCAAAACAATCCATTGAATTTGTATCATATCAGGCTGGCCCTTGCACTACATAGTTGATGGTACATTTTTAAAGGATAGCACAATCAGATTGTATAGTGTATGGTTAGGTTTAGATTTATCAAAACTATGTAATATGAAGACCTATCTAATCTATCCAGTGAATTTTATACCTAGTCAAGCAGGTTCTTCTACGATATACTTTTTGGTAGATCTAAAAGAGATTGTACAGTCAGATTGCAAAGGGTATGTTGAGCTTTGTTCTTGTTTCACACCTTTGCATGTGTGACAGTGCATGCAGGGGTATACACATTTTATGTGTTTAGGCAGCCCATTCATTTCAATAGACTGCCCTATGCTAGACAATTGCACCAAAATACATGGAGGGGAATTTATCAAACCTGGAGCAGACAGAATGTGGAGCAGATGTGCATGGCAACCAATCACCTTCTCTCTTTTATTTTCAAAGCACATTGAACTGAGAAGCTGATTGTAATTATCCTGATCAGACAATAATCATCTTATGCCTGTGGATAACTTTACCGAAGTTGCAAACCAATACCAAAACCAGTTAGTAAAAGGGAAATCGCAGAATCATTCTAATAACATTAGTTTTTCTGTTAAGAGCTTTCAAGGTGTTTATATTACAGAATCTTGTGGATGAGGACACATTTTAAATCTGAAGTCCATATACCCATCGCCCTCGTAACCACTCTTCCATAAAAGTTAGGTGGGTACAACAGCTGTCGTCGGATGGCCACCGTCTCTGTACTTAAGTAGAAATATGTACACCCGCATTTCAAAGGCAAGTCAGATATGTCTATTTATTGACGTACATGCAGTGAGTGTGTTATGCTATGCTGCATGCACGTCAATAAATAGACGTATCTGACATGCCATTGGAATTCCGGTGTCCATATTTCTACATTTTTAAAGCTGGTCATGCGCTGTACAATAAGCGTTGTAGTGCAAGGGCCAGCCTGAATAGATACAAATTGAATGGATTGTGTAGGCGTGTCCTAATATTACATATTTTTGGTAAATCTAAAGATTGTACAATCAGATTGTATAGGGTATGGTTAGCTTTTGAGATTGGTGCTGTTTGGTCATTAACTCTTTTATATAAAACATGGGTTTATCAAAACATTATTACCCCTGTAAGATTCTGAATCTTGATTCTGGCAGTAAACATTGTGATCTGGCAAAAAACTATATTGCCAGGTCAAAATGATTTGGACATTTGCTGTCAGAGTCAAGACTCAGGATCTTAGGGGTTAAAGGGACTCAGTGTATAGAGATGGCTCAGTGTATAGCTGGTTGAATGCCGTTTACATGCCATTCCTGCCACTAGCCGAGGAACATAGGGATTTCCTATGCTCCCTGGCTCCATCTATTGGGACTAGGGATGCACAGATACTTTTCGAGTACCAGTGCAGATACTTGGCATTTTCATGAGAACTACCAGGGTTGCAGCGGTTGCAGCTGGGACCAGGCTCTGGTGCTCCACCACTGTCCTGAAATCATTAGTCTGTATTGTTTTAGAAAAACTGACACATGACAATAAACAAAAATGTATCAGTACTCGTACTCGCAAAACTGGTATCTGTGCATCCCTTTATTTATGTTTATGAAAACAAAATCATACATTAAAACAGAGATGTACAAATCTCGGGAGCTCCGTGTGCTCCTTACAAATGACAGCTGCCTCCTAATTTTTGAATTTTTCTCTAGTGTAGTCTTGGAGCTCAAAAGTATCCGTACATGTACTCGTACTTGTACCGAGTACTGTACTTGGTATCTGTGCAACCAGTGGTGTATCTTGGTTTTGTGCTGCCCTAGGCAAGACTAAACCCGAGCACCCCCCCATACCTAATCTAAACTAGTCACACCCCTTCCTGTTTAAGACATTTTGCATAACCTGTCAGTTGCGGGATACAGCGTGCACGGTGTATATAGATTCCGACAGGTTGTGCTATCAACGTAGCTGGACGCTCTAGTTCTACCTTTGCAATAGCTGCCTTCTCTATTCCTGGCTTGATTGGCTCCCTAGCTCTGCAGCTGCAACACCGATCTTTTGAAAGTGCCGCCCTAGGCAAATGCCTAGTTTGCCTTGCAGTAGATACACCCCTGTGTGCAACCCTAATTGGGACTATTGATGTGTTAGAGGCATTCCCTAGTGTTTTTTATATGCCCATGTTTTTCATCCACAGATTTAATAAGCAGATTCCAAGATTCAGGATCTTACAGGGATCATGGGGCTGATGCATAAATGTTCACCCAGTGTATAGCTAGGTGAATGCCGTTCACACGCCATTCCTGCCACTAGATTGAGCCTATGAGTGCAGGAATTTCCTATGTTCCTCGGCTCCCTCTAGTGGCAGGAATGTTTTGATACACACATGTTTTTCAGCCACAGATTCTTATCAGCCATCAAAGTAGTTTTCCTGTATACACAGGGCCATTGTCAATAGATATAGTCTACCCTGCCAATGTGTTTGTATCTTCAGCCTATCTGTGACATGTTTCAATTGAGATGTTGCAATATGTCGTTATACCCAACAAGATCCTGAATCTTGATTCTGGCAATAAATATTCTGATCTGGCAACAAAAAAACTATATTGTCAGATCTAAAGGATTTGAACATTTACTGCTAGGCTCAAGATTCAGGATCCTACAGGGGGTTATAGGAGCTGATTGCCCAGTGTATAGCTGGGTGAATGCTCCTCGTGCGCCATTCCTGCAACTAGATGGACCTGAGGAACATAGGGGTTTCCTATGCTGCTTGGCTCCACCTAGTGGCTGAAATGTTTTTGATGCACCCATGTTTTTCATCCACAGATTCTGATCAGCCATTGGAAGCATTTTTCCACCATACACAGAGCAATTATCAATAGATCAAGTCTAAAATGATCTACCCTGCCCCTGTGTTTGCATCTTCAGCCTATCTATATGCTTCAGTTTGTCATTATATTTGCTGGCGGCCACTTTGAAGCAGAGCATGGAATGGGGTTCTGTACTGAAAGGATCCACAGATGGAAAAATCCTAATTATAATCAGCTTTATGTCTACAAGTGGTGCTTCAGTTTACCTCTTCGTATATTTTAGAGAACATTGACATAACAGTAAAGTGAAAGGACTAATTCTATCTTGACATTTTCTTGACTAATGGATGTTTGCCACCCAACTCATGAATTAATCAGTAGATTATCCATGTAAATGAATTTAGCTGTAATCATATAGCTTAATCCTATTGAACCATTGATTAGGTAACCATTTAGAAGTCCGTGAGCACCAGTGCCTGTGTTTCGCTCTGTATTTTAGGAATTACGTGTTTGACCCCGTCTTGATATTTTAAGGTTTATTACTGTTTTGACATAATGAAAACTTGGTTATAGCAAAGGTATGAGGTCTCTTGAATGTATGTGCCTAAATGTAAGCGAAATGCCATATAAAAATAACTCGGGTCTGCTGTGTGGCAGAGTTTATGTTCCTTGTTTTACTTTTGATGCCTGTGACGCCAGTTGTTCTGCGCTTCTTGTGTGTTTCAGTCCAAGGCATTTCATTCCAAATGGCAGAGTGGCTGTATGCAATATGTTCCATTCAGTGAGACTTAAAGCTGAACTCTGGGATTAAACAAATATTATCCAGATACGAGAGTCATTTTTACATGAATCTTGGTGAGCTTTTATTTCTTCCAGATCTGGGCAGTAATCTAGTGCAAAATGTTGTCTTTGTGCAGGAGCTTCCTGTAATAAAGACCAGCCACAGATGCTCTCTCCTTGTGCAGGAAGATTAGTCCTGTCTTCGTCCCCTCCTGTCCCCTTTTCTGCAGGAAGACTGTAGTAGGTTGGTCAGTTGGTTCCCTCTCACAGCTCTGCTATGTGCACAGGCTATGTACAGCACAGTGATGATGTCACTGCTACATTTACTAGGTAATAACTGGATTTTTGAATGCATTTGGTGGGTTTACATGCTTTGCAGCTATTGAGATATATATTTAGATGAAAGTTTTTGTGCCCGGAGATCAGCTTTAATGATGCTTGTTTAAAACCAAGTACGTGTATTGCCAGCAATTTTGAGAATGACATTGGAGACCTGTATTCGGTATGCCTCCTTAATTCAAAGAACAGACAGCCAGGGGATTAATGTTCACTTTTTGCATTTCAGCCATCATGCTTGAGGGTTTAGTTCACAGAAAATCTCATGTGTGGCTGAGTCATGTTGCAGAAGCCTTTGAATATATTTCTATGTTCATTATGGCCAGTTCCCCAAAATAGCAGTCTTATGCAGTGCCATACACATTACAGTCTCATTGTACAATCTCATTTGGATTTACCAAATGCAATATAAGGACAAATCCATTTAATTTGTATCCGATAAGCCAGTATTGTCGTGATTCACCCCGGCTGCCTATTTGACAGCAGAGACCGACAGCTGTCTGACCAGTGGTCATGTGATCGTTCAGCTATCGGTCTTGTGACAGTTGCAGCGTCTCACGCCACCTCTAAGTATTGGGAAGAGTATGTGTTACTCTGCCAGTAATTCCCATTTAAGTGATTCAATGATCTGTCGGATACATTAGAGGGTGAAAGACAGACAATAATCACTTTAATATAGTAAAATGTGATGATCTGATACACAGGGACCCAGTGATATATTTGCTTTAAATACTGCCTAGTTGTGATAAATTGTAAGACTCCCATTAGGATTACAGTGCTAAAACTGCAAGATACAGATTTAAGTGGGGTGTACATGGTTCTATTTTTTTTTTTTTTTTTTTACACATTCAACCTGCGGCCTGAACAAAAAAAAGAACAGATTCCTCCATCAATGCTTACAAGTGTTGACAGATGAATGCCCCACTGTTTGCATTGTATTCTGATTACCTGAACTGATCTAAGGCTCTGTACACACCAGGGCGCCAACATTTAAAAACCAATTTATTTCTATGGGGCGCGTTCAGGCAAACGTGCTCAATCGCGCGCTTCAATCCGCCTGTCACCTGAACCGCTCCATGAGCTACTTTTTCAGAGCTGATCAGCACATTTTCCACATAGACTTGAATGGAAACGTGCTAATCAGGGCGTTTTTAATCGAGTTTCAGTGCTGGAATGCGCATAAAAACGTGCAAAAACAACCTTCCAAAAATGAATGGGGCCTAACAGCTGATTGGCTGCTAGCTCTGTTCAGCTTAAAATTTTCCAACTGGCTCCTTTGATCAGCTAATTGAGGGATACCAGGCGCCAACAGATGATGCGTGGACCTATATGGGTTGGACTTGATGGACGTATGTCTTTATTCAACCCCAAATACTATGTAACTATGTAACAGTGGCACCAATGGTATGAATTTAAACCGCGTGTACCCAACTTTAGATGACGGTAATGACAATACTGTGTTGAATTTTAGGGCTCCACAAATTGCAGTTTGGCTGGATCTAGAGGGCATTAGTGCTATATAATATTGTGACATGAGTACAGGTGAAACTCGAATAATTAGAATATCGTGCAAAGTTCATTTATTTCACTAATGCAACTTAAAAGGTGAAACTAATATATGAGATAGACTCATTACATGCAAAGCAAGATAATTCAAGCCGTGATTTGTCATAATTGTGATGATTATGGCTTACAGCTCATGAGAACCCCAAATCCACAACCTCAAAAAAGTAGATTATTACATGCAATCAATAAAACAAGGATTGTACATAGAACAATATCGGACCTCTGAAAAGTACAAGCATGCATATGTACTCAGTACTTGGTTTGGGCCCCTTCTGCAGCACTTACTGCAATTACTTTTGCATGATATTGTAATTATTCGAGTTTCACCTGTATATTGCTGAAAGTGAATACAGACTTGCTATATAATACAGAGCAGATATGCGGGATCCAGATCTGTCATGGTTGATGAGCTTGTGCAAGCCAACTGGGCTCTGACGTAGGGTGATGAAGTGTCTTCATCTTGAACCTTGTTTCATTATCTTAAAGGAAAAACACAATTTCCAAACCTATATTTTCGAATCCCTCCCTTTTTTTCTTATGCATTGCTGTTCACTATGCTGACTTGCTGGGTTTTCCTTGCTTGCATTCTTATAAAATATTTACTGGAATCTCCACTTTAAACAGTCATATAAAAACAAGTAATCGCAACTTAAACCATTTTGAAATGTAACATTTATGTAATTTACAAACCTTACTATTTCAGTTTGCAGCCATCTCTGATTTTCCTAAACTGCCAAGAAAACATGATATTGTTTTCCTCGCACCTCCTTCCCGCCTCACGCTTGCCGCTGCCAGACCCACCCGCATCCACGCTCCACACGCTGCACCTCCTTCCCGCCTCACGCTTGCCGCTGTTACATCAGTGGGCAATGTACCTGCAGTGCACCACAAAGCCATACATTGCAGAGTCAGTCTCTTCCTTCCTTCCTTCCTTCCTTCCTTCCTGCGATGTGTCTGCCATGTGCACACAGTGACTCTAAATTTGCAGATTCAAGGCTTCGAGAGCATTGGAAGGCCCCTTTCATACGGTCAGATCAGGTCCATCTGTCATTTTTCTTTTTTTTTTAGGGGGATCTGTTAGGCCTATTGGTAGTGGAAGGTAAGCAGATGTGTTTCCATTTACATCTGATTATCCCTGACTCCGTCTAGGTCTGGAAAACAAAATGGAACAGACCAGTTTGTGCGGACCTGATTGTGATCGATTGGAAGTAATTGGATGTAAATAGACACATGTTCGCTTACATTCACCTGCCCATATATTTTTCCCCCCTCCATTCGCAAGATGGAAGAACAAACTTAAATGATAAGTTCCCCTTTTGCAAAAATAAAAGAAATGCTTAATTAAGAATATATATAAAAAAATATGCATTTCTTTTAATATTTGCATTCAAGCCTGGAAAGCATTGCAATTGTGATCACTCACTCATAGCTGCAAAGCTCGGGCTTCTGCACATTCTCTCCCAGGCAGAGCTCCTGCAGATATGGAGTTTCAGTTAGGAGAGATGGGGGAAGGACGGCTGGACTTCAAACTGCAATAAATTACCTCATACGGCGTCCAGCCGTCCTCACTCTAGAGCTGCCCATATTCCTGCATCTACCTAGAGGGAGGACGGCTAGATGCCGTATGACATGATTTAGCCCCCATTCACACCTATGCGTATTGTAATATGCGCGTCTGTCGCGCGACCGTCACGCGGGTTTTTTACCGCCATTCGCGGTAAAAAAGTCGCGCGATTCCAAAGGCTACTTGGCAGTATACAAATGGAAAACGCCCTACAAAACGGACCAATACGCAGCAAAAAACGCTCCGGGACCTTTTCATGCGTGGGCCGTTTTGTAGTGCGTTCGGGACGGGCGGAAATACGGACAGGTGGGAACGATACCATTGACTACAATGCTATTTATTTTTTTTACCGTTTTGTAGAGCGTTCATCGAGCGTAGGACGCGCTACAAAACGGTCAGGTGTGAATGGGGCCTTAATGCAGTTTGAAGTCCAGCCGTCCTTCCCCCGTACCTCCATACGAGCTCTGCCTGGGAGAGAATGTGCAGAAGCCCGAGCTTTGCAGCTATGAGTGAGTGATCACAATTGCAATGCTTTCCAGACTTGAATGCAAATGTTAAAGAAATGCATATTTTTTATATATATTATTATGCATTTCTTTCATTTTTGCAAAAGGTGAACTTATCATTTAAGGAAGTGGTATGAGCTGTCACTCCTGTGACTCTCTGTCACCATGACTAAGAGAGTGTGGGAATCAGCAAACTAGGGCAAGGGGGTTGAGGCAGAATTTCTCTATAACAGAGTCAATTATCTCTATTAACTTAATAAGGTGTTGTTCAAACAAAACTACTGTATACCTAAAAAGAGTATGCAACTTTTAATGTTTACTTTTTTTTACAGAAATAGCATTTTTACGCCTTCAAAGGCTCTGTAACACCGGAAAGGAACAAGCAATAAACTTATATGACTTTAGTCACATACTTTACAGAAATGTTCCTCTGCTACATCTGATAAGCAGTCATACTTTTCAGTATAGTGACTGCCACTTGCAAACATTATTATTTGGCTTGGTTCACAACATATGCTGGAAAATTTGAAGATTAAATGTTTTTTATTATGGGATCTTCAGATCTAGGTGAAAGTTCACTTTCTGAACACAGTATTTTATATTTCACAGATGCATGGAAGCTATTCAGTCTCTCTCGCTATATTCCCCCCCCCCCCCCCCCCCCCATCTCTCCTAACCTCCGCAAGTTTGAAAATATGCAGAAGCCTGAGCTTTGCAGCTATGATCGAGTGATCACGATTGCAATGCTTTTCAGACATGAATGCACATATTAAAGAAATGCATATTTGTATATATATTCTAAATGATGCATTTCTTTCATTTTTGCAAAAGGTGAACTTATCCTTTAATAGACACGGATGTCCCTTTTAATAGACACGGATGTCACTGTTGTGTCTGTTGTAGACTTGCTGTGACCAGGCTTTTGTTAATGGTCATGATCACGGTAAATTCGCTGCAAGCCAAAGATATGGACTCCCAGGTGCTAATTGCCTATAGAAAGGCAACATTACAAAAACACTGCTCTGTCATTAAAATCTGTCAATTTACTTTTATGTGATCCTTCAGAACTATAGGTACACTTAATTTGGTAGATATAATTGTTTAATTACATGTCACTCAAATTTAAATTATTACATTTGGACAGGCTGCTCCATTATAAGAAACCCATGTGGAGAGAAAAGCGTGGGCTGCCATTGCTAATTGAAAAATGTGTTGCTGATCCACGCTTCAATACTATGAGTCACTGACCTGGAACAAGTGTGCAGATCAGGTATTTGAATTTCCTTTGACTTCACTGGGTGCATACTTGTTCCTAGAGAGAGACTTAGAAGTACTATCCTGAGGTAGCCAGGAATCTAAGCTATTCATAGGGAGGACAGCATTTTACATATTTCTCCCAAACTCTCTCCAAAACATACATTTTCTGAGTGTGCAGGACCTATGAAATTAAAAGATGCTACTGGTGGTTGCCCCTGGAAAACCACCTTGTCCCTGTGCCGATGGGGACAAGCGCCTCTTCACCACAAGCCCTAGGGCGTTGGTTATCGGGGTACAGGCTGGGGCTTATTCACATCAGGGTAGCCCTTTAATAAAGGGGCACCCAGATGTAGCCCCCCTTGTGAATGGGGGGTTCAATCACTAAAGGGTTAAATCACATTGTAAATTAAAAGACCAGACTTTTGAAAAAATCCTTTATTTGAAAAAAAGTTTTTGAGAAGTATTTTATTTAAAAAAAACAAACCAAAAAATAGATCCACAGACAAAATCCTAGGGTCAATCACGACGTCCAGATGACGACTCAACGGAAAAAAAAAAAACGACCGGCGTCCCGTCCGCTTGTGACTAACTGCCAGCGCAGAATGGCAATTTGACAGATGCTGGCAACATATAAACAATTGGGTGGAGCTAGTGGTGACAGCTAGCTCTGCCCAACAGTTTACAGTTGTACGGCATCTGACAGGTGAGCCATAATTGGGCAAAGACATCATGACTTTGCCCAATCATGGCTTTTACAGAGTACTGGGCCCTGATTGGGCAAAGTCTTGCATCTGACCTGTGGTCAGGTGCAAGGCTTTAGCCAATCAGGGCTTAATAAAGCGCAGTGCCTTGTGGGGCGCTCGGCGGACGAACAGCCCGCCTAACGCCCTGACAGTTCATGTGTTCGTCGAACACACAAACTGCCGATGTTCGAGTCGAACTCACGCTTGACTCCAACATCCCTACTAATCATTCCCTTTGACTGCTACAAAGTAGTGCATAGGGCAATGATCAAGAACGGGTGGCCAACTCCGGCAATCCAACCGTGCTTTAATTACAAAACCCAACATGCCTCTACATCTGGGAGTCATGCCTGTATCAGTCAATCTTGTAATGCCTCATAGGATTTGTAATTCCACAACAGCAGGAGGGCCAGAGTTGAAAACCCCTGATCTAGAACAAAGAAAAGACTTCTATGAAATACATTCTTCCAATCAAAGGTCCTGTACAGAAAGCAATGTAACAGCAATGGGCAATGGAAAATGATAGTATGATTATCTAGGCCAACCTTTCTCAAGCACGGTACCATGGCACCCTGGCGTGCCGTCTGTCTTTGTCAGGGGCTCCTTCAAACTTTAGCTAAAGGGTTAAGACTGTGATGGGAAAGTGGGCTCTTGATGTGAATGGGGGCCTTCTGATGTGAAAGGGGAGGATCCTGATTTGCAAGGGGGGACTCTGATGTGAAGGGGGAAGCTCCATGTCTTTTTGTTGTTGTTGTTGTTTCTTTGCCTGTGGTCCATTTAAAATCCATATGTCAAGGATAAGGGTTTGGTACTGATTTATTGGGGGGAATCGCACCTCATTTTTTACAAAGCGTTGTGATGAGTCACCTGTGGTGATACGCAAGTCATACAGTGTGAGGGAGAGAGCGAAAGTAATAGCTGTCGTGTATACAGTTTTCTTAGTGTTGTATACATTGAGCAACTTCTCATAATGAAAGCTCATATTTTGCCTCTTTGAGGAAGCTGTCTGAATTCTGCATATGATATGTTATTCACCATTATTACCGTGCTCTCACGTGGAGTTGTACAATATACCACATGTTGGGCTAGGCCACATATAGTAAGTTTTACAGTTTTTGTCACCTCAGCAAAGCTGTTATGTTACATCCTCAAACATACAGAAACAGAAGTTGGAAGTATCACTTTTTGTTTTGTTGTGCTGGTTCTGTGCTCTCAGGATAGTGT
>NW_017306386.1:577979-627906 GCF_000935625.1 Nanorana parkeri | reverse complement strand
GTGTGTTGTGTGTGGGGTGGGTGTGTGTGTGTGTGTGTGTGTGTGTGTGTGTGTGTGTGTGTGTGTGTGTGTGTGTGTGTGTGTAGATAGATAGATAGATAGATAGATAGATAGATAGATAGATAGATAGATAATAAGTAAAATAAACTATATTAAAAAGACCCCTACGTGTGAGAGCTTGCTGTCTCAATTTTTTGCCCTCTCTTCATGTAGTGTTGTATGCCTTGTGTGCAATCGAACACGATCATTTGTCGAACATGATCTGTGTCGCAAAAAAGGTATATGTACCTTTTTTTCAGCGATTGCGGCGAAGATGTAACCCATTGAAATCAACTGGGCCACGCGTCCAGCGCTGTTTGCAAACGCACACCATTGCGCGTTGCTGGGACATGTGTCCCAGATTGCCCAGGTCTGCACCAGCCCTCAAGGTAAATCTGTGATATACAGGTGAAACTCGAATAATTAGAATATCGTGCAAAAGTAATTGCAGTAAGTGCTGCAAAAGGGGCCCAAACCAAGTACTGAGTACATATGCATGCTTGTACTTTTCAGTGGTCCGATATTGTTCTATGTACAATCCTTGTTTTATTGATTGCATGTAATAATCTACTTTTTTGAGGTTGTGGATTTGGGGTTCTTGGGGTTTTCATGAGCTGTAAGCCATAATCATCACAATTATGACAAATCACGGCTTGAATTATCTTTCTTTGCATGTAATGAGTCTATCTCATATATTAGTTTCACCTTTTAAGTTGCATTAGTGAAATAAATGAACTTTGCACGATATTCTAATTATTTGAGTTTGACCTGTATGTGTCAGGTTTTAAGTACTGCCTATCTTTCTACTGGAAAAATTCACTCCGTCTTTTTGTCCTGATGACCATTGAATAGTGACCTCTTTAGAACAGAAGCTATGCTATTTCTTGAAATGCATGTACATTTAGAAGATACTTTGTGCTTAGTTTCTTTCCTGTCTGTCCTTTTTTATTTGCTTAACACATTTCTGTTTTTTGTATTCATTTCTATGTCTTTACCGTTTGCCTTTGATCTTGAATAGCTATCTTTTTCATAATCTTTATCTTTCCCCTTTCTTACATACATACATTCCGTAATTTTAAAGAATTATGGCAAAGAATTTACAACAATATCTGACTCTTGGATTTCTGGTTTATTTTTGTAATACACATGTCTGTGTCTCAAATTGCAAAATTCCATTTTACCAAGACAATCTTGTTTTTAGCAGGTTTATTTGTGAGCAGAGTTTGCAAACAGCTATATAGAGAAAAGCCCAGCATTCCATATTGTAGTCGATATTGTTTGCAGAAGAATCATATCAAGCCACCAATGACATTACATTCCTGTGAGTTTGTCTTCACCTTGACAAAGAGGTCCTAACTAGTCTCAATGCATTGTTTTTTTAGCCTTGTACATGTACTGCTTGATTGGATTTTTTTTACTAAAGAATAATATCAGCCATAATAAAGAATAATATCAGCCATAGTGCAGTGTGCTAGCTTTTCCTTCACAATAAGTATTGTGGGGTGAATCTCCCAGGATCCCTACTACTAACACATCCATTATATTCACAGTGCATGGAAATATCCTTTTATGTTCAGAGTACGTTGTATAAATGGAGCTGAGAGGAACAACATTTATACTTGCAACCCAGCATTATCCAAAGAGTCTTTCTGTTATTGCAATTGTTACAAATAGCTGTTTTTAATTTTATTTTCTATTAGAAGTACCCTATGACTCACCACTCATTGGTACATCTGCAAGTGAAAGAGAACACTAGTGTATTTGCACAGTTTAAAGAAATCTATGGCTTATTATTTTTTAATTTTAGAGTTTATAGGTTTTTAAAATGCTGTTTTCTATCAGCTATACATTTTTTGCTTTTCCAATAAATATGAGATGCATGACAAAGGATTCATGTTGCACTATGGCTTAGCTGAGGACTGCACATTAAAGTGCTTCCCTTTCAGACATAGCCATCCGTCAATTAAATTTTGGCATCCGGTAAGTAGTAAGTCATTCACTCTGTGAACAAGCTTTTTTTTTACTCTATGTGGTAAATAGACATGTGAAACAGAGAGCTGCACCTGCAGGCTGGATAAAAGATTACATCATGTTAATTTGCAATATTTTAGCAATAGATTTTTAACTAAGAAAAATATATATTTCATTTAAATTTTGAGTAGAATTGGGTAACACAACTACCCAAGCATTTTCAGGTTTTCAGGATCCATCATTCAACCTACCTCCTAAATCACCCAACCACAGCCCAAGCTTATGAAAGGCCCATAAGGAGGATTGTTAGAGGGAGTAACTATGCCGCAGCCTAAACGTTTACGTTCCAGCATAATGCAGCCCCCTTTCTCTGTCAGCGAGCTCTTAGAAGTTTCCTTTTGCTCCCTTTTTTAGGGACCCTCTGAGGCAGTATCAGGTTGATGGTTGATTTAACGTCAGAGGCCAGCATTGTGTAATGTGTGCAGTCATAAGGGGAATGCATTGAACCACCAATAGCCAAACATCAATCGCTACACTACTCCACCCTCATCAATACAGGCAGCATGGACTCTGACATTGTTACTAGTGTTTTAGCAGGAGTCCATTGTAAGCCAATAGTCTCTTGTATTTCCTATTGTAAAATGTTACAGACCTCTATTTTACTGTGGCCATTATGATTAAGCCTTACCCACCTAGCCAAATCTATTTTCATTAAAGAAGAACTCCAGGAAAAATGTTCATTAACCCTTGCAGTGGGCTACCCCCATACTGCAAGGGTTAAGTGCTTGTTTTTGTCTTGGCTCAAAAAATAACAAAGTTATACATACCCGAAGCTCCGCGCTGGCCAGCTGTTAATAGCTGCTACAAATTGCTAATGCCAGCAATTTGTAGCTAGCGACCTAATCGATAGAGTTGCTAGCGATTTGTCGCTAAGAAGCAATATGTTGCTATAAACTAAACTAGTGTTACAATATTGGGTTGGTGTGCATTGCTACAAATGATTCCCCTTTAGTGATTTGTAGCTTAGCCAAGTGATTTGTAGCTAAGCCCATGGAGGTGAATGAAAAGTGATTGTCTCTGACATGAAGCACTGCTAAAACTCAGTCACTGAGTGACTGAGCTGCAAACATCTGAAAACGTAGTCAGTTAGTGAACCCATAGTAAATAACTATACATTTCTTAGCAAGAAATCACTTTAAAAGAAAAAAAAAAAAGGGGGGGGATCACGAATAAATCGTCTGTCAGACAGGCGCTATGCTGAGTTTTGCATGGCCATCCATACACAGGTTGAGGTTGCTAACTGAAGGAATTATAACAATGGCTACAACAGTGTGATAAGATGAATAGAACCTGTTAGGGAAAATCTGGCAGTAACATCAGAACAATTGGCCACCCTGAAGCACTGGCCTCATGGTTGATATGCTCTTTGACTTGTACTATGGTTTTCAGCATAGCTGAAGCTACCTCTGTGTGTGTATATGTATATGTGTATATATATATATATATATATATATATATTCATACAGTCATGGCCAAAAGTATAAGCACCCCTGCATTTCTGTCAGATAATGCACCACTTTGCGCAGAAAATTGTTGCAATTACAAATGTTTAGGCATTCTCATGTTTGTTTCTTTTGTTTGTTTTGGTATGACACAAAAAAGTGGCGATGGGGAAAAAAAGCCAAATTTTTCCTTTAGTGACAGAAAGGGGAAGCTTAACAATGGAAAGTAAAAGTAATGAAATTAAGGTTCTTTAGTGTAGTTCTATAGTTTAGTTGGATACACGCGCATTGCAAGCACAGTAACCCATAGCAGCCAGCCAGCAGTCATCTTTCAGTGTTCTAATTACCGTAAACTAATTAAAGGGAAAATCCACTCAGAAAACTGTATTTTGCATTGTTATATACTTGACTGCATTTATTTTATCTTTCTAAATTCTAAATCACTATCTGCTTTTATAATAAGCTGCTTTAACTGAATTTCCAAATGAATGGTCTCATTTCATGCTGCTGTTTGTGTCATCAAGGACCTGATAGCGGGCAATTCCTGGTTTCTGGAAAGTGTCTGGAGTTATGAAGCTGTCAAGCACTGAGTAATCTGAATGATAAATTAAATGAGTTGATTATATTGTGGAGCAGAGAATCTCATTCACTTTCTGCACATGGCCAGTGCTCATTGATGCACACTATGTGGAATGCTGTGCTGGCGATCGGGTTTTTGTGATAGAGCTGCCTTTTGTGAGCCTCACGATATAAGAACAATTAAGTAAGGAAGGAGGATGCTAATAGAAAATTGTCTTATCTATTGATCAGTTATTTGGGGGATATGTGATAGCTTTTTAATATTGGCCTTTACTAGTTTCAAAATAGACATACATTTTTATTGATCTTTTTTCTATTTTATTATAAACTGTGTAAAGATAAAATGTGCATAAATGTAATTGTATTCATATATGTATTTTCAGCTGCTGCCTATGCCTAACAAGGTATGCAAACTACAACAGGCTGCTTCATAGATGTCAGTCAAGAGAGCATCCCCACTCTATATCCCCTCTGGTACTAATTCTCTACATGTTAAAGCTGACATGTCAAAACATTTCATTTTTTGTGGTGATACAGTATCCTGTTAAATAACATTGGTAGACATTTTGT
Organism: Nanorana parkeri; assembly: GCF_000935625.1. Classification (NCBI taxonomy): domain Eukaryota; kingdom Metazoa; phylum Chordata; class Amphibia; order Anura; family Dicroglossidae; genus Nanorana; species Nanorana parkeri. Next base: position 623,245 of record NW_017306386.1, on the reverse strand, counting down.
TTTTTCTTTATACCATGCTTTACAGAATGGTTATTCCCTTTCCAACAAGTAACAGGTTCAGCTCAAAGCTTGCTTCCATGTTGCCCCATTTGCCTGTTGGAGCAAAATGAAATGACCAGTACTTTCAGTTATGAAAGAGCATGTGATCAAGCACTGTCACTTGGGGGCAGGTAATGTGCATAGACATGGTGGGTGGCCATTTTTTAAGGGGGCTACCTGTGGACTAAGGATGGGCCACTTGTGCCGGTCATAGAGCATGCAAGATAGCTGCAAAAAAAATAATCTAAGTACCTTGGGTGTACGCATCTATCTTTGCCCTGCCCTGTAAAATCACTAGGACCTGTTTTGTACTGCTGCAGCCCTGACAGCGGCTTCTGTGTAAATGATGTTTGCAAACAAATATGTTGTAACAATGTATCTAGACTCAAAGTGTCAGCTATTCTGCACATAAGGCCTCATTCACACTGCTTGGAGTTGGCCTGTTCAGATCTGTGCGGCATGCACGGCCGAATCAGGCTGTTCCTGGGAAGGACAGGTACTGCAATTGATTGTACGCAGCAGCCTGTTCTTCCCTATAGGAGCACGCAGCCGTACGCTCACCCAAGCTGCGCATCGGTGCGGATGCGGGTGTCCGTACTCGTACGCAGAGAGGAATGTACCAGTGCAAATACAAACATTTCTCAGCACACTCACCGGCCAGCCTGCAAAAAAAAAAAAGAATGTACTGGATGTGTCCGTTTATGTCAGTATATGTGTTTGTGATGGTTCCTTTGTATGCAATGTCAGTATATTTTTTGTGATGGTTTGTGTGTATTGTCAGGATTCCTGTGAGTGATGTCGGTATGTGTGCTAGTGTGTCATATCAGTATGGATGTGTGTGTGTTTTTTGTATTCCCACAGGTTTTAATTTGAATCATAGAGGGCCAACAGATTCACACACACAAAGAAATGCGCACACTGACACACAGAAATGCGCACACTGACACACAGAAATGCGCACACTGACACACAGAAATGCGCACACTGACACACAGAAATGCGCACACTGACACACAGAAATGCGCACACTGACACACAGAAATGCGCACACTGACACACAGAAATGCGCACACTGACACACAGAAATACGCGCACACACCCACACACAAATAAGCACACACAAAAATACATGTACACTCGTAGAAACCCGCACAGAAATACGCACACGCACAGACACCCACACAGAGAAATGCATGCGCACAAACACGCACCACAGAAATACACGCACACATCCATAGAAATACGCATACACACACACGCACACAGAAATACGCACACACATTAGTTCCCTGCTTACATTTTTTACAGGGAGGGGGCACATTCCCTGTTGGTTCAGTGGTTGATTATTATGGTCTGCACCTATGGCGGGTGCAGACATTACTAATCCTTCCTTCCAGCCAACGCTCAGTGAAGGCTCAGCAGAAAAGGAAGCACTGAGCGCCAGGAGCAGTTATGTGGTCTGTAGCTGTTCTTACAAGACAGGTATGTAGTCCATGACTGCGTGTCTGACTTGTCACCAGCTGCGAGTCGCATGGTACTGGTTGTGGGCCGGTACTTTAAGACCCCAGGTCTATGGATTGCCCTTTTCATTCTTTACATTTTAGGCCTTTCAGTTCTAGAGTATCAACATCACATGTGGACGTTACCATGCAAATGCAGCCTGCCTAGGAACACCCTCTCCTCCAGACGGATCTCTACCCATTAGGCGTTTTGATATTTGCAATTTCTTCAAAAATCCGACCCACTGCTTGTATCAGGGTTGAAGTCTCTTTAGGAGTACTGATGCAGGTCGATGTTCTCAGAAAGCTATGTACAGCACCCTTCTGACCCCACCATGATCGGCCTGCATTGCAAAGGCCCAGTGATGTCACTTTTTTTTTTTTTTTTTAAATGTATGTGATAAAACCATAAATTATGTATTTACATTTTAATTAGCATAAATAATGATTGGGGGAGGGGTAGGGAAGACAAATACAGTATAAAAAGATTAAAGATTGTTTTTTTGTTGTTGGTTTTAGCTACACTTTACATATGCTGGTATATTTTCTAAATGCTTTGTAAAAGGGCATACTAGTGTTTTGACTATGATCTGCCTTCCCAGCTTGGAATAAACAGTGCCAATGTTCCAGTATAGTAATCTGTTAGAGCAGAGAAGGCAGGTTTATTATTGCTGGTGCCGCTGTGATTTAATTTTTTTTCCGCCTGTCTTTCATGACAAGTGGCTGATACAGAACTCAAGTATTTTCTGGAAGCTTCTCTGCATGTCTGCTGTTTTCAGATGCTCTTCTTCCTGTTATATGTTCACAGTTGCCATCACAATGATGCATTATGTAATATGAAAATGAGAATGCTATGCTGTACGTATAAGTTGAAAACATCAATTAGGAGGCCGTTTCGCCATCTAATTACAGTTTTTATTAGGAGAATTTATTTGCATAAGGTATCATTACAGCATTGTTACATGTCACCTCCTATCTTTCTTTTTTTGTTTTTAATCTTCATTTTGAACCAAATTTGTATGTTTTCCATGCAAATCAAGAATACAAAGAGAAAATACAAAGCCGTATGATATTTCATAGGATCTTGCTCATAGGGGGGTGCTGGTGGTGCAAGTTATAGGGGGTGGTAAAGGGGAGTGCTGGTGGTGCATGTTATGGGGGGTGCTGGTGGTGCATGTTATAGGGGTTGGTAAAGGGGGGTGCTGGAGGTGCATGTTATAGGGGTAGGTAATGGGGAGTGCTGGTGGTGCAAGTTATAGGGGGTGGTAAAGGGGAGTGCTGGTGGTGCAAGTTATAGGGGGTGATAAAAGGGGAGTGCTGGTGATGCAAGTTATAGGGGGTGAAAAAGGGGAGTGCTGGTGATGCAAGTTATAGGGGGTGGTAAAAGGAAGTTTTGGTGGTGCAAGGTTAAAGGGGAGTGCTGGTGGTGCAAGTTATAGGGGTTGGTAAAAAGGCGTGCTGGTGGTGCAAGTTATACGCGGTGGTAAAGGGGAGTGCTGGTGGTGCAAGTTATAGGGGGTGGTAAAAAGGCGTGCTGGTGGTGCAAGTTATAGGGGGTGGTAAAGGGGGAGTGCTGGTGATGCAAATTATAGGGGGTGATGAAATGGAGTTTTGGTGGTGCAAGGTAAAGGGGAGTGCTGGTGGTGCAAGCTATAAGGGGTGGTAAAGGGGAGTGCTGGTGGTGCAAGTTATACGGGGTGGTAAAGGGGCGTTCTGGTGGTGCAAGTTATAGGGGGTGGTAAAGGGGAGTGCTGGAATTTCTGGTGGTGCATGGTACCTCTGGTTTCCAGCTCATTGGCGTCAGTGGTTGCCAAGAGCTCTTGCGTACACCTGCGTTCAGATCTGTAAAATAAAACAAAGTGTGTTTTTTTGCTCCTTTTTTTTTTGTTTTGTTTATGCCTGTGTGCATGAGACTTTCCACGGGCATTATAAAATCGTTGAGCAAAATCTTCGAACAATAGGAATACCTTCATATAGAGCTTTATAGAGCGTATCATTTGGTTCACTAACAGCCATTAAACAGTGACAGCATTTTCAGCAGACTTTGTTCATAGTCAGGGCCGGCCTTAGGGGTGTGCGAGCCGTGCGGCCGCACAGGGCGCCATGGCAACAAGGGCGCCATGCGGCCGTCACAGCTCGTCCTGTGGGCGGCTTCTCTCCCCCTCACCGCTGGCCATCCGATATGACAGCGCTCCCTCGTCCGCCCCCCCACTTCGGGGGGGGCGCAGGAGGGAGCGCTGCCTGCTGTCAGGATGGCGGAGCGGTGAGGGGGAGAGAAGCCGCGCCCGCAGCTGTCAGGATGGCCGAGCGGGGAGGAGATCGGAGCCGCTGTCATCCTGTCAGTTTCAGGATGACAGCGGCTCTCTGCGTGGCTGAGCGGAGGATCGGTAAATATCAGTGATATTTACCGGTCCTCCGTGTGAGAAGGACAAACACTGGAGTGATCGTCTGATCACTCCAGTGTTTGTAAATAACTGGGGACACATAGCGCTATGTGTCCCCAGTTATGAATGAACAGCATGTGATTTACATCACAGCCTGTTCATTCAAGATTTCACCAATGGGGAGAAGCACTCAGTACAGAGGCTCCTCCCCATTCAGAAACAGCTGATGGTAAATATTTGAATGGGAAGCCTCTGAGAGCTTCCCATCCATTGAGTGCTGAGGCTGTAGAAAAAGAAATTGAGGATTTGGTGTCCTCAATTTCTTTTCTATTTTACAAGGGAAATGTCAGGGGTCTGTTTGGACCCCTAATATTTCCCCGAAGCCCCCCAACAGTAAAAAATTAATAAATAAAAAAATATGAAAAAAATATGAAAAAATGTAAAAAATTATTTAAAAAAAGTGAAAACTGCCCCCCCTCGCCCCGCCTCCCACACACATATTATTAGACATGTGCAAAGACTAAAAATTAATTTCAGATGAAATGAACGAAAACTAAAAAAGTTTTTATTTGTTTCATCAAACAAAACACATTTATATTCTATTTTGTATTCAGCCATTGGCGTGTTCTGGAGGCAGGGCGCATGACGTCATATAACACCGCACGTGTTGGGCGCCGCCATCTTGGTGTATATCTAGGTATACACCAAGATGGTGGGGCCAATATCGGCGTGTGAGGTCACCTGATGCCACGCATGCATGGCGTCATATAACGTCATGCTCCCTGCCTCCAAGATGGTGGCACGCATTCACAGAACACGCTGGTGGACAACATGGCCACCGCACATTCTCAAACAAATTATTATTATGTGTCTGAATACATAATGTGTCTGAATGCCCGGGGTCTGTGTTCTGTTTTTTATTTTTACTTTTCTAGATACACTTACTTGAAAAAAGGGTCTGCATGACATCCTGACACTTTATTTTTATAGACTCTATTGTAGTTTGACATTTATTGTTTACCTTCTGTTGTTTTATTTGATAAGAATACTTCTATTGTGCCTACAAGTTTAATACCTTTGAATAAAAGTTTTATTTTTATCATACTTTTTTATGTTTCTTTGCGGCTTAACAAAATAGGAGTCTTTAAATGGTGCGGATATTGGGGAAAATGGGTGTGGTTACGGGGTGTGGCCACTAAAGGGTGTGGCCACTGAGGGGCGCTGTAAAGCTTTCTCGCACAGGGCGCCTAAAGGCCTAAGGCCAGCCCTGTTCATAGTGTTTTTACATTTGACCTCATTCTTGTCCTTTTACTTCCCCTTGACTCTGAAGTGAAACTGATTGTTCTGTTTTTGGCATGTATGTAACCAGCCCTTAATGTAATCTTTGCTTCTCCACAGACCAGTATTAAATTGGATATGTTAAAGGTACAAAGCTGTTAGTTAGCAAGTGATGTGCACATAACCTAAAACATTCTTGTAGTTCTTCTTTAGGAGTTGTCACTCGGTTTCTGCATCCCAGGTTCACCAAACCAAAAGATCTCAATAGTGCTGAACAAGTGACCACATGCATAACTGTTGCAAATCCTCCATTATAAATGGCTGAAATGGATATGTTGCAGTTTTTTCCCCAAAGAAATACAAAATCTGATCGTTTTGCCTATTTATTATAAAGCAGATACAAGTAACTCCACTGCTTATGTCCACACTATTTCTAGAAAAAAAGAATATATCTGGGCAAATGTAGTTTACAGATAGTATTTGCTAGCCTGTATAATCCCTTTACCCCCTTTTCCCCCCTCCAAATAGTTTCTAGAATGTATTCATCTCTAAACAAAGGAAGCTGGCAAATGTCATCTTTCACCAAAGTGAATTATTTGGCAAACATATGTTTTGCTAGTGGTATGAAATGCCTTACCTTATTAACAAACACTTAGGACAAATGATCACCTGAAACTGAGTTGGGTTCGGTCTTGGCTGGATGGGACCTAAAGTGATGGGTGCGGTTTATGGTGGTTGTGTGTGGGGTATCAATGTACTAAAGCAGAACAAAACTATGAAAGCTGTGCTAAAAATGGCAGGCAGAGAGAAAGGGGCAAGTCTCCATTATGGCCCCTGTTCTCTCTACAGCTGATCTTTTGCCCATTACTGACATACATACCATGCCTTGTTCTGCATTGTCTCTGTGGTAGAGGCAGGGTTTTGCTTCCTCATATCAGAGCCTATAGCAAGGAAGACAGTGAGCAGCACAGTAGTGACATCACCAAATCTCACTCCAAATCACGTGAGAAAAGGAACAGCAGTGCCTTAGATCTAAGACTGCACATATCCAGCTATGAGGCTGTAGGCACGAGTGTCTAGGCCCCCTCACATACCAGGAAGTGCACCGCAATTTTTAGGAGGAATTCAAGATAACAAGTTATGTTTTCCAGGTTACTGCTTAGGCACAATTCATATTTTTTTTAATATTCCTCATGCTATTGTAAAAACATTGTAATCTTCATCTAAGGGGCAAAAGTTAAGGTGAATGATGACCGTGATCAGGAGTATGTTGCACCGTGTCTCTGTAAGGTATCCATAGCTGTGGGCGATAGGATTCACTCAGATGAGATGAGTAAAAAAAGAAGAGGAGAGGGGAAAAATGAGCGTGAGGTTTGGATGGGGGAGGGGGATGGGTGTGTTCTGCCAAGAGGGTCATAGCCATGACCAGAAGCATACATTTTCAAGAACATCTGTGCATTTAGGAGCGTTTCATATACAGTGAGGGGAATTGATCAAAACTGGAGCAGACAAAATATGGAGCAGCTGCGCACAGCAAACAATCAGCTTCTTTCTTTAATTTTCAAATCTTAACTGAAGAGAGAAGCTGAATCGTTGTCATGCACAGCTGCTCCAGATTTTGTCTGCTCCAGTTTTTCATAAATCCCCCTCAGTATGTTTATAACTTTACTTGATGTATTTTTAAATACTTCAGTATAACACATTTGGATCTATTTACATGTTTTCACATGAGATTCACAAACTTTTCACCCAGACGTCATACATTTTCCTTTGGAATCCAATTATAAAAATGTGTGAATCTTGAGTGAGAGTTGTGTGAATCTATTTATAAATAGGCCCCATTGTGTGAAGGAGCCCCAGTGAAATCAGTGACATTGGATCATTAGGCACTGCAGTTTTGGTGAAACAAAGTCCTCAGTGTGCTGCCAGATATATGTCTACACGACACCCAGATGTAAAATATCATTATGAACACTCCTTGTAATGTTACCATGGAACAAAAACACCACCCAGATACTTTGCGCTCCATAGAATATTGTTTAATAAAAACACAAAACATTTACATTCTTTGACTAATTGTAAAATTAGATTGATGGGAACATTACTTGAGTAATGACGTCATGTTTCTCAGTAAAGCATTGTTATGTTAAAAGCATTAAAACAAAATATGATCACTTAAAAACTTTCCTAATACCTGATCCCAAAAAAAAGTCAGAGGGTCGTAATGAATCTGCATGAATGGGAATTAATCCCTCAACCGAGACCATTCATGTTCCATTTAACTTAGCTTTGAGGTTCCATTTGGGTGTAAGCAGTCCAGCATATGTATACACTATCTGGCTGCTTTAGAAGCCCATAATTTCTCTATTAAAACCACTTAGCTACATTTACTTGACAAAATCTACAAGAGCAAAAACAACATTAAATAGTTATTAGCTGAAGAGATACTTTTGTCTTACCCATAGGCGATTGCAACATGAAAAATATTACCAGAATAACATCTGATGTGTGTATAGTCCACTAGAATTTGTGCATGATCAGATTGTAAAATACTCAGTTTAAGGTTTGATGTAATTTATGTGTAACTAATTGATGTGAAAATTGACGTTCCATTAGACTGTGGACTATATAAGTGTTCAAAAACACAATTATTAAAGAGGAAGTACACCCTTATCCTAAAAATGACAACACAAGCATCTTTAGAAATGTTTAGTAATGGCAATCTACAGTTACCTCTAGATAATTGCAGGCTTTTTATTCTTTGCATACCGTATTTTTCCATTCTTCTCATAGTGGCCGTGCTTACTAAGGGTAGATGAATCCACCTCCCTTTACTTCCTGGAACACGTGGCAGTGCACTTTATCTGAGGGGGAAAAACGCCTTTCCCCTGAGATCTTGTAGTTTATAGCAGAGATTTCCCAGGAAGGCACTGGTGAAATAGCCTTCCCAGGATGCATCTGTGACGCCATGGTAACATCACCAGTACCTAACTCAACCAGGAAGTGGAAAAACAGTAATTCTAAGTAAAAGCAAATCATGTTTTTTTTTTTACTAATTAAATTGACATTAAAAGATAATTTTCCCATGCTAGTGTAAGGACTTACCTTAAATGATGCTCCAGCTGCCCCTCCAGTGCTGGTGCCGGTCTCCGATCCAGCACTGACTCCTCTGTGCTAGCTGGCACTTCCTGTCCCATGGAGTCTGTGCGGATGCACGCTCCTCCATAGACTTACCTTGTGTCTCTCATAGTCTCCCGGCCGAACATCTGAACTGCGCATGCACCCGCCCCAAGATCCTTTGCGGCCTCTGAGACTTTTCAGATGTTCGGATGGGAGCACGCAGCGAGGACACTTTTTTGCATTTATCTACTGCTTGCTGTTTACTGCATTGCATATATCTACTGCTTGCTAGCAGTAGTTATATGCAAAAAATTCAGAGGGTTTAATAACCCTTTTAATGTAAGATGATTTCATATAATCATGCGGAGCTGCATGCCGATGTGATTATTAATGAAAAGGGTTAAAGGAACGCTTTAATAGAAAACCCAGCTTTTAGTATACTGTTTTTTAAAAGACAAAATGGGCTCTAATTTGATGTGACATATGCATATTATATAAATTCTTCTTTTTTGATAAAAAAAGAAATGTTTTCACATTTTTTGGCAATAATAATGTATACATAATTAGTGTAGCTAACAGAAAGTAATTCATATTACATTCTTTTATTTGTCCTGATTTATAGGGTATATCATATGCCTGGGATGTCAGTTTATTATGGGAGTTATAGGTCACAAAATTTGTAAAAAACCTTTATTTTTTATTGTTATTATTTTTTTAACTAGTGTTTTTTCTTTTTAAATTTACAGGGGCTTTGATACTTGGTACCTCTGAGTAGAATACATTATTCTCCTCAGAGATACTTTGTATCCCCTTGTGACGCACAGCCGGCTATCGGCTGCAAAACACAGAGAGCTGCAATCCGGCTTAGTGGCTGTCATGGCTCTGCGATCAGTGATCCGCTATTGCTGTGATCACAGGAATGTGACCACCTAATCTGCTGTTGAGGGTCTGCCTCTGACCGCGAGGGACCCATCAACAGCAGTAACTCAATGTCCGTGAAGGGACCAGCGCTCTTTGTACTGTATGATTATCCTGTCAGCGGTCATTAACGAACTGAACGATCGTGATGGGATAATCAGGAAGGGGTTAAGTTGTGTTTTTTTTTTTTTTTTATCATCTGTAATAGCATAGGCATTGAATGAGGGGTGGTTATACGAGCACAAATAATTTCTGTTTAATGGATGTTTATATTATAATAAGTATAATTTCAGTGATGCTTCTCTCTAATTAAGCTGCAACACTATTGTCTTTGAAATGCACAGGGTCCTGTCCTTGACTGTGAGCAATTTCTTCTTGCTAATGGTCTTTGTCTTTTACAGAGGAATCATCACCTCACATATGGGTCTATTTATAAACAATTTGCAGAACCATCCACCCTTCGAATCTCTGTGAATCTTCGTTATGTGCAAATTGCAAAAAAAGTTGTTCTTGGTATATTTTCTATTTAGGTCAAATGAAACATACGAACAACACCACAATGTAGCCTATCCCCCAGGTCCATCTAGTTGCCATATTGTGCTATTTTTGTGAATTTTATATTCAAACTGAAAAGAAAATATACAGAATAATAGGGATGCACCGATTCTGGTTTTTCGGTATGAGTACTGATATTTATCTTTCAGTATTCGACGATGCCGAGTACTGATACCGGTACTTCCACTAGCATGGATCCAGCTTCCTGGCCAATTAGGAATCCGGCAGCAGGCTGGCTTCCCAGCCAATTCCAATGGAGCCGGCCAAACAGCATGAAGCCGGCTTCCCAGTTAATCAGAAAGCCGGGCGGCGAGTCATTACCTGCCGCCCGGCTTCCGGATTGGCCGGGGAAACCAGCTCCATGTTCCCTCGCGGCACTACAAGTAAAAATAAATCTTCCTCTGATCGGAGGTTCTGGTATTGGGGTTATAAGTGTTGGAGCATTTGGGCGAGTACGAATACTCACCAAAATACTCGGTATTGGCACCAATACCTATTACTAGTATCGGTATTGGTGCATCCCTACAGAATAACATTTATTTTTGCCTCAGTTTGCAGAGAACTAACATTCACAGAGATTTGCAGGGCGATTGACTCTAAAAAAAATTGTCAAATAATGTTAGGTGAAGCACGATGAGCACTAATCTCAGTAACCCAAAGGTGCCACTTCTTAAATGACAGTTCTTCACTGTCCCCAAAAGACAGAGACCACAGCTTCAGCTCCTCTCCCCATTATTTATTTATTTTTTATATCTGGCTGAGACCTACTGCAACCCCTCCGTCCCCCCATCTGTGTAAGTGTACCGGCATAATCTGTAAAAATATGACCATTACCATAAGCCACCTTTTTTCCAGCTGCTGCCAAGAGAGGCCAAAATTGGACCAGGCTGAATGGTGCAATTGCCTGATGACAAACTGGGCTTCCAGCTTTTGGTTGCTAAGCCTGCAAGGCTCTACTTACGCTCTGTTAATAAAATACGAAGCCGTATACAGTTCCCAAAGAGCACCACTACATCATCCATATAAAATTAACATGACATTAAATAGTCAAATATATCAAACAAGTATATAAACACAGAGAGTAATGGCAGGTTACTTCCACATATCTCACTACTGGTCCTACTATATAAAACGTACGTTTCTGTCCCAAATGCAATGAGCCTGAAGATGCAATTTTCTAAACATTTGGGGACTTGCTTGTTCAGTCAGATTTTGGAAGAAGGTACAAAGGTACATAACTTCAGTTAAACACCTGGTTCAGTTTCTACCACTCACATCAGAAGGAGATGTGAGAAAGAACAGATGGCTCCAGAAATAAAATCACCAGAGGCTGTAAGAAATATGTGCTTAGAATATTTCCTGCAAAGAATAAAATAACTGGTGGATGTTAGAACAACCCTTTTTATGGGGTGATTTAAGTAAAAATATTTAAAATGGGCTAGATCTAGAATGTGTTTTGGTAGTTTCTGATCGGCACACTTCATTACTAAGATCTATCTAAAATGATCTAAACCAAAATACAAATAGTATTAGAAATTGACTACAATATATTACTTGGAAATTTTGATTTAGTGCTGTGTATATAGACTACCTCTGAGGGACGTGCGGTCAGGGGAGGTAGGTGGGACAGAGCCTCACCTAGTATTATGGAGGAAAAAGCTGTCAGCTTCAAGTCTGAAGCTGACAGCTTTTTCTCCATTCAGAGGGGCTTGCAACAAGTTACACAGCAGGGAAAGCTGTGTAACCTGTCATGGACGGAGCGCTGCCTGTTAATAACAGGCGACACTGCATCCAGCTTTTGACAGCTTGTTGGGTTACACAGCAGCGGGCTTCTTGCTGCTTGTGTAACCTAACTAGTAAGGCAAGAGACTCTACTCTATGTTAGAGGATTGAGCTCTGTGGATGGTTTGGACCAATGGCAAAGCACCATTTGTCAAAGCTGTCTAATTAAAAACAAAACAAAAAACACTGAGGACATTGATCTTGATGCCTCCCCAGTGATGAGCAAGTGAGGGACAGACAGGCTCCTCCCTGTCTCCTCCCTTCCTCCTCCCTCCATCCTTCACACTAGCTTGGTGGCCGGGTTGGGGGGTGGGCCTTCAGCGTCCTGGGGACGGGGCTTCAGCATGCCATGGGCGGGGCTGGGGAAATACCTCTGTACAAGGAAATGTAGGACCTACCTTTTGGAATAGAAAATGAGCTGCACTTTATACTTCTATGTTAGATGAGTGTTCTTAAATGGCAGCTTATTGTTTCCTTTTTGCTGACAAATTAAAATGCACATGTTAGGCCTGAAGACTACTCAAAACCCCCCAAACCTTATTTTATTGAAAGCAGAGACCCTAGAGAATAAAATGGTAGTAGTTGCATTTTTTCATGTCACATGATATTAGCACAACTGTTTATCAAACCCAAATGTTCAGTAAAAATACACTAAAGTAAATTTTCTTGCAAACACAATACAATTCAATTTTTTTTGGTAAGATATAAAAGATGAGGTTGTGTCAAGTAAATAGACGCCAAACATGTCAAGCTTTAAAATTGCAGGTGCCCGTGAAATGATGACAATCTACAGTATCCAACATTGTCCATAGGCAATGTTTTAAAACCCTTTACAGGTCAAAAACTTAGAGTTAACAGTGAATGATGGCCGTAGAATTATTGCTGTCACTCCAATGCACATGACGATACCTAACGTGATGCAATTATTGTTTTTATATGTAGGAGCACTTGACACCTGCATTTATGTTCATGTGTATGTGGGGGTAGGTGGGCTTTACAAACATTTTTTTTTTGGGGGGGGGGGGGTTTATTCGTTTTATTGAACTTAAATTTGTTACACTTTTTTTACTCCGTGCTTCTTCCCCAGCAGCAACAGTGGCTGGGTAATGATAACACCAAAACCGATATTGATGAAAAGCGTGTCACTTTATTTTATTGGTCCATTCACTGACCTCTGCTGTCCCGGCTACCGCTGTGGACATCCCTAGTGCCCAGAAGGAGCAGCGGAGCTTGATGTACATGGCAGGGGTAGATTGGCATCTTCTATAGGCTGTAGAAGTGATTTACTAGCTTTACAGCTGCTCGAATCACTTCTAGTAAAAAGCTCACAGCCTGCAAAAGAAATGTAAACAAGCTCCCTCCTCTATAGCAACCGAGATTCTGTTTACGGGTCTCTGCTACTGTCAACGTAAGCCTTGCATTGGTGGCAGCAATACAGTTAATGGTACATATACCAGTCCAATAACAAAATATATTCCTGGAATATGATGCCAAATTCAATGTTCCATTATCTAAAAGTAAGCCTGCATTCTGCATTGATTTACTTATCTGAGCAGCGTAATATGTAAACTCTCACTGTGGTCCTCCACTACACCATTTTGGAACCAGAGCCCCGAATACAGTTAGGGGCACAAGTGACACTCTCCCCACCTTACTATATCTCAATGGTTGGTATCTGAGTGGCAATTGCCAGTCCTAAGTGCTGTCATGTGGAACGATAGGGAAATGATTGGCCTTGTTCAAGTTTGGACTTTTCAGAAAGTCAAAAGCCATACATACACACATAGGTTGAACTGGGATGGACCTGTGTCTTTATTCAACCTCTCCTACTATGTAACTATATGTAGAACTCTCCCAGGACTTTCGGTAAGGGAGTTTCTGTAGGAGAATGGCACAGTGGGAAACAATAGAATAGATCAGAGCAGCAGAACACATTCACCTTTATAGGCGTGTTAAACCCCTTTCCTGTCCAGGCCATTTTCAGTATTCAGCGCTGCAGTACTTTGACATTTGTTCATGCAATGCTGTACTGAAATTAATTTTATATCATTTTTTTAGGGACAGATAGAGCTTCTTTTGATGGTATTTAATTGTAGCCCCTATAGATATAGATATATGTGCGATCACAGTGATTCATGTTCCTGACTGTGAATAGTTAATGGCCTCTGCGTGCCCTGGAGGCGGAGATTTATGGGAGTTGGAGTGCAGAGCAGAGACTGGGATTGTGCAAGAGTGATCTCTGAAACTACAGCTCCCAGGAGGCTATGCAGGAGAAAGGAGGAGTTTTAAGTGTGGTGGCTGCTGGGCGCGAGCAGGCTGGGACAATCATCTGAAGAGGAGAGACCTGTGTAGCCATGGGTGGACTAAGACTGTGAGAGACAGAGCTGTGTGGTTACCGCTGATATACAGGGACACACAGGCTCTGTGCAGCGGTGTACAGAGAGACTGACGCTGAATTGGAGGGGACCCGATCGAGTGCCTGAAGAGGGTCCGGTGACGCGGTGACCGTAAAAGACGAGGAGGCCTAGTTGCGTGGCCGAACCAGCCGCCGGAGTAATCCAGCCGCCCAACTGAGATGACTGCAAACATCCTGGATGACTGAAGACTTTTCATCAAGGACCGGAAACGACTTCCCCTACGGAGCCTGAGCTGTAGAGGGATAGAGGATCTCCAGCATCTGCTACCAGTTTCATCTGTGCACACTGACCTGAGGATAGGTGAGATGCCTCTGGCCACCTTGAAAACCTATTTGCTGTTCATACCTGCGCCACAGTAAGGGCCCCAACGCCGGCTAGCTCAGGACATTACTACTGGCCAGTAGTCTAGGAGGGGTTGGGCATTGATAAAGGGACGTCTTAAAGGGGCATACACCTCATTACAGAGAGAACATTTAAAGGCTATTGGCCTCACATACATCCGTGCTGACAGCAGATAGTTGCAGTTACTGAGTTGCAGAGTGCCTCAGCTTGTTGCTACACATTATTGTTGGGTATGCAGAGACTGGGATTGTGCAAGAGTGATCTCTGAAACTACAGCTCCCAGGAGGCTATGCAGGAGAAAGGAGGAGTTTTAAGTGTGGTGGCTGCTGGGCGCGAGCAGGCTGGGACAATCATCTGAAGAGGAGAGACCTGTGTAGCCATGGGTGGACTAAGACTGTGAGAGACAGAGCTGTGTGGTTACCGCTGATATACAGGGACACACAGGCTCTGTGCAGCGGTGTACAGAGAGACTGACGCTGAATTGGAGGGGACCCGATCGAGTGCCTGAAGAGGGTCCGGTGACGCGGTGACCGTAAAAGACGAGGAGGCCTAGTTGCGTGGCCGAACCAGCCGCCGGAGTAATCCAGCCGCCCAACTGAGATGACTGCAAACATCCTGGATGACTGAAGACTTTTCATCAAGGACCGGAAACGACTTCCCCTACGGAGCCTGAGCTGTAGAGGGATAGAGGATCTCCAGCATCTGCTACCAGTTTCATCTGTGCACACTGACCTGAGGATAGGTGAGATGCCTCTGGCCACCTTGAAAACCTATTTGCTGTTCATACCTGCGCCACAGTAAGGGCCCCAACGCCGGCTAGCTCAGGACATTACTACTGGCCAGTAGTCTAGGAGGGGTTGGGCATTGATAAAGGGACGTCTTAAAGGGGCATACACCTCATTACAGAGAGAACATTTAAAGACAATTGGCCTCACATACATCCGTGCTGACAGCAGATAGTTGCAGTTACTGAGTTGCAGAGTGCCTCAGCTTGTTGCTACACATTATTGTTGGGTATTGTTGTAATTTTTACTGTATCAAAGTCATTCATATCTGATATGTCAGTAAATTTGTTATAAAACTGTTCCAAGGTGTGTTGGTGTGCTGTGGATCCACGGTTTGGGCGGTACATTGGTGCAGGGGGATAGAAATATCTGGTTATTCAGCGGCTCCTTAGGGAGTGAGCGCTACATAATCACCACTGGGGTTTTTATTTTTAATATATAACGGAAAAAAGGACCAATTTTTTTTTTAAATACTGTTTTCTCTACATTATGTTATAAAAGATTTATTATTACCCGAATTTTGGGTAAAATATATAAGATACCAAACATGTCAAGCCTTAAAATTGCGCGGTACCGCGGAATTGCCAAAAATCTACCATACCCAAATTTGCCCACAAGTGACACTTTAAAAGCTTTTACCGCTCATCAGTTTAGTGTTACCAGTGACTAATAGCCCTAGAATTATTGCTCACACACCGGCGTTCACGGTGGTATGTAACGTGTGGTGTAATGGTTAGTTTTGCATGTAGGCGCACCCAACACATTTACATTTTTACCTTTTTTGTTATGTGACTTTTTTTAATTTTTTTAAAACTGTTTTTCACTTAACTTTATTGCTATCGTATAGTGGGGTTAAAAATATCCCTATGTAATGGCAAATATACAATGACAGGTCCTCTTTATGGAGACATCAGGGACCCCCAAAGGATTTGAAGAAGCAGAGAAATGGCAGCTGAAGGCGGAAGTGATATAATTCACATCACCAACACCTTTTAAAGATCGGAGGAGAGTACAGCAAGATGCTGATCTCTCCTCCATTCTCAGTATAGGCAGCCGCTGTGCTGGTCCCAGGTCCGAACAAGCGACAGCACAGCCTGGGTTTGCCGGCATTAGCGGTGGAAATGGGGGGCGCACAGTCTTTGGCACCATACAAGTGATCAGGTGGCTGTAGAGCTGCCCGAACGCTTGTCCGAACGCTAGCACTGCCGGTAGCGGCTGTTTAAAACTGTAGCTGTATTCTGCTCATGCGCACACTAGGGGGCGCACATGAGCAGAAAGAAACTGCCGTTCATATACGGCGAACCGTCTGTCCGTTTATTTACAACGGGCAGACAGGAAGTAGGTAAAGTAGTATTAACCTCCTCTTTTTTTCAAGAATGGATCGACTATAAATATACATTGCCCTGCAAAGTATTTCTTCACATTTTTTTCCTTTCCTCAGGCACTTAGTCATGTTTTTGAACAGCTGGCTCAAACATTCTCAGCTCGGCTTCCCTGAACTTACTGTCCAGTACAAAGTCATAAGGGACAGAGAGGTCTCCAGCAGCTGTCCATGTACTAGGTTGGAGAAGGGAAAAGGGAGGAAGCTTGCCCTGCTGTCATGTGTTGCCATGTGGAGACGCACACAGCTTACTAGCACACACAAGGGTGGCTCCATAGGACCCTGCAAGGGAAAGGAGCCACCCTAAAACAGGATATCAGGGGACCAGCTGATTCTGCAGGGAGCGGAAACTTTTAACCATCAAAGAGCAGCATCCATTGTAAGTGAGTTAATCAGAATTTGAAATAGTTTAAAAAACCTTTTGACTTTAGTATCACTTTAAATTAATCAAGCAGTTTGTTTTTCCTGTTCATAAATTGTAGTATTGGGTATGTAAATTTTTTTTTTCCTTATGTAAAATTTGCCTTTATGTTATACAACAGAGAAGATCAGTTTTATACACTGGTGTTTTGTGAGTGGTATTATTTAAAAATCAATGCTTGTAAAACGGTAATATGATGTATTTTTGGAACACAAGGACAGAATGTTTGTTTGATTTTTTTAGCCTTGGTCTCTGGGAGCAACAGATGCCTGGAATGCATGATCTCTCTGCCGACTTCGATAAACATGACATGGACCATTAGCATTTCAACAGACAGTCACCAATGTTCTTACAGCACGAGACTAAATGCTAGATTTAGAAAGGAATCAAGTGAGACATTGTGCTGTCGTTGTACAGAGAGAACATTTACAGAGGAGGAATGTCTTCACAATCATCCACTAAACACAATGAAGATAAACTCTTTACTGTACTAAATGCGGCAACAGCTAATCCTAGTGCAGCGGTCACCTAGGTGTGCAGATGAAAAGAGGCTTTGCCTATATGATTAGCACTGCTGACAACTGCACTGTTGTACCTCTTCATGCTTTCATAAGGAGAGGCTGCTCATTTGGAATAGCATTCCACTCTTTCTGTGCCAAAGGATTCTTGCAATGAGACATTGCAATACCGGCCTGTGAACTTGTGGCATTTTTGTTTCACGTAGGCCTGTGAAACAAGCGTTTGTGGCTTTTTTATTTTAAAGCAATAACCATAGTGCATCTTATCTATATGATAAGGGGAATTTACACACAATCTGAACTTCAGTCTTTGTTCTACACTGAGTCAGATTGTCATTTTCTTTAGCTTTTAAATCGGAAGATACTGGTCACAATCAAACAAAGAAATTAACATCTGTTTAACTTCATGGCATCGGCAGGTTCTCGTTAAGTCGTGACCACAAGCAAACCATATCATGCAGCCAAATAGTGGTACAAGTAACGGCCTGTTGGATTGGTGAGTCTTTCATTTGCTTGCCTGTAAAGTTTATAAACATTTAATTTTTAGACATTTGAAAGTTATTGTACCAGTATTATTATTTTGACCTTGTATTGATTCCCAGTGCTTCCGTGGGTAAGAACAATATAATACATATTACCACATATGATCATTTTATGATCATATATTTTTATGGTTTAATTAAGATAGTAATATTTTTTATACAACATAAATACAAGAATTGCTTTTCAAACTGTTATGTAAGAAACCTGTACTTGTTCATGTTCTGCTGTTAGGTAGCCTATGGATTATTCTTTGATTTTATATGGTATGTTGTAGGGCTGCAACAACTAATTGATGATAATGGATAATGAGAATCATTGTCAACGATTCTCATTATCGATTTAGTTGGTTTTCAATTAGTTGCTGCCGCCATTGCTCTACTCCACCGTTCTCCTCCTCCAACCTATAGGGGACACTGACTGCTGCAACCGCCACCCTGTCAGCTGCAGGTCCTCTGTATTCCCCCTGTGCCCACACTGCGTCTCCATTGCTCCCCCATGCCCCTGCTGCGTCTCCATTGTGCCCCCGCTGCATCTCCATTGCTCCCCGGTGCCCCCGCTGCAGCTTCATTGCTCCCCTGTGGCCCTGCTGTGACTCTGCTGCTGCCTCTGCATGGATCCGCTGCTTCCAGTGCCCCCCTCTGCAGCCGGGGCATTGTATGGCCAGTCCCTATGTTCCCAACGCTCCTTTATTCCCTCCTCTCTCCATCCCCATGCCCCATCATCTGATATCTCATTATTTAAATCTGGGCATGCCTAGAAAGCCCCACCAACCATGTCCCCCGTCTTACCCACCTTAACTCTTTTTAACTTTCCCTTATTTTGTTCACTTACAGGTAGCTGATACCCTAATCACTCCATTTTGAATATTTAAAGCACTTGACATATCGTTAGGGCCTATTCACACTAGCCTGCCTGTGTTTTTAGCAGATGGTCTAGTGTGTTTTGCCATCTCCGACAGGTGCAGTAAAATGCAGGTCATCACAGTATATGTGAATTGTCCCTTAAAGTAGAATTAAACACTCGGGAGGGGGGGGGTTGCATATATCTACTGCTAGCAAGCAGTTGATATATATGCAAAAACAAAAAAAAAGTTACCAAATAGGTAAATATTTTAGAGGGTGTCCCGGAGCCAGCCCCTAGGCAGGGGTGGGCGGGCAAACGGGCGGAGGATGAACCTTTAGTTTACCTGTCACCGCCCAAATTCCAAAGTATAAAACATGTAGCTTGATTTTCAACCTCAGGTTTTATGATTTTTAGAGAGAATGTGAGGTCACCTGGGTCACCCCCTCTCCAGACCTGATTGTTGATATAAACTGTCCAATCCTAATATATGAATGTGTGGTGCCATGCCTTTTAATTAATGACCGCCATAAAAGCTTACAGAGATATGTTGGAATGTCACTCGGACTGGGCAATAAAAGATCATGTCCAGAGAGCAATCTCTTCTGTGGAATGTGGTGGGGGCCTGTCACATCACTAAATGAAGACCTGCAGGTGCTCTGAACTGGGGCACAAACAAATTCTATTTTGCAATATTCAGACTCAAATCCCCCATCACCGTCGCAGTCTCCACCGCTCGCTCCCATCTGAAGATTCTCGAGCAGCCGTAAAGGATCATGGGGCGGGCGCATGTGCAGTAGGGATCTTCGGCCGGGGAGAAGAGGAGAGACACTGAATCCAAAAGTTATAGGTTTTATTTGGTTAGTGTAGAAGAGGGGGTATAATCCTTGTAGGCTTTTTTTTTGCCATTTGAGATTTGGCTTCAGTTGCACTTTAATGCATTGTGAACTGAGGTTGCTGAACTTTTTAAATGCTAACAGGCACCTGGAATGCCTGCTAACTTATTGGTGCTCTTTTTTGACAGATGTGACCTTAAAGTGATGTTGGGCTTTATCAGAACAGTTTTTTCTGCTTTTTGAGATCTCCTAATTAAAAATAAAATGCTTTAGGTACCATTTTTTTTTACCAGTAAATCGGGCATGTATTTTCAGGATACCCCCATTCATTTTATCTTTCATAACCTTAGACAGAGTGTTGATTGGTTTCCATATATATGGGAATGGTACCAAATAAAATATTTTGCAGGTACTTCATCTAGTTCTTTTTGCCCCAGTGTGTGCTTTTTTTTAAATGTAGCTTGTTTTACTGCTTTCAAGCACTTGACTTCCCTGTGATGTCATTCATCCACATATTGTACCACATATTGTCTTTTTTTGCCTTATTCCTAATGAGTCCAGATGGATCTTAAGAGGACCAGATGGCTTAGGAATGTGGGTATGATTTTCTCCTCCAAACACAGACTTTCAAAATGCTCACTTAATACTGCCAGTTAAGTTACAAATTCTCATCAGCTGTATGCGGGGAAACAGGCAAAGCTGGATCATAGTTTTTACATTTGTTTGTCCTTGATATCTAACAGGGTTGCATAAGAAATATAGGTAGTTCCTTCCAGAAAAACATTTAAGGTGCCCATACACTTTACAACCCTCGCAAGACTTTAGTCTTGCGAGGGTTGTAAAGTACTTTAAAAAATGTATGATCTGCCCATCTTGGACAGGCAGATCCTACTTGCGATCATCGCAAGCCTGCCCCCCTGAGGGGCGGGCTTGCGATGACTGCAATGAGGGGTGGGCTTCTGATGACTGCAAGCGGGCAGTGTGCGCACACCGGCCGGTTCGGCACTAACTCACCGAGAATCGTACGATTCCCGGCGGGTTTTCCAGCCTGCTTGTTCGACGGAAGACGTGCGACCATACAGTAGAAATGGTCGCACGCCTTCCATACACTGCGCGATTATCGTACGATCGCGGGATTTCCCACGATTCTCGTACGAGAATCATGCAGTGTATGGGCACCTTTACTCTGGTTCAAAAAAATATTCTTATATTCTTTTGCTGCACTAAAACTTTTGTAGTGACCTGTGTTCTATATCAGTATAGTAGGCTAAAGAAAGAAAAACCAGGCATAAACTAGTATTAACCTTCAGCAAAATGTAGCTGTTGGCTTGTTAAAACAGGATTCTTTACATAATAATCTGTAATTAGATATGTGAGACACAGGCAAACATAGGAGTGGCTAAAGGCAACACAGAGTTCCCCTTCTAAGCAGGGGTGTAACTAGAACTAACAGGTTCCATAGCAAAGTTTTTATGGGCTTCTCACCAAACAGAAAAAGACACCATTGAACAACACCCTAATTATCAGCCATGTGGCACAGTCCCTGAGCTATAGCATATTTTATATTCTACCATAACAAATTTTGTTTTCAATACCCATTTACACTTGTGGGCAATATGACAACAAATGTTCTCTTGCCTTGATAGTTAGTGTGAGAAAGAATACACCTTTACATTGGTGTTCAGAAGGAAGAAGCATGCTTTCTTATATGTGTGGTCAGTAGGAACGGGAATGCCCCTTTATGCGGGTAATCAATAGAAGGAAGAATGTCCCCATACATGGGTGGTCAGTAGACGCAAGACTCCTCCCTTATGTATATGATCATTAGAAGGGAGAATACTCCCTAATGTGTGTGGTCAGTAGGAAGAGGAATGCCCCTTTATGTGGGTGGTCAGTAGGAGTTCCAGTGGGTTGCTATGGTGGTAGTTATGCCACTGCCTCTAGCCTACTCTGGTTAAAATGTGAAGAAATGCTATTATGCTGATAGGAATGAGAATGCCCCTTTATGCAAAGTAATCAATAGAAGAAAGAATGCCCCTTATGTCGATGGTCAATGGCAGAAGAATGCCCTCATATGAAGGATGAAGGTAGGAAGGAGTATGTGAAGTTAGGGGAAGGGGTGTTCTATTGTGGACCACAGGTCATATGCCTGCGGTCGTAGAATGTATTCTTACGAACGGGGACCCTGGCTGAAAAAATAAAATACATGACTTGTAGGTACCTACAAATGTCATTGTTAGGTAGGCCAAATTCCTCCACTAAAGCCTGAATGGGCTGGACGCCATTGGTGCTCATGAGTTGTAAAAATCCAGATACCAAATTTTTCCATGTCGTAAATGAATTAGGAGAGGAGGAATTTCAAAGAAAGGAAATTAAAAGAAATTGTGCGGAGATCAAGCCTTTTTTGTAAGACAAAAAGGGATTTGGGAGGCTCAAGCTGTCTTTAAGATGTAGCCATAAAATATTAGCAGTGGTTAGAGGGTCACAGTCCATGTCCTCAAAGCTAACCCACATTGGGGTTTCCCAGTCTGCATGAAATGTGGCTAGCTGTGCCAGTTAGGTTTCAAAATAGTATTTAGAAAACTTTGGTAACCCCAGACCTTCATGCAGTCTGTGCTGGTGCATAGTAGTTTAAGTAATCTGTTTTCCAGATTCCCAGATACATTTTAGTACTTTCCTCTGGAGTATACATAGATAAAACAATATGACCTTAACTGGTAGGACTGTGAAAAGCTAATAGATGTTAGGCAAGAATCACATTTTAATTGGCACTATCCTTCTTAACCAGGAGATTTTATGTTTGCTCCAAGTGATCAGAAGATTCGTTAGTTAAGACCGCATTGCAGGGTCGTTGGCATTGTATAAGGAATCAAAGGTTTTGGTTAGGTTAATGCCAAGAAAGGGCAAAGTATGAGAAACTCAAATGAAGCAAGTGGCCAGCTGGAACTGAAACATTTTTAGAAGGAAAGTTTCTAATTTTTCACTATACTTAGTTGAGTAGAGTTGAAAGAAATCATTCATCTTGGTAAACTTGAGCTTATAGTCCAAAATAGATTTGTTTGTGACACACTGAAACACGGAGCCATACACAAAACTGAAAGTGAAAGGTGTTTTCTTTCTCAGAAAATGTATGTAGCCATACAGCTTACTTATAGCTTATCGCTAATTTTCCTGTGGAGGTTTGAAACTACTTAGTTGCTATAAATTGCCTGAGACAGTTCTTCCCTCAGATAGTCATTCTAATTGTATGGTGGTGCCTTTTATTTATGGTATAGATAGAGTGCTTAGATATGTCAACTCTTTAACATTTTATCTTTGCATACAGGCTTTGCCTATGGACACTATGGTTATTAACCTCCCTTGAATGCTAGCTAACTGGCTGTTATGCTCACTCTCTGGCATTAATTCTAACAAAAAAAGTATATCTGGAAAGTCAAACATTTAGTCAGAAGTCCTTTTTTTGGCGTACTTTTTGTGGATTATTGAAGCAATTATTAAAATAAGAGGGTCAGCGTGACCTGCAGAAATCCAGCATTTGCAGAATGTGGAGACAGCAATGGCAGCCTCCATGCCTAAAAATATTTTTTATTTGCACAGCCCATTTCAAGTAAAACAAAGACTTCTCTGAGACCTCATAAAACCAAAAAGGAAGTGAGGACACATGAAACGGGAAGCTCCCTTTCGACATCGTATCTGGGCATTTATATACATCAGTTCCACAATACTGTCTACAATGAGAAAGCATGTCATGTCTGGAGAAAAGCGTAGCGGATGGCACTCTGCTGTTTTTATGTAATCATGATGCAAGTTCCTCCTTTTAACTAGTAAGAATCATGTTACCTTATCTTGGTGGTAATCCTTTTTTTTCCACAAAAACCTAATGGTGTAAGCTATTTATGAAACCTTTTCCCAGGGCCAACGAATGCCTTACAATACTGTTTCCTCATATCTAAGGCCAAAGCCTTTTTTTTTTTAATGGAATAGTGGATAGTAAAACTCATCAGGACTTTCTCTTCTGTTTGTGTCCCATTGGGGAGGCTTTCCTTTCATTTCCTGCTCTGTAGACAAAATAGGAAATAAGAGGAATTCTCTTGAAAGTGAGGAAAACCACCCCTTAATTGTCACTGGGACAAGTGTCCTCATTGGAAAACTTTTACTCGTCTGCTCTACCAGTGACAACTCAAAATTTTTTACCTTTCCTCACTTTTTGTCCTAAAGACATTGATAACAGGGACAAATTGCAGCGGAGAATCTCCCCACTGGGACACAGACCCCAAAACCTGTTATGGGATCTAAACCTGTCCTTTACTGTGCAAAAATGAAATATAAAAATTTGTCCTAGGGATGTAATATAACAGCTCATGTTTTGCAGATCTCTTTAAAGAAATAATTAAAGAAATAATTATTGTGCTCCTAAACATTGACTAGTTAATGCAGCTGTACAAATGGCCAGGTTTGTAAGAACACGAACAGTTGGTAGTTCTCAAACATTATAGGTTTCCAAAAGATATTAAGGGACAGGTGATCTGCAGACATGATTAAATGGGCACTCCAGCCTGCAGGGGGGTTCACAAACTGGAACATTTGACTAGTCCAAACATTCCTGTTTCATTGAGTGGGGAGTATGAGCAACTCTGGTGGATGTTCCTTGTCCTGCTTATCTCGAGGGGGTGGGGGTCAATTTCTATTATGACAAGGTTTTATATTTTGCCTGCTCAATTGTTTCCCCCCACTTGCAGCATTGGGAAAGCTTCAAAGACACTAGATTCTTGCCTCATCCCACTATTGAGCGTCTGCTCAGCCACCCATAGTTCACACTTCCCTGCTACACTGACGCAGCACACTGAGGGCATTCTTTCTGCTCGGTCACAAAAATACATTAGGATGGCAAGTGGGAAAGGATGGAGACATGTCCATTCTTCCATCTATATTGCAAAGTAAGAACTAGGAAGAGCTAATCTTAAAGCACTTCCGGTTCAGTGCTGTCAGTTCCCGGCAAGGAAAGCTGGTTGAAAGGAAGATGCAAGGATGATGTGCCCTTTTTATTAGATTTTGCTCCAAAAGAGTGCCTGTTGTGATGGTAGCGGCCGGTTCAAACCCACTGTACGTCACCAACACCTGACTATACGCAGTTCCGATCCTACTCAGCTGTCACAAAGCCTCACCTGCACAGAGGTTTTCCAGCTCTCAGAAAAAACAATCTAAGGCCAGCAGAATGATTGTGATTGTGGAGTATGGTGAACTAGTTAATCCTTTACACCAGATTATAGCTGTCACCATGTGTTTTAATGGAAAAACACCATTCCCAGCAAATGCTGTGACAATTCAGAACTTAAACAATGTCTGTGATGTGATGCCACTGTCTCTCGAGACAGGAATGTGACAGGTTTTACAATACGGTAGTGCTGTTCACAGAGACAAGGATACTTTAAGTTCTTATTTAGAGCATAGAGATAGGCTTAACAATTTTAAAAGATCCTTTTTAATAAAAGAAACGGTGTAGGAAACATTTACAGAAAAATATGTCACAAAAGAAAGGCAAATACAACAACAGTAAAGTCAACAGTAAAGACAAATACAACAACAGTAAAGTTTGTAAGGCATATAGCAGTTTTGCAAAACTGACCATTTTAACAAGATGGATTCTCCTGCACAGTGAGAGAGGGAGATCTCCCCACATTTCTAATTCTTTGCTAATTTTTGCTATAAGAGGTGGGTAATTCAGATGATAGAGAGAGGAGGGCATTTTGCCTACTATTATTCCCACGTAAGTTATAATTGGCTGTGCCACCCGAATTAACATTTTATTGTTCCTGTGTAGTACCGTCGTCCCTGATAAAGGAAGAATTTCACTTTTTAGAAAGTTTATACGGAGGCCTGAAAAAGTTCTAAAATGAGCAAATAATTATTGGATGACCAGAACATCCTCTCGGGAAAGAGAGGTGAACAGTAGGATATCATCTGCAAATAATGCCAGACGCAGTTCTGCCTTGCCTACCTTAATACCATGTAATGCAGAAGAATGTAGTACACGGGCTGCAAGCGGCTCCAAGGACAGGTTGAAAAGTAAGGGAGATAAGGGTCACCCTTGGCTTGTTCCCTTTTCCAGAGCAAAAGGCAGCGATAGTGCCGCTTGCGTTAGTATCCTAGCAATTCGGGGAGGCATACATTTGTTCAAGGAATGAAAAAACCCTGGCCCTGGAATCCAAATTCTGCTAGCACCTGAAACAGACAGCTCAGGTTGACAAGCGTCACATTGGCGGACTCGAGATGGGTTAGAGTGTGCCTGTTCCAATGCCATTTAGTACTTTGAGTAGGTTAGTAACACCATAGCGGCCTTTGATGAAACCCACCTGCGATGGCTGAATAAGGGTCGGCATAATATCCGCCAATCCTATAAGCTATGATTATAAAAAGATTTTTGGCGTCTACATTAAGTAGTGATATCAGTCTATACGAGACAGGTGTGTAGGGTCCTTCCCTCCCTTAGGTATCGGTTTAATATATGCTTCCTTTCCGGTTGCTGGGTAGGGACCGCCGTGCTATACTGAGGTAAACAAAGAAAAGCATTTTTCTGTTTGTAACAATTTGTCTTTTTACAATTACAGCTGTAAAAATAAACCTGATAGCTAAATAGTTCTTATGCTATTACCATTTCATTCTCTTTTGTTATGTAAACTATTTTCTCTAATCAACTTCATCTCCAAAATTGCTTGTTCCATGCTTGCACACCTTGTTCTGTTTGGGTTTATTTATACATTAAGCAGCAACCTCGTACATTTAAAAAAATACAGCTCCTCGTGTATTGAAGCATAAACACTCATAACCTTTCATTTAGAATATTTGATCACTGCAATTTGCCTAATTACTTTAAAATGGGAACGAAGGTTTGGCGTGTGAAAGAAAACTAGCGAAGGTTAGAAAAGCCAACATTGCTTGTTTTTCATTTTTGGGCACAAAAGGGCATGTTTTACTCTAATGATCATAATGTTTTTTTGCATGTTGCTGTGCATACAGTTTAATTCCATAAATACATGAGCTATGAGCATGTTAGCAAGTTGACAATATCTTCTTGGTTACTTACAATTGGAATATTTGTACCAGATATATGATGCCTCATTTTTTAAACTTCAGCAAATGTTGGAACTCTTTAATATTACTCACCACCTGAGTAAAAAAGAACATGCCCCTGTGGCCATGACCCAATGACCATAAATTATTGTAGTATGAGTGGTTGTGTCTGTTTTTATTTTGGCAACAAACACCCTTATGTGCTGGCATAATTCTTTTATTCATGCACCTGAACCAGTCTTATTTTTGTTCTGTAAGGGGTGGTTAGATGCAAATGCACTCTTTGAGATGTGTAGAATTTTCATGTAATTCTTATGTAGTTAATTATATTTATTTTCCATCACTATTTGGGCCAGTGTCAATAGGCTTCAGTGGGCAAATGCAGCAAGCTTTGCGCGTCGATTTAAAGTGACACTGAACTCAGGAGTTAAATCTTAAAAATTAATTCAAGTACCTTTTAACTAGTAATACAAATGTATCTTATTTTTGTATCACTCAGCTGTATATCCTCAAATCTTCTCTGAATTGGTGCTGACAATGTCCTTCCTTCTGGAGGGTGGCTACGTTTGTTTCCCATGGTCCCTGTGTGTGTTGTATAGTAGCCACCACTCCTGTGATGGACTACAATCTCGCTTTGAGTTTAATAATTTGTATTGAGATTGTAGTCCATTACAGGAGTGAACTTGAAGCAGTGGCTACTTTACAACTCTAGACTAGGCTAGTCACCACACACACATCACAGAAAAGTCCACTTAAAGTGTTTGTTCGTTTTCCCTTCAGTGGTTTAGACTGGCAGTTCTTCAAAAAACTGTCAATATACACTTCATTGCAATAGGAAGACGGCTGCCACTTGAGTCTGAGACATATTCTACAATACTATTGAAAATTTTGCCAGACACTGTTGATCTCTTTATGTACTTTACATTGGGCAGGTTCTTTACCAACAATTCTTGTTATAAGGGTTTGTTAGTAGTTCGATTCTGTTCACATGTATTTCTTTGTATGTTTTTTTTTTTTTTTTTGCTTCGTACATAGACTAGATGTATACTTCTGATTTTCCCATCAATAATATATTTTGTAGTGAATTATGCGCAGTAAAATTCAGAATGTAGCTAAACAGAGATTTAGTAGTAATGTGCTTATAATGAGGACGTTTCATAATTTGCTTAGTTTCTCGGAAGTGTGAGATGGAGGTTTTTTTTTTTTTTCTTCTGCTATGTGTTTTAGAACTTGAGAAGTAATAGGAAGATCTTATTCAGTCATTTTTCTGTGTATACACTGCACAGTGTCTGTAGACCTCATTACTTTCCTGACCACATTAGTACTATAAACCACACTATAAATTTGATGAGCTTTGAGGATTATTGAGCTCTGTAATGCTTTGAGACCACAAAATGCATTACTGTTAGCAAGAGGAGCTTTTCAGCTATGCAATGCAGTCATTTGTTGAATATAGAATAAGCAAAACTCCTGTTCATATTCCTCTCAGAACAAGCTGTAGATAGATACAGGAACTAAAAAAAACAGCTATGAGTTTCTAGAAACAGCTAATGCATTTCAAGGAGTGCAGAATTTAGTACCACCTTGCTATGGAACTTGAGTATAAGAGTTTATTTATAAATGTTTTCTGTTTTTTATTTTAGAGGTGCACCAAAATGAAATTTTAGGGCCTGAAACCGAAAATAAAAAAAATGGAGGGCCGAAACTGAATTTTTTTTTTCTAAACTTTTTAATTTTTTTTTATATTTTATTTGTTTTTATTAAATATTTGTATTCTTTAATTTTACTGTTGGGGGCTTTGGGGAAATATCAGGGGTCTACAATAGCACCGAATGAACAGGGATCTTCTATACTGTACTGAGTGTTCCTGTTCATTCATACATTGTGGATATAGTTACTATGGACACAATCATGAATGAATAGGAAGCGATGTAGTTCACTTTCCATTCATTCTAAACTGGTAGATTGTAATTCAAACTATGTCCAGTTATTTACAAACATTCAGCGATCACTCATCGCTGACTGTTTGTACCTTGCTCTCCATCATGACTCCCACTGTCACAGGAGGCTAAGCGGGCAGTGCGGAGAGGAGAGCTCAGTCTCATTTGGCAGCTGTCTCCGCCCCCGCACCGCTGCCGGAGGAGAGCTCAGCCTCCTGTGACCTACTCACAGAGCTCTCCTCCCCCCGCACCGCTTGGCTCCTGACAGTTTTGCTCCTCCCTGCTGGACGCTGTGCTGTGTCAGAGTGGACACAGAGCAGCAGGGAGGAAAGAAACTAAGCATGCACCGCAATTTCACCCGAAAGATGGCACTTTCGGCATTTTGCACAAGTGCCACAAAGAAGCCCAATGCGATCTGCCGTTAGAGGAAATTGACTTTTGTGTTTCTGTGAGTTGCTTTTGCATCCACATTAACTTTGAAAACCAGTTCACACGCATACAAATCAGCCATGTACTTAAATTGCTCTTCCATAAAGCATTCTTTTTCATAAGGTTCACCTATCGGGAAAATCCTGAAGGCTGCTTTTGCTGACCTTTACAGCTAAAAAAAAAGCAGGATGCCTGCTTGGTCACGATTTTTCTTTTAAATGTAACACTTTCTGAATAAGTGACCTGGAACAAGTAGAGGTAAGGAATTCTGACTCTTCTCCGGTGTGCTGTATTTCTTAGGTCTGTTATTTAGAAGTATTGAAGGCAACTAACATTTTATGGAAAGAAGCAAAGCAATTGTAACCAATTTATTTCTGAGATTGGTGTCATTTATGTGCTAATTCCTAACTGCAGTACCCCAGAACAATCAATCATTATTACTTATGCTCAGGTCAGACTAGTACAATATGGATTCTGATAGTTGCTATGGTTTGCTTTTGCTTAAGTATTACTATTTTAATTATTTATTTAATTTCATTATGGTTTTTTTTTTTATCCAAGCAGAAGTGTGTATCAAGTGTAGCGCCCCCTAACCCCCAAAGGCAAGTGGTTAACCCCAGAGGCAGGGAGGGCTGAAATTCTACTCTCAGGGATGGATGCTTAGCTGGATTGGGGGATGTAAACAGTAAATTGTGCGCCAGCCACTTTAAGTATATTTAGATGCTTTACTAAAGAACAGCCAAAGAGAGGGTATAGGGCTGCAGAAAGCCATGAAATAATAGACTTTAGACTCACCAATCCCTTCCAGCTTCCACAGTGCAGGAATACTTTAGTTGAGCAGGGAATGATACTATGTATCAGAACCACAGCTGGATAGAGGACATTCTTGAGATCTTCCCTGGGAGAGACACTAGACTTGTTTCTGAGCTCCATGCCATCTTGGCCTTCCTGGCACCTCTAGGAGTCAAAGGGCTCCTCTGGTTCTCCTTCCCAGATAGTTCCAGACCCCTCCTGGGTCAACATGGGTCCTCCGGCAGGCTTGATGCCTAGTCAGTTTCTCCAACCAGGCTAGGCCCAGGGGTGGATTGCCCTGAGCACATGGAAGTATTATGTACTTCCCCAGCATGCACCACTGGCCATGAAACCCCTAGTGATTGGCAGAAGAGGCATAGACACACCCAGTGTGCTCCTATTGGCTGCCCCACTCTTTAGCAGGGTCGCACCCCACTACAGCTAGGTGTGCATACAATAGCAGAACACCTATAAATGAACAACTGATCACAGACTACAAATCAGCTAGACTATTAAGGTTCTAACAACGCTAAATTTAAAGAGCCACTCTACTTAGGGTGGAAGGGGCTACACAAGGTTGTGGGGATGTACTTGTACTTGGGCCTGAAAATGTGGCATCGGGACATCCCTAGTTGCAAGCATAAATAGATATATGGTTGCAACTACAGACTGTGTTCATTTGTTGAAGAATGATCATTTTAGAATTGGAACTATTTACTAAATATGGCTTATAGTGATAGTCAAATGACAGCCTGTCATGTACAGCTCTTTACCTATGTTATGGATGTACCTTACAGCCATTGACATGTCAACATAACACAAGTTTACATGATTTACATTTCTGTCCACTATCTTTAAATTAGGACTGAATTCCTCAGGCATGGGGTACAGTGCAATTTTTTATTGATATTTGAACTACATCTAATGTGCTTCAAAATATTTCTAGAGTGACATAATTGTTTTACTATTCCACAAGCCCTACTTGATAGAAACCATAGTTTCCATGTCTGTCAAGAGCTAACAAGGTTGAAACAGGCTTGTACAAGATTGATCAAACATATTTAGCATGCATCTGTGCTAGACCGTGTGTAGACAAATCTAAATGTGCGATTGGCCATAGTGAGAATGTGATTATGTGTGAATATACTCTTTTTACTCTGAATACAAAGTCATCTTGTTGCACACTGTGTTGTGCACACTTGTAATCGAACATTAACAAAGGTTCAATGTGGTGTTAATGAGTAGTATGTTGCCTCAGCAGATGAATGCATGTGGATAGTATTACAGGGTAATATTGAGGTACTTCCTGGGCTTTTGTTGGAAATTTAATAAATGACAGACCTGGTGTCCTTGCGATTATTACCGTTGCAAGCTTCTGTCTTACACTTCTGTCTAAATAGCATGCGGTATATAGTTCCTCAGTGAACAGTAGAGTAGTGACAAGAATCCATACTTAACTCTCATCTTTTGACGTTTTAAAAAACTCCTTAGTGTGCAGGCTTAGATACATATGTCGCAAGACCATTCTTACTTGTTAAAGCAAGTCATCTTGATAGTAGTGGTATTATTATTTCATGTCCTTCAATGAAGTAAAATATCCACATGTGCCTTTTTCTTTTTTTATCTAAACATTGGAGACCCGTTTGATGTTTTTTCCTGCATGGAAAAAGGATTATACTATCGCTTGTTATCTTCTAAGCATTTAAAGGCACTACCTACCTCCCCTCAATGCCTTCTATTCCAGAACCAATGTAGCTTTTTGCTTTTTCTGAAAGCTATGAACAAATATACGTGTGTGTGTGTGTGTGTGTGTGTGTATATATTATATACACACACACAATATATTGCCAAAAGTATTGGGACATCCCTCCAAATCATTGGATTCAGGTGTTCTGTGAAATTTCCTTGCTACTAAATATTCCACGGCCACCTCTTCGTGGTATTATAACAAAATGGAAGCAACTGGGAACAACAGCAACTCAGTCACGAATTGGTAGCCCACGTAAAATGACACAGCGGGGGTCAGCGCATGCTGAAGCACACAGTGGGGCAGAAGTCGCCAACTGTCTGCAGAGTCAATCGCTGCAGACCTCCAAACTTCATGTGGCTTTCTGATTGGCACAACAACAGTGCGTGGAGAGCTTCATGGAATGGGTTTCCATGGCCCAGCACCTGCATCCAAGCTTTGCATCACCAAGTGCAATGCAAAGCGCTGGATGCAGTGGTGTAAAGCACGTCGCCGTTGGA
This sequence comes from Nanorana parkeri, assembly GCF_000935625.1. Taxonomy (NCBI): domain Eukaryota; kingdom Metazoa; phylum Chordata; class Amphibia; order Anura; family Dicroglossidae; genus Nanorana; species Nanorana parkeri. Next base: position 591,108 of record NW_017306386.1, on the reverse strand, counting down.
CTCTAGAGAGGTGGAGACATGTTCTCTGGAGTGATGAATCACTATTCTCTGTCTGGCAATCCAATGGACGTTTCTGGGTTTGGCGGGTGCAAGGAAAACGGTACTTGCCTGACTGCATTGTGCCAAGTGTAAAGTTTGGTGGAGGGGGGATTATGGTGTGGGGTTGTTTTTCAGGGGTTGGCCCTGGCCCCTTAGTTCCAGTGAAGGGAACTCTTAAGGCATCAGCATACCAAGACATTTTGGACAATTTCATGCTCCCAACTTTGTGGGAACAGTTTGGGGATGGTCCCTTACTGTTCCAACATGACTGCACACCAGTGCACAAAACAAGGTCCATGAAGGCATAGATGAGCGAGTTTGGGGTGGAGGAACTTGACTGGCCTGCACTGACTGACCTCAACCCGATAGAACACCTTTGGGATGAATTAGAGCAGAGACTGCGAGCCAGGCCTTCTCGTCCAACATCAGTACCTGACCCCATAAATTTGCTTCTGGAAGAATGGTGAAACATTCCCAGAGACACACTCCTAAACCTTGTGGATGCCTTCCCAGAAGAGTTGAAGCTGTTATAGCGGCAAAGGGTGAGCCAACTCAATGCTGAACCCTACGGACTAAGACTGGGATGCCATTAAAGTTCATGTGCGTGTAAAGGCAGGCGTCCCAATACTTTTGGCAATTGTGTGTGTAACATCTTCTTTTTTTTTTTTTTTTTACTTCATAAGAAATAGAATGTGTACATGGCATGTACTACAAGTAATAGTATTTCAATGCAATATATAAAGCAAAATCACGTGCGACTTATTTGTAAAATAGTTTTTTGTGTCAGGTTGTGGTCAACCCTCCATGTCTTCAGACAAATGTAGGCCCTAACAAAGTCAAGGTGCAGAGTCTAGGGAGCTGGTATTTATCAGTGCACCCTTCAAGGGATGATGGTAATGGCTTTGCTAAGGAACACCTCCCAGGTTCCATTCCTCAATAACTTTCGGGTCGGCAACAGCCGGCAGAAACAATGTAAAGTAAAAATTAAGAAATGAGATAGTGACCAATGACAGGCAGGCATCTAACAAGAATCACAGTCAAGGGAAAAACCAAGTCTTCAACAGGAGTCAGAAAATGGACATTGGGATCAGGAGCAAGGAGACAGAAACTGGAGCTTTGCAGTGCTAAATTGCACTGAGCAAGTTTAAATAGGTTTCTTGCACATTACATCAGAGGATATGCAGGGAAGGTTCCAAATGACGGCAGAGGAGAGTATGAGATTGCCTAAACCCCTGAACAGGATATCGCCCATCAGGTGGAACTGCAGGACTAGGACAGGGAAGAATGGGTCCTTTGCACAGGGAAAGAACAAGCAAGAGCAGACATGGAGACCAGGTAATAGTCGGGTTGATTCTGCAGCAGGGGCAACTGCAGCAGGGGCAACTGCAGACACAACCATAGGTCAGATCTGATGAGAATGACCTGTGACAGTCTGCAGTCTTTTGTTTTTTTATTACCACACAGCATCCATACATGTTTAAAGCCAACATCCAGACATTTCTTAGTATATTTTATTGGATATGGTATACTGTGAAACAACAACCCGTACTGGTACAGAACTGGAACAGGTAAACCCTTAGGTCAGTCATAGTCATTTGAAGCGAACCTAAACTCAAAAACAAAAATGTAATGTATTTCGGATTATTGTTCTGTTCTGTCATTAGTTTGCCTTTTTTTTCAGGCTTGTTTTCTTCTTCATTTTTGCCTTGTAATCCTTTCAGTAACACACTACCTGATGTAGGGAATACTATTTTTAACCCAACAGCCGTAAGTGCTGGCTGTCTGAATACAATAGCTGGCGGCTGGAGATTCCTCTAACCACACTGATTAGCATGGATGGGGGAATTTATTGGTTTCTCTCATTCAGTCCGCTGAACAAAATAATTATTCACGTGTATGGCTAGCATTACAAAGGAATGATTGAGCCCTGTGACTGTAGAGGAAGGCAATAAAGGAGCACAAGAAAGATGGGTCTAATGTTACACTTGCACCTTTACGTGTTAGGTGCAGTGGTTTGTACATGCATTTTACATGCATTACCATTCACCACCTGAGGTGCAATGCACCAAAATGAATAGGTGAGAATGCATCCTATAAAGTGCACTGGTTACTTTGCCTACTATGTAAAAAGTACAGATTCACTTGACCATTATAGTCTGTTCTTTTTTGCAGTTAAATATTTTTACATTGTTTTTTTAGTGTTCTTTTTAGGTGTGTTATCATAGGGCTTGCTGTACAGTCAGGCTTGTGTTAATGTCAGTTTGTAAGGTAGTGTTCCTGCCAAATAGTTTTTTCTTAATTGGATGAATCTGTCTGCTGTAGCATGATGGAATCTTGTTGATTGTCATTTCCAGCAGTGAAATGCATAAAGTTCCAGACTTCCCATTATTTATTAATACATTTAGAACTGTTATACTATGGTGCTGTCTTTCATCTGGATATTACTTTGACTGACACATGGGGGAAGCAAAGAGCATGGCCAATAAGTTTCCATACGTGGTTTTGTAATAAATTTCAATTTTATATTCTTAATGTTGAAGAAGAATGAGTGATCTCCCTTTTTCTTTTTTTGTTTTGTTTACAACGTAGACAATATGTAATTGTAGCTCAATATTGGTAATGCATGCAGTACTAAAATACTAGGTTTTATAAGCATTCCTCCCACCATTGCAAGCATCATTGAAGCTTTTCTCTTTTGTTAATGAATTCAGGTGCTTGTAAATGAAAGCTGTAGTGATAAAAATGGATAGGATGCCATTGCTGATCTTATGAAAATGCAAACTGCCTGGCTGTTTTAGGCTTCAATACTTTGAGTCACTAACCTGGAACAAGTATGCGCAAATGTCGCTCCGGCTTCACTTGCCTCCTGCCTGTACTAAGTATATGGGTATATGGGAAGGAAAGTTGATTCCAGAGACAGCTAAGCAATGAGCATTATAACAAAACTGCTACCAACTGACAGCCTATATATTGTTTCACATGACGGGTTTACTTTTAAGACCACCCCAATATAATAATAAATGTTATTATTGAAATGGATTGCAGTCTCACCTGTTCAGTGCTTCAGTTTCTCATTCAGGTACTGCTGTAGGTAACCTGCCTACCCCAATCCCACTTGTTATTGATCTTGGAACTCAATTCACAATTCAGATTCAAACCGGCCTTGAAAGCTTGAATGTGATTTGATGTTACAGTAAGCAGAGGAAAGGAAGCTACGCAGCACATACTTTTGAATGTACCCTCCATATGGGGAGCTTTGTAAACTGGGGATGGCACAAAATGTAGATTAAGGTAAAACTAAGGGGGGCATTGCTCACAAAGAGTGAAATCACTATCTCCTTTTTGTAATATACCGCAATGTTAGTCCACACCACAGCTTGCATTTTACAGTCCATTTATAAAATACAGGCAGTGGTGTGAAGCCTGCAGTTTCCCACAGAGATCAGTCTGCTTATCACAGCAGAGATAACTCTGTGATATGGAGGAGAGGTCAGTCACATGACTTTGACTGGTCATGTGGCTAAGCTTTCCTGTTGTTGTTGTTTTTTTTTTTTCCCGCTCCATCCTTCATTGACTTCAAGGTGCTGTAGTCAGCAGAGGGCTGAGCACATTTGTCAAGCTAAGTAATTGCATAATATGCATTTTGTAGCTGAAAATGTCCCCAAGAGGCCCTGTTTCTGTGCCATCCTCTACATTAAACCTACAGGAGTTTTGAAAGGCTGAATTTGTTGGGCAAACTCTATTTTTTCAGAATAATAATGCAAGTATATAAATAAATTTTGTATGTTTACCTGCAATTGCAGCACCAATATTTTCCATCTTTAACTATAAAAATTATAGAGTACCTGCCTTTAGAGCAGGCGTGGGGAACTCAGGCCCTCCAGCTGTGCTTTAACTACAAATCCCGTCCTGCCTCTGCCTTTGGTAGTCATGCCTGTAACTGTCAGTCTTGCAATGCCACCTGGGACTTGTAATTCCACAATAGCTGGAGGGCCGAAGTTGCCCACCCCTGCTTAAGAGCAATCAAGCCTGGTGATGGCAATCCTGAAAAATGAATTTACAAATTTTATGATATCTTGCTTAAAACTCACACTATGCAAGGGTGATAATACCTGGAACAAGATAAGCACAATGTGGTCTGCAATACACTGTTGCATCATACGTACCAAGAAATATTGGCCAACTTCTGAAACTAAGTTGTCACCTCTTCACTGACTGCATCACGTCTTAAATTTTGAAAATGGAGCATATAATAAAGCCTTTAATTGTATTAGTTCATTCTAAAAATACCGACAATTACAGCTCGTATGTGTTCTTGTTTGCTTTAGCTGGTGCTTTCATATTGAAGTTTGAAGTGGAAACAATGCAATGATAATCTGTTCTTTCTCTGAAAAAGGTTATGATGAATTATAGGAAAGATAAACACAAGGTTTTCTTTGGAATCTGCATAGAAAATACATGCATTTGAATTCAGCTGATTATTATAATAATGACGCATATCAAATTGTTTTACAGTAACAAGAACAGGAAGTCCTGGGTCTGCAAGGCCTAATTCATTACACAGAGTTCCAGCTAATACTGAATTGTCAGATCACGACTACAGCTGAAAAGATCTAACAATAATAACCATTGTAGATTTCCAACCAGGGGACCCTTGGCAATCCTAATATACTATGAATAATATCTTAGCGGCAAGCAGCGGAGTAGTGTGAAGAGAGCCTGGGGCAATTATGCTTAGACAGTACTTTATCAGGTTTGTCATCTCCAGCATAACCATTCTTGTTATTACCTCTCAATAAAGAGACGAGACTAAATTATTGCTACACAAATATCACAATCTGAGTATGCACATATTACAAAAGTGTGTTATGATTCTAAGAAAAAGTACACTGTAATAAAATAACATCAATATATTTTAAAGAAGTTATAAAGTCCCAGCATATACTATCCTGTCATAACATTAGCATTGTAATAGGAATACATACTAGAATTGTCTTTCATAATGCATTTAAAGCTTAGATGGAAAATCCCTTTTATATAGTGAGTACTTCCTTCTGTCTGGCCATCACTTTCATCAACTTCCTGGATTCCCAGTGTGCTTTGTATCTCTTTCCCTGCTGCTTCATGTGATGTAATCTCACTTTCTCAAGACTCCATAGCCCATCATGCATTGCTTCCAGCAAGAAATAATGATTTTACATTGTGGGAGGTTCAGACAGCAGACCTAATTAGAGTGGTGACACAATTCACAGGGCTGAGTGAAATTGTGTCAGTGTGTTAAGGAAGTACATTCTATGTACAGAACTCAAGATCAACATTTTTTAGCAACAGAACATATTGATCTTGACAGAAATGCAGTGCAACGTCCTGTGAGCTAAAGTCAAAGCAATCCTATCTTATCTTCCTTCTTTACCTTCCTACCCCCTATGTAATAGATATGGCTCCCTTTATAGTTTAGTGGAGTGAATAAGTATAGCCACCCAGAGACAGAAATTATATGAATGAATGCAGCCACCACATATAAGGACTGGTAAGCTGCAATATATTGCATTTTTATTTTTGGGTTAAAATACACTTTACAGTGCTGATCTAAAAAAATGCTTTTACTTAGCTGTGATACTGACCCACTGGCTTACATGCTTTATGAGTAGAACATGTAAAGCCGACCATACATTTTACAATCTGATTACGATCTTCTTCAGAGCTACTGTTTAATTATGTAGCGCAAGGGCCTGCCCGATTTAGATACTAATTGAATGGATTATTTAGGAAGTCCTCATATTACATAGTTTTGGTAATGCTAAAGGAGATTGAACATTCTGATTGTATAGTTTATGACCAGCTTTAGAATCCTGACACCAATACTTGTATACTAGGACAAGGTGTTTTCATTTTGTTTGTTTTTAAACCTGTTGTGTTCAGCATAAACCACAGTAACAAGTACAAAAGAAACACATCAGAACACATATTTATTTGCTCTTTTATGTGTTACATTGATCTCTGAATTTTTATAACTTTCAAAAAAGACTCCTAATTTTTTTTAAAAAAGAGGGCACAATCCATATAACTGAAATACAGCTATGTACTATATCTGAACAGCCACAAATTGTAACAAACCAGTAAACCAAACATGGTATAAAAATGTATCTATAGCCAAAACTTTATTGTATTGCTTTTGCATGCAAAGTTTTTTTTTTTTTTTTTTTGCTGTATTCCATTGGGGAAATCTCCCTTCACTTTGCGTGTCAGAGACACAACAGCAAGTTAGTGCAATGTAAGAGGATTTACCCTCAAAAAGGTGCCCATACACTGGCCAAATTGTGGCCGGTTTTTAATGTACCGGCTGAAATTCACACAGTGTGTGGGGCTGTCGGCTCCCTTTCAGCCAGCATTCCTCGATCAGCTGATCGAATGAGCCGGCTGGAAAATCTTTTATTGATCAGAGCCGGCAGCCAGTGAGCTGCCCGCTCTGATCGGGTATCACCTGTCAGAATGCAATGCAAAGAGCGGCGGAATGGAGGAATTGAGTCATTTTTTTTCATTCATCAATTTCATTCATTCAGGCCAGTCAAAATGTTGACTTTCACCTCCCTTTCTTTCTTGGTGACAATGGATAATAGAAGGTGAGGGGTGTTACCGTATGAGTTTATGTCAAATCTTCATAAGACATATGTATATAGTTTTATTTCTTGTTTTTAAATATTTCCCCTGAGGTGTTGATAGCTTGTAGGGAAATAAAGTCTTTGTTATGCTTATCACTGTGGAGGGGAGTGCCAGGCCCAATGAATTGCAAATAGGGTCATTGTTGAGCCCAGGCATGTCCAGATAATTACCATAGAGGTGCAACTTCAGTATCCTGTGTATCAGGAGCCAAGACCCTTTGATCTAATAACAAGTAGACTGGCCAATCGTAGAGAGGGGTGTGGAGTTGTAAAGAGGGTCTTGGAAACCCTCCAATCCCCAGTAGGCCTTGGGAGGCAACCAATGGGAGACTTGTCATGCATCCCTATGGACACAAGGGGTATATTAATGACTGGGAAAAAAAACAGCTCTCTCTTTTCTACCAGGATGGGGACCTCATTTGACGATTAATGGGTAACTATACATATAATCTTTCCCCAACTTAACTGTATGTCTGTTTGTCTGTTAGATACCAATGTCTGGGTATTTGGCATGTTTAAATCTTTTCTTTGTATGTTGTAGTTAAATATATTGTTGGTTCATTGTATTTAAGTCTTGATACTATATACCAATAAATTCTGTTATTGTATTGAGCCCAAAAATCTCATGATTGAATCCTTAGAATCTCAAACCTGTAAGTGTGAATGCTTATATAGCGGTTCATAACTTAAAATAGTAATTCAGGTAACAGGGGTGAATCTCCTCCAATGGGGGCACAGCCACCAATACAAACTTGACAGAGGGTCTAACTCTTCCCTTCTCTATCCAATACTAAAAAAAGGTTTGCCTAAAGGGACACTTTAATATTTAGGTGTCAGTGCAGGTAACAGAGATTGAATGAATGTTGTGCAGGGATAGCCCCACTGGAAGGGTTAAGAAAAATGTTGCCCGAAGTTCTTCAAGTAGCACTTGGCAGGGCTTATTACTACCTGAAGTGTCATATACAGCTAGTGTGAATGCACAGACTGTGGGAATAGAAATACGAGAGCTGACAATACTAGCTTGATTTGTTTATGGTGGATGCTCCAAGCAGTCATCCTGGTCCTGACCTCACTACCCAGTGAGTCACTTGCTTGGAGCAAGTGTACAGGACAGATTGTTAATACTGCATGCTTGCTTCAGATCAGTAAATCACAAAGCAATAGAGCAGAATCAGGAGCCTGCATTTTTAAAAGCCAACCAAAATACAGCAGTTCTCATATTTCTATCTTCACATGGCTCTCTTTAAAGCAGTATTAAACTCTCAAATGTTTTTCAATAATGAATCCAGATAAAACAATAATGCATTGCCAGCAAAGTATTTCTTTATATTTTTCCCCAAGCACTTACAGTCATCATGTTTCCAAACAGCTTCAACATTCTCAGCTTGGTTTACAACATTTCAAGGAACAGAGCAGTCTGCAGCAGCTTTTCATCTACTAGCTTGGAAAAGTGAGGAGGAAAGGAGGAAGAGGGAGTGGAGAAAGGGGGGGGGTGAAATTATTAGCAAACAGCAGAAGGATGGCTCCATAGAACCCTGCAAAGGAAAGGAGCAACCCTAAAACAGGATATTAGGGCCAGTGCTCAGGGGAACCAGCTGATTCTGCAGGAAGCTAAAACTTTTAAACATCAAGGAGTAGCATCCATTGTTAGTGATTTCATCAGCATTTGAAATGGCTTAAAAAGATTTTGACTTTAATATCACTTTAAGACCTCCATCTTGTAAAGTATATGAAAGGGTCAGTCCACTGAACTGATATTTCTTTATTTGGTTTAGACTGTAGTGTTAAGACCCATTCACACCTGCAAATAGTGAGAATTATGCAACCGCCTGCGGATGGGAGGTGCTGTATAGTGTAATGACATCTGCCATTGCCCACAGGAGTTGGTAGGCAATCACAGCCTGCAATTACCTGTGGATGATCGCCTCCTGGATGCAAACAGTCACATGAGTGTTAAGCTGGACATATACCTATAGATTTGTTTCTATCAGCCTATCGTCAGATGGAAAAAGTGCAACAGATTCCTCCATCTGCACTTAACTGTGTGAATGGAGGAATCTCCAACTGGGTCAAGATTCAGTATCCTGCTAGTCGGCCCCGCTGGCTCTCAAAATACCTGAACAATGCCTGCATCCAATCAGACTCTTCAGGTATTTTGACAGACAGTGGGGCCGACTAGCAAGATACTAAAGCTTGGCCCAGCACTTTTTCCATCTGGCCAAAGAAAATCTGTAGATAATCTATTGGTGTATGGCCAGCTTTACAGATGAATACATAAGACTGATTGTCCCTATTCACAGGTGTAAATTGGGCCAAAAACTACCTTATACTTGTTTCTATTTCTCCAAGTGAGTTGTGAGAAACCTGCTGTAGCTATTATGTACTCAATGTAGGATTTTGTAATGTATTTTACGTTGTTGGCAAATGCAACTGGAGGCATTGGAACTCACAAAGGTAGACATAAATACCCCAGGTTTCTAGGTGAACAGGTAGATTATGGCAAGGAGATTTACATGTTGGGTTTTTCAAGGTTTGTCTCAGCCCACCAGTTCTCCACTTTTAGCTTTATACCACTTTTGGGTGGACTGACCTTTAACTGCAGGTTTCGCTGTGTTATAATTTGCCCTCATAACCGGTATGGCATGTAATCGGCTTTTATAAATGTACAAACCTGTAGCTTTTTTCCATCAAGCATACAAATTCCCATGTGCTATTCTTGTGTTTTACCTTGCAAACCAGGCCATAACTTTGTGATAAAAAACAACAGTAACAAATGGAGAAAGCATAGAATCTAGTATGCCATGTTCCCTCGTTTGTTTTTTCTCAGCGAGATTGCAGATTGTGACATTAAATTCATGTCTTTCAATTAATCATCCTGTAGCATTCAAGGTTTCCTTTGCTGATTTATTGTCTGGAGAGATGTAGAAGGAGGGCGTCTGCTCTGTAAAACAAAAGGCTTAGCAGAACTGATAACCAGTGTGGGGCTGGTAATGTTTAATAATGCATACTAAGAAGCCCATGGGATACCCATGTTCATGCATATATATTGCTTTTGAAATCAATGAGATAATTCTGTACTGTGTTTCAGCTTTGTATGATGCTTTTTTTAGTGGGTATTGGTGTGTATGTGTGCCCAGGATTGAAGCAAGGGTTAGTGGGCACAAAGAATGCATGGGTTTTCCTTTTTCTGAAACTATGTTGTTTAATAGTCCCTGGAGCAAACGTAATATCATTCAGTATGTGTGATCCGTGTTGAAATACATGATGAAAATCTGTTAATTAATTTACTGGTGCTTTTAGTTTCATAGGTCTGTCACATTATGATTGTGGTAAATATTATTCCCTTTAGACGGACTAAGGGTTACATTAATAAACTGTAATATATGCAGTAACCTGTAAGAGGTTTATTTCACACGCTCGCTAGAGAATCACTAATTGTCCTTTATTCTCAGCATGGGTAACTGAGACATCTAATTGATTATAAACGTTGTGTTTTTATGAAACACAGTTTGGGGTTGCTTTTTAAAAGTAATTTAAAAGATGGAGTTTAATACTGGAATAGACCTGTATTTTATTTGTTTGCGTAAAGTCATTTCTACCGTTCTGCAGACGTACAAGCCCAATTAAGGCAAAGTACAGTAAGCCAGAGTAACAAATGAACCATGTTTTAGCCACAGTTCACACCTCTGCAATACGACATTGCACAGTTGCTGCGTGTTTGTTGTGGTGCACTGAAGTAGGGCAGCTCATTCATTTTTCACACTTTCTGTGTTACGGTGGCTCCACTCTTTGAAAGAGCAGTGTAACCACCCTTGGACAGCGGCATGTAATCCTGTGGAGAGGGAAGAGTTGAGTGAGATATACATTGTTCGAATTTCAGCCAGCCAAAATTCGCACCCTTCCGCCTGGTATCACTTGATCAGCTGATCAAAGGAGCCAGTTGGAAAATTCTCAGGCACTGGCTGCTGTCAGAATACTATGCAAACAGCGGGGGATTCGTCCATCAAAGCCCATAAGCATCGATGGCGCAATCTGTTCTATTTTTTCCGTTCAGCCCGCCGGTTGAACAAAAAAATAGAACTATGTATATTCCACTTTAGATGCACTACCAGATTTATATCAACATGACTAACAAATTTAAGTCTAAACTCCAGCTAAAACTTTATAAAGCAGGTACAGCAACAGTTTTTTTTTTGTTTTTTTTCTTGTTTTCTCTAAATTAATAGAAGCTGATCGTTGTAAGCACCCCTGTCAGTGTTAAATGGTTTGTCCCATCCCGCTATCTGCCACTTTTGCTGGACAGATTGGTCTGATAATGGAAGTTGAAAAATAATAGACTTACTGGCCGGATCACCAGGTGAAAATAAAGAACACTGAGCCTAAAAAAGAAAACTAATGTGGCCACCACATCAAGAATTGTTATGCTGCAATATATGACATTTGTGCTTTTGAGTTTAGATACCCACCTGTTAAAGTGCATCCCTATGGGTGGAGCATTTTACTGGAAATGCCTAAATCCATCAACCAAAGATGTGCTGATAGCTATTCGTCTGGTTCAAATTACAGTTTGTCAGCTAAATTACAACAATTGCAGCAAACAATGAGACTGTCTGGACAGACAGATTAGTCCTGCCTAAGAGCGGACAGCACAATGGGTTCGCTATGCTGTTTATTAGCTCAGTAATCAGATCAAGGTGAACTGATTGAACCATTTGACTTCAGCACAGTTGCTTCTTTTTACTAGGTAGCATTATTAGCTCAGTAAAGGCTTTCTCTTTTTGTCAAGAATTGTTTTATGAGGTAAATGCTTTAAGAAAAAGTTGGCTGAGGTAAAACACGTAAATTGCCTGGTTTTCAGCCATACTGATGGCCTTTCTCTGGAAAACTCTTCATAGATTTTCCTCAGTGTTTTTTAGGAGTTTCCTGCATTGCTACAACTGTTTAAAACGTGGGAAAGATCCCAGAGGTGGGATTACGATAGAGATACTCCTCTGCCTAAATTCTATAACACAAGTTCAAATAAAGTACAAGGAAAGGCTCCTATATGACAGTCTAAACAAGTCCCAGATCTAGTTACTATGCCATGCAGTAGTCCCACGGAAAAGTAATGTAAGAAACTAACTTTACCTTCCCTGACTGACTGCGCCAAATTGCTCTTCGTTTGTGTCTTACACAACTCCCCCTCCCAGACACTGTAGCTCACAGTGGGAGGGTTTCAGCAACAGAGATTTTGCTGCCAATCCAAAAGGAATGGGCAGGACTAGACAGTCTTCTGAATCGGCAGGAATAATTCTGATTGCCATGTCCTCCAACATTTTTTTCATCCCACTCAATTGTGCAAACCGGAACAGCCTACATGAGAGTGGCAAGCTCTGAATTCAAGAGCAGTGCAGCATCATTGCCACATCATCACAGGAAGCTGCATTAGGTGGACTTCATTGGCAAGATCAACAAGAATTTGTAAGACTTGCCAGGGAGACTAAGAGAAAGCTGCAAGTGCTGATGCACTAAACATCTATGTTTAGGCTATGTAAACTTTTTTTTATTAAACAATTAAAGTAATACAATAAGTAGTAGAAACAACCAGAAAGGGCAACAGAAATCCTCCGTACAAATCCCAGACATGTATTCACAGGCATAGCAAGAGTGAATAAAGAATAGGCACAAATCTGGAGGGACAAGTCCCAAGCGCTAAAACCCCAACAGGGTCCCTGTACTACATCATAGTGGTCTGTAAAAGTTTTTAATGACACTGATGGCTAAATGTGTACAGGTTTCAGAAATGCATTAGAAATAAATGTCTTTAAATTTAAGGATGTGGCAGCGCAGAGAGAAATCTTTTTCAATACACAGTACACTTATCCCAGCAGAATACCATTCCATTCCAGCTGTCATCCAGTCTATTTTTTAAAATCTATTGTTCTTCTTTTGTCATTGCTGCCTCCTTTGGTAGGGTATTCAACTGAACTCTGTTGGATTAGTGTTGAATCAGTTTTTATTAAGTTTCATAAAAGAAGATTCAGACAATGCACATAATGGCTCAAACATTAAATCACAGTGTTGGGATACAATATGAGGGAGGGAAACTCTCATTGGCACAGCGTTGACATCGTTCAGTTTGCCCGACTCGCCGTAGTTGGTTAATTTATATGAGCACAGAAAAAGGAACAGAAAAACCAACATTACACCGAATCTGTACGAGTGCTGTGCACAACCTTTTGAGCAAACATTTCCAGGAGCACCCTATAGGGCCACCTGATTCTGTGCGATTTGGAGCTAACCTCTTTAATAGCATATATTATAATCTTCTCGTGCACCGTCTGACTTTGCAGTCAGATTAGAGAAGCATTTAAACAGAGAAAAAGCGGGGAAGACAGGACAGAAGGAGAAGGACGGGGTTAAGGAGGGAAGGCTGAGATTGGGGGGGG
>NW_017306386.1:517611-577792 GCF_000935625.1 Nanorana parkeri | reverse complement strand
GCTACAAATCCGGGTAGGGTTGGCTTGAGTGGCCAGTCCGGGAGAGAAACCTGAGGAAGTTCCAACTTGCCCAAAAATGATGGAAGGTCGCTCAGAGAGCGAAATACAGCTGATTTGCCCTCGTGTAGCACAATGAGTTGAAAAGGGAAACCCCACCGGTACTTGATGTTGTGTTGGCGAAGCATGTCCAACAAAGGACGCAGAGCCCTGCGTAAAGCGAGTGTGTGTCCAGAGAGGTCTGGTAAGAGTAGGATTTTGGCGTTGTTAAACAAGATGGCGTCTTGTGTGCGGGCCGCTCTCATGAGGTCATCCTTTATCTTGAAAAAATGGATCCTGCAGATGACATCCCTGGGGCTGGATCTATCCGGACGCTTAGCCCCTAATGCTCTATGGATCCTGTCCAGCTCGATAGGGGAGTCTTTAGGTCTGTTTAGGAGCTGGTTAAAGAGCGCAATTGCAGCAGATTCCAAGTCTTTGGATTCGATAGACTCAGGCAAGCCTCTAATGCGGACGTTATTGCGCCTGTTTCTATTCTCCTGATCGTCATGTTGATAAATCAATTGGTGCAGCAGCACTGTGTGTTCTTGCAGAGTGGTGTCATGCAGCTGTATTCTGGATTGCATGTCAGAAGCGGTTTGCTCAATGTCATCTAGCCTGGAGCTTAAGTCCCTCTTTAAGGTTGACATCTCTTTTTTATAAGTAGATTCCATGCGTGCAAAGCAGGACTCAATATCCCTCATAGTGGGTAAGGCCTTAATATAGGTCTCCATATCCCACCCCTCCTGGGAGCTTAGGGAGGTCTGTGACAGGCACCTGGATCGATGCTGGGGACCTTCAGGGCTGTGGGGCAGGCAATCCCCTTGAGGCTGGCTCACCTGCTCCCTGTCAGGAGAATCGGCGTGTGCCGAGGAGAGCTCCGGCGGCGCCATCTTGGTCGCATGTGAGGAGGCAGCCTTGGAGGCCGCGGGTGCCGCTGTGCTGAAAAAACGGGCCAACTCCCTCGGCGTGGGGCCCGTTTTATGCTGCTTCTTCCCCTTCTTCCTCCGGTCACTCATGGTCGGCGAAGGGGAGAGCGGATGGTTGCTGTCTGCCTGTGTTCAGTGCCCTGTGAGCGGGAGACGAGCTAAAGCACGTCTTACCGCTCCATGCGCCTGGCCACGCCCCCAACTCTGTTGGATTAGATGCTTAGAGAATAGCATTTGAAATTTCAATTTTTATGATATTCTAGCCCTGATGAAGGAAGCCTTCTGAACACTCGAAATGAGATGGACTTTCTAATTGAATGCAACAAGCAAACTATTTTTGGACTGGCACTTTCATCCTATACTTCGTCTCTATGGCTTTGTATGGGGCAGAGGCACTGATTGGCTATCGGGGTAGCCAGTCCATGCCTCAGCCTCATACAAAGTCTCCCCAAAGTAGAAGTTAGGACATTAGCTGGTGGGATCCAGACAAAGCTGCAATGTTCTGACCAGTCTTTTGAAAACCTGTGCACAGTTTTGGAGCAATGGACCTAAAGTAAATAGCTGACCTTGGATCCTCTTTAAAGTGTAAGACATGGAACAAGAATACATGCCTAGTTTAGTAGACAAGTCCCTAGTACCTGCATTAAAAAACTGTCTTCTAAAATTAGACTGCATGAGCCCAGTGTTCTGTATCTTATTTCAAATGGTGTCGCTTAGAAAAATGGACAGGAGGAAGAAGATTTGGTTTGTAAAACAATCAGTAGGAATGGCACAGGGAGGTACTATGCTGACAGTCAGCAAGAAGCATTGAGCATGAAAGCCTCCAGGGCATACTCCTTAGCAGTAATGACGCCAAAAGTGGCAGAATTGTTGGCATCTTGCCAACGTAATTAATTTTACGGTAAGAATACCCTTCCTATACTGATGTAAACTGTCCTGAATACTGCAACTGATCTCTCTCGGAGTTCTGTGCAGTCTTTGGAATAAAAAGTCAAATTGTGAGGTATATTCACTGGTCTTTAAATAATGCTATGATTTGTGTTTATATATAGATTCCTGAGCATAATAATATTGATTTTCTCTCTCTCTCTCTCTCCCCCTCTCTCTCCTATGTCTGCATTTTGTTTCCAGAGACTGTTTAGACAAGAAGCCTTAATAACAACTATCTGCTGTAGTTGGTTTGGAAATTGTATTGTATACCCTAGAGACTGTGTTGGAATTTTCCCACACTGACACAATGGATTGTGATTCTGGCCCAAATAAAGACACTCCAGCAGAGCTTGCTGAGAGAGTTGCTGCTATTGAAGTGGATGAAGAAACAGACGCATCGGTTGTGCTGACTTCAGAAGACATGTATAGGTTGAAAAATAATGGAATGAGCTCTGAAACCAGCGAGGACGTATTTTTATCGTCCCAGGACCAGAGGGACTTGAGCTGTTTCCAAAGAGCTGCATCTCGACCTACACTTTCGAACAGAAAGTTCTCCCTGCAGGAACGACCTACAGGTGGCTGCATTCCCTCTCAAAATCAGGCGTACGGCCCTTATGCAACAGGTCCTGCCTCACACACATCACCAAGAATTGTCCGAAGGCCAACAATTGAGTCGAATCGGGTTTCCATTTCTGACTCTGATGTAAGTGGTCATTTTTGTTTCACAATAGAATGCTACAGGAGAAGTATTCACGAACTGTTATTTTAGCATGATTGTTTAGTAATGCACAAGGAAAATGTATTGAATTGCATTTTTCAGTGGTAACATTTGTCTAACTATTTGAATTTCTACAGGAGAAGTATTTATTTGCAGCAGTTTTACATAATCATGCATAAGCAACACTGTATTTAGAATTGCATTTATCAGTATGCAACAGCTTTGTTATTCACTTCTCAGGCTCCATGCACACATTTGCACTTTGTATTTTCCAAAATAAAGCCCATGCCAATGGATTTATTTACCCTGCATTGTGTGCCCAATAGTATACCGTATATTCCTTCTGAATATAGCATAAACGTTACAATCACTCAATGTTTGCTGTTGCATTGAGAATACTGACCTTTCATGTCTGTAACAAAGTTACAGCTTTCAGTATAAGTATTTGAAACCCCAACTGGTTTTCCAATACTTATACTTTTTTTTTTTTTTTTTTTTTTTTTATAATTTTTTATTTAATTATTATTATTTTTTTTCAATAACAAAGAACATAGATTAAGCATTATGGAAGGTTTACAAGTTAATCATATCATATAAACATTTAAAATTACATCTTGAAAAAAATCAAATCAGATATTATAAAGTATGATCCCAAAGGTATATGTCTTTAGACAATATGGTTATTGAGACTATATGAGAACATACATGTATACATACGTACATACAAACAGACATTCACACACATACATTTATTTTATTTATTTATTTCTCTTACCTTTTTCACCCCCCTCTCTCCCCTCTCTCCTTCCCTTCCCCATATATTCCAAGTAAGAGAATCAGGAAAGAATTTATCAAAGAGAAGAAACATGAGAATTAGAAATAGAATAGTAGATAGAGGTACATCAAGGAGGGAATGCCAGCCGTAGGGGGCCGATCAGCAACCATCTCCCTTTTTGACATAGAATCCTCAGGTGATAGGTTCTCTTAATGCAATAGCAGACCTTGAGTGATTGTAACTTGTATACTACATTCAATAGGAAGATACGGTTTACTATTTGGCTAAAGTGTGAGAGCTGTCTGACTTTTTCTATATTTTGCAGTGAGCCTTTTGGAGGACTGCGTGTTTCAGACTCAGCTGCTGCACTTACTATTGTGAGCTGGCAGGTTCCCAATGTGCGCTGTAAGATTTCATTACTAGATGGGAAAACTTGACCTACAGTTTTTCTTGTTCACGATTTGTGAACCAGCCATAGTTTAGGCCAGTGGTTCTCAACCTGTGTAACCTCAGGACCCACATTTGTCCCTGGTCATTAAGTTGCGACCCAAGTCGCACTGCAATGGAATGCATGACATTAGGGTGCAGGCGATCGGACTGTGGGTGGGAGGTTCGTTTGGGGTGTCATTCAAATTAATGGCAACACAATGCACCTCCCACATTAGAACAAGCAGTAGGTGCAATTTGTGTTAATCGGATGGGGCTGTGTGATTAACGCACTTTACTAGTGTGAACGGACCCTTAAAAACAGTGACAGACACACAACCACAGACACAATCTTGCGCGCACACACACACACAAAAATCCACCTCTCCCTACCATATGAGAACCGGATTGGATCCTCAGCCTGGGGTCCAGTGTGGGCTGCTGTGCTGTGACGGAGCTCCATCCATATGAGCATTGCTTGTACAGCTCCCTTGCTTGCCCTGTAGAGGTGCCAGGAGCCAGAATGAGACGTCAGTGCAGTCCAGGCACCTCTTCAGGGCACATGTGGGAGCTGTAAGCAATGCGTGTAAGCAATCAAGCTGACACGCAGGGCCATACTTTGAATAGCTGCACGGCACAAGAACTGACGGAGGCTGAGAAGTCTCTCACGTAGGAGGAAGAAGGCATGCGGCGACCCACTGAACACAGGGTTGCGACCCACTTTTGGGTCACGACCCTCCAGTTGAGAACTAAGAGTTTAGGCAAACCTTCAATAGATATTACTATAACAGGGGCATGCAATGGCCAGTCAATATAGGCAAAGTAAATTTAAATTGACATTAGTTAGTCCAGCTAACAGGGATTAATATGTAATACTATAGAATTTATATCTAATGGTATTTTCATAACACATGGTTGCTTTTTATAATACAGTATTTGAAGTTGACATTGTTGGCTTGAAGTTATCTATGCAATATAAGTTATGACTACAATGTACACCGGGGCAGTAAACCGGGTAAATATATTTATCTGCATATGTTGGTGTATATACCAGTGGTAGTGGATAAAAATTAACATTTGTTTTGATGAGCAAAATTTTCTTCAAGCTGAGGTCTGACTCGTGATGGAGACAAAATGGTCACCCAGTCTGCGTCTGCACCATGGCCCACCATTTAGGCTGCATTCACACCAGCAACTGCACTACAATGCACAGCTGCTGGTGTGGTTTTCCAGACACAGTGCTGATGTATCGATCCCAACTTTTTTTTGTTAGAACTTTATTAAAATGTCACAGGTGACATTTCATTAAGTTCTATAGGCATGTAAATGTGATGCAGTTGTACTACATCATGGCTGGCTTCCACAGCATCCATCAGAGTGCCCCTTACATCCTTTCTTCCCATCAGAGTGCCCCTTACATAATTTCTTCCCATCAGAGTGGCCCCTTACATAATTTCTTCCCATCAGAGATGCCCCTTACACCAGTTCTCCCCATCAGAGTGGCCCCTTACACCAGTTCTCCCCATCAGAGTGCCCCCTTACATCAGTTCTCCCTATCAGAGTGCCCCCTTACATTAGGGGACAAGCAATGTAATGGTTCAATAATCAAAAGAAACCCATCGCACATCTGACCGGATAAAGTGGGTACCAAGCAACCACGTATGCCTCCGCAAATCAGTATAAATATGAAGAAGTAATTCGCACTCCAGCTCAAGTTCAGTCAATATTTTATTGATCTCTATGGTGTTACAACATGGCAACGTTTCTGGACCCATTGGATAGGCGCACTTCCGCGTTCCAGAGTGGAACGCACCCGGCCTTCGAACCCGGAAGTGACGGGCGTGTGTTCCACCGTGGAACGCAGCGGCGGATCCGAGATGCGGCTGGCTCCCGATCATCAAGGTATACGGCGGTGGCCGTTACAGGACCCCCTCCTCAAAGGAACACCTCTGGGGTTCCCAGCAGGAGCCGGCCGATCAGGGTACCTACGGTGGAAAACACGAATCAGTCGAGGTGCGTGTACATCAGCTGAGTCCTCCCAGGAGTCATCCTGGGCCCCATAACCTCCATCTTATCAGGTATTGAAGAGAAGCACCTCTCTTCCTGGAGTCGAGGATCCGCTCGACCTCGAACTCAACCTCACCCTGTACGTCAACCGGAGGAGCCGCAGGAGGTCTTCTATCAGAGAATGGATTTGGCCTGAAGGGTTTAAGGAGCGAAACGTGAAACGAGGGGTGTATCTTCCAGTCCGGGGGTAGTGTCAGACGAACCGCGTTTGAATTGATCACCTTCTCGATTGGGAAGGGACCAAGGAACTGTCGGCCTAGCTTCCGTGAGGGAACTTTAAGTCGTAGATTCCTGGCGGAGAGCCACACCATGTCACCAACGTGGTACGTAGGAGGGGCTGTTCTGCGGGAATCGTAATAACGCTTTTGTTTTTCCTGTGCTGCTTCGAGGTTGGACCGAAGAATCCCCGAGGTCTTCTGTGAAGTGGAGAGGTAATCCTCCAATGAGGGAACATTGGTTGGCAGAAAAGACGTGGGCAGTGTTTTCGGGTGGAAGCCATAATTCGCGTAGAAGGGCGATACTTGAGTAGATGAACTGGTAGCATTGTTATATGCGAATTCAGCGAGAGGCAGAATCTGGGACCAGTCATTTTGGAGATGTGTGCAATAGCATCTGAGGTACTGCTCGAGGGATTGGTTAACACGTTCCGTTTGCCCGATGGTTTGGGGGTGATAGGCAGTGGACATGCAATGGTCGATCTGTAATCTTCTTTTTGAGGAGGGGACAGGTAGCGACAATATGGTCTGGAGATGAGCAGTACAAACAAAGGTTGCGGGCTCTTCTCCTCTCCTTTTCGACTTGAGATAACGGCCCCCGAATGGCCCCTATTTCCATGGCCTCGTCTTTCTGGGGCGATCTGGATCTCCTAGTAGTAGGAGGGTTGTAGGAGTAAGCACGCTCCGACCTTCGTTCTCGGAGACGGCGGTCTATGGAGACGGAGTGCATAATGAGGTCATCTGGGGTGGTGGGTAGTTCCATGCGTGCTATCTCATCTTTTAAGTCGGAGAGCCCGAGACGAAACTGGTTTCGGAGAGCGATGTTATTCCATTGGGTCTCTCTGCTCCACCGTTTGAACTCTGAGATGTAGTCCTCCATTTGTACTGTTTGGGGAGGAGCCGCCGAACGGATAGGCGCACTTCCGCGTTCCAGAGTGGAACGCACCCGGCCTTCGAACCCGTAAGCGACGAGCGTGCGTTCCACTGTGGAACACAGCGGCGGATCCGAGATGCGGCTGGCTCCCGATCATCAAGGTATACGGCGGTGGCCGTTACACCCATTTGGTCCCTTCATCAGGCAAACAAAGATTGAACACAAACCAATACGTGCAGCAATATATACAAAAAATGAATTAATAAACCAATTGAAAATCACAAAAGCCCCTCTGACATCATCATGACGTCACATTCCCACCAATATTAATATAATCACCAACATTATTGCATCTGCATATAAAGCACAAATAAGCATTTGTACCTTGTAATTAACAGATGGTCTGTTGGATGGATCTGCTGACATGGAACCATCTGTTAATTACAAGGTACAAATGCTTATTCATGTTTCATATGCAGATGCAATTATGTTGCTGATGATATTAAAATTGGCGGGAATGTGAAGCAATGTAAAGGGGCACGCTGATAGGGACCCCAATATAAAAATAACAGTTATCCCCATCAAAGTGCCCTCTTTTTTTTGTATTTAATGTAAGGGGGCACTCCAATGGCAGCAAATAATGTAAGGGGGCACTCTGATGGGGGCAGCTAATGTAGGGGGGCACTCTGAAGAGGACAACTAATAAGTAATTGCCCCGTCAGAGTGTCCCCTTACACTGGTTGTACCTAGAGTGCACCTTTTAAGATGCGGCTTTCACCTTAATCCTGGAGCCTGATGAGCAGGGAGTCCGTGCTGAGAGGGGTTGAGAGGCGAGGATGAGAGGAGCCAGGAGCTGGGGATGGGAGGGCCGGGAGGCAGGACAGACTTCAGGCTGCAAGGGAGGACGGAAGACGATACTCTTCCATCTAGTGCTGAACACTGAAAAATGGCCTGGCCAGGAAGGGGGTCTAAACACCTGGTCTTGAAGTGGTTAATGCTGGGTGGCAACACAGCTGGTTCTTAGGAATGCTGCGGTCTTAGCAGCCAATGACTGAAGAGGAATGGGGACCTGCATTGAATTATGACCATGCCCATTCGGCCTGCACATTCACTGTCAGCCAGCCGTAACCTAGTGGGCGGTCCGGATAGAACACTAAGGCAATGCATTTTAAATGCACAGGGACCAGCCTAACAGCCAGGTGGGACTGAGGTTTGGGTGAGTATACCATACATAAACATACAATAGACAAGTCACCTACCCCACACCCCTCACAGCCCTACCGAACATTACAAGGAAAGAGAAGCAAGAAGAAATTTTAACCCTTAAAACTCCAACCCAAGTAAAATCAATTAAAACTGCAAGAAGCATTATCTATATATATATATTTAGCTTATACTATATGAAAGGAAGCATGTAACAAATATAAAATAGGTGTTATCCCAAATTGACTCACCCAGTCCTTGTCCCCCTCCACTCCGGCGGTCTAAGGATCCTTAAGTATGTGTATTAGACGTGAGGATGCCGAGGGACATTCCCCTGCTGGAGCGGTGGGAAAGAGAGGCTGCAAGGACCAGTCTAATGGGATCAGGTGAGTATATCTCTGTTATTTTAAACCCTAGATGAAAAGAAGCACTTAACCCTTTTAGTGCAGGGGTAGCCCCGCTGCAAGGGTTTGCTTTAGTCTACCTGGAGTTCTTCTTTAAACAACCTTGTCACTAGGATAAAAAAAGTTAAAACAGAAGCAGCCTGTAAAAAGATGTCTACAGTTCACTCTCTGGTAGGGTTAAGGGTGCCACTGATATCCAACACTTTCATGCTGTCATCTGCCAGCTGCTACGTCACTCTCTACAGACACATGCTGCAAATTTAAAGTCCATCTACGGGCAATAATGCACCCCCGTGCCACTGCTCCCTTCCAATCCCTCTCACCCCTTCAGTGTTTTTTATTTTTACATGTCTTGCAAAACAATATTTTACATTTTTAAGTTTGGAATTTCCCTAAACTTGAAATGGTGGCACTTAGTTATATTTTGGAAGACATAGTTTGGGTTCCCTGATTTCAGCCCTATCAGGCCCACTGTGCTCTATACTCTGAACTGTCCGTCTATAATCATACGACACTGCGAATGAAAGTTCAGTCATTTTCTGTCTATAACCAAGACTGTTTTCTTAGTTATATAAGGCAAATTTAGAGAAAACATATTGGCTGGGCAGTCTTTCAAACTGATTTCTGCCTATCTAACCAAACACTAATATCTTATGCATCTGCATCACTTAAAAAATAATGTAATTATCCTACCTGAGTTAAAACAAGATATTTATAGGAAAGTGTTACTTTTGCAGATAAAAGTACATGGGGGGTTGGGTAAGTGGTGGACTGGCAGTTAAAACTAAAGCTGACCACAGACCTTGTAATCTGCCTTTTAGATGAAGTGTAGATCCATACAATTTATATCCAATCCATACAATTTATATCCAATCAGTTAGGCTGATTGGATCCTTTTGTGCTACTTGGATTTTGGTAAATTTAAATTAAAAATGTAATTTAGATTGTACAATCTGACAGATGCAGGGGAGTGATTTTGGACTGTTTTAGGATGTTCATAAGATCACACAAGTATGGGGGATCTTATTTTGGAATATGGCGAGTACATTCTATGGGACGTTTAATGTGCCTGTTGCGTACGAAACTGAATTCTTGCTCATATTCAGATATGGACACTGCAATGCAAAGGAATTGAGTTTCTCACCATATAGAATAGGTATTCTTTGCATAAATAAGGGATTTACCTAGAATTCTAAATGTTTAGCCTGTGATGAATAATATCTCTCAAATGTAAATGCAAGCTTACAATGCTGATTATGTGGTCTTTGTGTGTTCATTATACATTGCTATGTATGTCTAGAGCCAGAGGCCTCACAACATAATACAAGTACATTGCATTGCATGATAGTCATATTCTCAGCTGTACAAACATGAACTCTTTCTAGGTTATGATCATAATGATTATAATATGGCTTGCACTCCATGTCCTGTGTGTGCTGGCCGTGTTAATCTCTCAGCCACGTTGTATAACACATCGGTTTTTTTCTAGCTTGCTAAGCTGTTAGGAAGAACAGATAAAGGTATCACCTTATGAAATGAATACGTTGCTTGGACTTGCAGATGAAGCGAAAAAGATGACTACATTCAATAAAACCAATTCCAGTTTTCAAGTCCATTTTCTTAAGAGTCTTCACACAAAATTTTGTCTCGGGTGCCCTGGGATAGTGGCAGAAGGTACAATAAAGATGTGTTTACAACCCGAATTCCAAAAAAGTTGGGATGCTGTGTAAATCTACATAAAAACCCATATTTTTTCACAATAGAAAACATATCAAATGTTTAAACTGAGAAAATGTACCATTTTAAGAAAAAAAATAAGGTCATTTTGAAAACTGATGGCAGCAACAGGTCTCAGAATATTTGGTATGTTTGTAAACAAGTTGTTTGTTTTCTAATTAAAGTCCACCCACACAGCCACTCCATTCATTCACAGATTCTTTGACGGGATCTGTGAATGGAGAAACTATCGGCACCGCGGCAGAGAGACTTTTAGTTCTCAACGGAATACAAGTACGGTTACATCACTACAATGCACAGTTCATTCATTCTTCCTTCCATCCATGTTACTGAATGCCCATACCGGAGTATGGACATTGATGGGAGGAGGGGTCTACAAGATCCAGAGCATTGTACCCATTGATCATGGTTGCAATGCTTTACTGGCTCCTATGAATGAATGAATGAATGAATGAATGAATGAATGAATAAATGTACATGTTTTCTGTTTATAAAGAAGTGTGCATTCATTATTTTTTTTTCTAAAAGGAAGAACTTCCCTTTTCATCCTACCTCCTCTAAAAATCTCTATCACAGACTTCCAATGCACCAAGACAGTGCAAGTCCCATTACCCATTACCCAAGTCCCCAGTACACAAAAGAGTGAGAGGGGTACCTATTTACCCTATTTAATATACAGTTATATTTGGTGGTTTCAGTGGCTTTACTTATTTGAGCTGATAAGAAGCCCGGCATACTTTACAAACTGAAGATTATGCATGTAATTGGATTGCGGTGTATGAGACGCTAGTGAGGGGAGACACCACAGCAAATGAAGTTTAGCTATGTTATACAAGCAATCATTGCTGTGCTGGAACAAGGCTGATACCAACATGCACTACTCAATCAGATACAATGTAAATGTGGCTGGTATTTGGATTTTATCTATTGGGTTTCATAACACTTTAAACCCTAATGAGAAACAAAACAAATATAGTTTTCCTTTTAACCTATGCGGAGTGATATGCATAATGTATTATTGTAGAGTTCTTATTCAGAAAATGTTAGTCATCCGGCTGACAAAAACTTAAATACTTTGAGTCACTGACCCAGTGCTTGCTGCATGCTTGTTTCAGATAACTCATTTTTAAGAAGACTGACAAACGGCATTTTCATTTTTTTTTTTTTTTTCAGGGCTTGTTCACACCAAGTGCGTAGCAGTTACAGAAAGCATCAAAAATGCTTTAGATGTATTCCAATGGTATTTTGGGCTTTAGTTCACACCACAGCGTTTAAGTTCCAGAGCATGTGGAAAAACTGCAGCATGCCCTATTTTTGATGCTCTGGAATGCACCAAAACGCATGCAAACACATTAAAAATGCATGCAAACACCCTGGAATGCACAAAGCATTTTAGGCTTAAAAAATTAATTTTTTTCTTAAAACTGGCCCAGAATGCGTCAAAAACGTGGCAAAACACACTGCATGTGCAGAAACTCATGCAGATGTGGTCCGGATTTGGTGTGAACAAGCCCTAAGGCTGGGTTCACACCTGGGCGTAGAATAGGCGCGTTTTTTTGCTAGTTTTTTTGCTAGTTTTTTAGCATGTTTTTCCGTTCAGTGAAACGCGAGTTTCACTGGCAGTATGATTGGTTGTTTTTTTGGGTTTTTTTCCGACGTGGCCGCTCGCAAGGGACGGAACCCGGAAGTCGGGGATCGCTGACAAGGTAAGTCCTATGCTGTATTCCCGAGTGTGGCTCGGGGTTAACGCTTTGTTAACCCCGAGCCACACTCGGGAATACCAATGGAAACGCGCAAAAAAATGCCCCAAAGAAGCTCCTGTACTTGTTTGGGCGTAGGGCGTTTTTTCAGCGCGTTTTCCACGGGCTGAAATATGCCCAGGTGGGAATCGTGCCCATAGGGAAGTATGGGATTTCACTCTTTGAGCGTTTTTCAGAGCTGATCGAAGCGCTGAAAAACGCCCAGGTGTGAACCCAGCCTTAAGGGTTTCCTTTAATAAGAGAAACCAGAAAACACACACAAGAACTTTCATTGTTTGAAAAATACAAGAGAATACATGATCTGCAAAAAGGACATTGGATTGTCAAAAATTCAAAGCAAAAGACTAATTGTTAAAAAGTAAGGCCAACTCAAAAAAGATGAGATCTGAGCATGCAGACCTCATAAAAGATGCAATGTCTATATCATTTGTACAGCCCCACATCTCACCCCAAAAAATAACAAAGTCTGTCAATTAAAATAGGATCATAAATAATGTGATGTAAACGTTTGCATTTTTCTTTTGGAGAGCTTTATTCTCCTTTTGACGCTACATTGCGACCCACGAAGGGAAAAATCTGTTTAATCCTGACAGAAATCCAGTGAGCTGACTGGTTCCTGTGCACTCTGCAATGTCATCTCTAGCATCATCAGGGTCAACTCTGTGAACTGCAGAACACCTCCTGCCTATTCTATGGAGATGATGAGAGAGGGAAGCTATTTTTTAGTCTTATCGCAACGTTGCTCCTTCAAAGATACAGTACAGAGAATAAGTGTTGTCACCCTACGACAGGATGCGTGTTACTAACAGGATTACAAAGTAAAAATAAAACAAAAAAGCCTGAAAAAAAAAAAAGAAAACTAATGGAACCAAACCATCTAAGGACTGGATAACTGTAAAATTTTACATTTTGTTTATGGATTTACATACTTTAAAGCAACCCTGCCATTCAGAAAAAAAATCACAAACAGCTATGCCTGCAGTGGAGGGTCTATAAACAGCCTTGTAACAGCAAGAAACACTCCTGCTTTAGTAAGGGCGAGTGTTGTGATGGGTCATGATGCTCAAGGACAGTAGTGATGTGGAAGTCAGTGCGAGGAGCAGAGAGCGCTGTGGGGGCCAAAGAGGATTGACACTCCAGGAAGTGTCAGTTTCTCAGCAAACGTGAGTGGAGGGTTAATAAACGTCAAGTAGTTTATTATTTATATGCAGGTACAGGTGAGTTGATTACATTTCTAAACGAACAAAATACATTTATCAACAAAATACATAGTAGAATGTTGATTCAGGTTTAAAAAAAAAAAAAAGCTTGAAGCCGTTCCATTCTGCTGCTTGCGCATTCCATAGGATATGTACAGGAATTGCACAAAATTATACCATTGTGTTTTAGCAGCCATTTCGTGTTTGTTTATGTTTTCAGCTATGTGAGCTCAAATAACTGATCAGTAATTACATAGTGGATGTGTAACAGAAAATGTTAAGCCACAATCAGTCGATGACAATTTACCAGAAGTCACAAATCACCAATGTTGGAGAAATTGTATACATTCAGTGAGGTTTCAAATGTATTGGTTACCCAGACTTGAAGGCTGGGACATTGATCTGATAAACAGGCTTATTTTAATATATAGATTGCAGACATGACTGCTGGAATACATTACAGGCCTGAACAGGGCCACTAATTAGTTCTATGGACAGGCAGGTATTGGTTAAAGTTTTAGATTTCATGCTTGAACTAAATCTTATCCATATATGCTCATGTTGTAAGTCTTATTCCTAGCTGTAATTTGTAAGTATATATGTACTTCAGCAATAAATAAATAAATGATCATAGTTGCTTACTGCTTTCCTCTGCTACACGTCTTCTTCTATTCACAATTAAATTTGTGTTGGCCAACCCATCGAAAACAATGTGTTGTTAGCTGTTTTAGCAGCTGTTAAATCGGAACTCCAGGGAAATGTTTTATGCACCCACTCACTGCAAGGTTTAAGTGCTTATTTTTGTCTATGGAGAAAAAAAAAAAAGTTATACTCGCCTGATCCTTGGAGCCAGTCGGCTGTGACCGCGCTCGCTCCAGTCTGTCTCCGCCTGTGCTGCAGAGATGGTATGTGCCTCAGCATCCACACATCCTATACACTGTAAATAGAGCGTGATGACTTACGGGTCTTAGACAGCTGCAGCGGAGGAGGAAATAGGATCCAGGGACTTGTCTAAGAGCAAGCTGGCTCAAAGGATCAGGTGAGTTTACCTTTATTTTCCTTCCTAAACCAAAATGAGCATTTAATCCTTGCAGTACGTGGGGTAGAACCACTGCAAGGGTTAATAAAATAATTCCCTGGAGTTCTTCTTTAAAGTGTATGTCTGTAAAAAAAAATAAAGAAAACCATATCTGCAATACATGCACATTTACCCATGGTTTGTCTGTTTAAAAACACTGCAAGTACAGAAAAATACCTGTTGCTGTGCCAGAAATCTTGTGTTCTCCCAACTTCCTGTCTAACCACTTGCTGTCCAAAACAATTTCTTAATATTTGCACACACAACAAATCTGAATTTTTGGCTAGAAAACGGCTTAAAACCCCCAACAGTGATATATTTTCTGAAAGCAGAGGCCCTGTAGAAAAACAAAATGCTGGTTGCAATGTTTTATTTTGCACGGTATTTTTCGCAAATGTTTATCAATCCAGTATTGTAAGGATAAAATACACAAAAATTAAATTTAGTGCACAGAAATAGAATATAATACCCAATTTTTTGGTAAAATATAAAAGATGAGGTCACGCCGGGTAAACAGATACCAATAACCAAAATTCCCCATAGGCTTCCCCAAAAAGCTTTCACTGCTCATCAGTTTAGTGCTAACAGTGATTGATGGCCCTAGAATTATTGGTCTTACGCCGACGTTCACGGCAATATGTATTTGGCGCAATTTTTGTTTTTGAATGCACATCCGACGTGTGTTTGCGTTGTATGTGCATGCACGTGGGGGACTTTTTTGGGGGGGGTTATTTTCATTTTTATTTTTTTTACACTCGACTTTATTGCGATTACATAGGGGGCTAATAATCCTCCTATGTAATAGCAGATAGGGTGTGACAGGTCCTCCTTATGGAGACATCAGGGGTCTTTAAGACCACTAATCTCACCTAGGGACCTCCAAAGAAGCTGATAAAGCAGAGATCTGCTTCATCAGCTTCTTCTTCTGGCTCTAAGAGCCTGAGAATGTACACAGTGACACTGGATGTGATGTAATACACATCACTTCCAGGTTCAGTGATGTGTGCTGATCTCCCCCGATCTGTCAGGGGAGGCCCGCCGGGCCCGCACGAGGGACAGCGGAGCCTGGGGAAGTCGGCGGCGGCCCCGGCTGTGGCGGAGGGGGGGGAACACAGCACCGCAGCGTGCAAGCAATCTGGCACCTGTACAGATGCTGGATCACTTGTACAGAAACAGCAACTGCCTGCTGCTTAAAATGATACCAAGAACATGGCTGCAGTAGCAGAACATGGCTGCAGTAGTCACCGCTCCAAGATCACTCCTGTGATGGACTACATTCTCATGTTTAGTTTACTAATTTGTATTAGTTTACTAATTTGTATTGCGATTGTAGTCCATCACATGAGTGAGCATGGAGTAGTGGCTACTTTACAACACACACAGGGACTATGGGGAACAAAAGTAGCCACCCTCCAGAAGGAAGGATAGTGTCAGCCCCAATTCAGAGATGATTTTAGGATCTACAGCTGAGTGATGCACAATAAATTTATATTTTTATTAATATGGTGCTTGAATGCATTTTTAAGGTTTAACCACATTTTAGATGGTATTACCATTGATCTAGGTGCTTGTATTGTGTAATAAGTAATTGGTGTTTAGATAGGTAGATACCACTGGACTTTAATAACTCTTCACAGACACCATATATGAATAGTTGACTTTATTAAGGGTTTCAGAGAAGTGTCTTAAGCAGTAGATGTTGGTGTCCATCATGATGATATGCAGTCTAAGCTGCCCATACTGATCGGAAGCCGATTAATCGATTATTGAAAAAGTTGACAACTTTTTCAATAATCGATTATAATCGATTATGTCGATTAGTTGTTGCAGCCCTACAGTACTTATTACACTTCCTGATGATCAAAAATAAGGTTACTGACATTTTCACCCAATAGAAAAAAGGTTCATGATTCTTCCACTTTACATAAAAAAAAACTAATAACTGTAAACTACTATAATTCCGTATTTTTCTTTCAATGATCTGAATATAAAATAACTCTGTGAAAAAAATAATTTTACAAAGTGTTAGTAAATTGATACTTTTTAGTTTTTATAATTCTTTATCATACAACAATAGAAAACTGGAATATAACATTTTTAACCTGATTTTATACTGAGTTTTGAATATAACAAATATAACCGAAAGGTGATGATGATGATGATGATGATGATCTACAAAAAACAGTATACCTAAATTAGTGTAAGTTGGTTAAAATTTAGGAATAACTATGGCTCATTCTGTGAAAATGATTTTTATGGTGTCTCCACCTTTCTCATTTTCATGACCTACATTCAATTTCTTTCCCTGTGTCCAGCCATTTATCTCATTTGCATGCCATGACTGAGTAGACCTGTCTCAGGGAAAATGTTGTGCCTTGTATAAATTGTGCTGTCAATCTGCGTGATAAAGTGAGGGGGTTTGCACAGAAACACAGCAGCAAAGTCATCAGGGCCTGCATTGCCTGTTATTCATACCCTCATCACAAAGAAAATAATAAAAATTTGGACTGACATTTTAATGTTCTATTTGAAAAAGTACCAGTTCTTTGCTGATACAGTTTTGTTTCCATGTTTTTCTTAATTGGTGACTTTTTTTGTTTTTGTTTTTTAAGGATTGTGTGCAGCTAAACCAGTACAAACTGCAGAGTGAAATTGGCAAAGTGAGTATTCCATAAATGTTTTATATACTTAAATAGCTGTCCTCCATTGTTTGCAGTGATAAATTGGATAACGATACATTTTACATGCTAGATACAGTCACACGTGGGGCATTTCATACTACTGGTTTTATAAAATGTTAAACCACCCCTAAACCGCATTGAGTGTTCTGTGCCATTATGGTAAATAGTACGTTTCAGGTATGTCAGTTTAAGAGCTGTGCAGTTTTAAAAAAAAACAATCTTAACCTCAGTCTTTCCTTGCATTTTTATAAACTAATTCAATTTATTGGGGGACATTCATCATTTTTGTTGCACACCAAGAAAATGCTAAACAGAAGCAGTGGGAGATTGCGTGACAGATTTACTACAAGGTTGCAGCATGGGTCAAATTCCTCCCCCCATCTCCCCTAAAGTAGCACTATGACAGAATAAACCCTGACCACTTCTTAATTATGCAACTGTTTAGAGTGAAAATCCAGTCTTTAGTAGTAAATCTAAGAACTATGCAAACTGTTGCACATGGCTGCCTTGAAATACAGACGCTCAGAACTGTAAACCTGTCTCGGAGACTTTTCTAAAGGAGGGGCATTTTGATTTGTGACCAATAGTGTTGCTAACTTGCTTGATAAATGCCCCCCCTTCCCCAATTTGTTTTGCTGTATTGGATGATTAGATTTGTAGTCTATCTAAGATGCAGTACACATTTTGTATGGTTACTCCTATCCAAATCGAACTGTCCCTTCGTTTGCTGGTATTTTGGCTTGTAAACTCCTTTAGGAAGATCTTTAGCACATTTGCTTCTGAAATTAAATATCTACTACTAACAATATGGCTGTAGGCCGTTCTCCCTTTATGCATTTGTTGGCTTCATTTTTATTCTCATTTTTATGCACATATAAATATTATATACATGACACAGGATTTCTAGAACACTCTGAGTGTAGCTAAAAATACAGCAATTATGGTCAGTTTTGCTTCCACAATTCTTGTTTTTTATATGCAGCCTCTCGGTATGAAGATTATAGTGGCCAGAACCAGGAGATTTATTGACCTGTATTTATTTAATTCAGAGTATTTTAGAGAATAGGGCTATCAGGCAGGAAGTGAAGGGAAATCTCCACAATGGGACACAGATGACAAATAAAAACCTGATTTATTTTTTACAGTTTATTCACAAACCTGTGATGTTGAATTTTTATTTTTTAAGGTTTTAAAATATAGCATTGGGCTTTAAAAATGTTATTTATCATGGCAGGGTTGGCAATCCCAGATCAGGCTGGATGTAACATAGATTTTCTGCTTCATTTCTGAATGCATTTTTTTACTCGTATAAAAATCATCCCTGCCAGGCTTTTGATGCCTGACAGAGTGTCTTCCGGCTAGGGAATAAGTGGGGATGCAAATTAGGAACGGTTTTAACCTAGTACTGTATATGTATTTCAGCAGGGGTTAAGCCTAAACTTCTGACCACAAATTGTTTTCTTTTGCTTTTGTTTTGTATAGAGTGGGGAAGTATTAGAGCAGTGGCCAACGTGATACAGGTGGCCTCAGGTGCGCCCCTGACATCAGCAATATTGATATTTAACACATTTAATGCTACAAATAGCTGTTAGAGGCTGCAGAAATGTTCAAAAGGTGATGGTCAAAGACTGCAAACATGCTATAGGAAGTTGTTGCAGGCTGGGGACATGCTTCAGGAGCCTGGGGACATGTTACATAAGACTGCTAGAGATCGCTGCTATTAAAACCCCATTGGAAATCAAGGTGTGTGCTCCCCACAGCTCTCTTAATATATGCATGTGCCACATTTGATCTTTCTCTTAGCAAAGCTCATTATAAAAGAGCAGAGGAAAAAAACAAAACTTAAAAAAAAAAAGTATGGAAGCACAGAATAAAGTAAGAATAGTAAGAATTACAGTAGAGTAAACTATTAAAGTGGTTCTAAACTTATGACATATTCCCACGTGTAAACTAGAGGGCACAGCACTGGGAAATTAACGGAAGAAAAATTATAAAAGAAAAAGATTGAACAAATACTTTAGTTTTATCCTCCTTTATTTAGTCATGTAATTGCTTTTCTTGGTATCAGCACAGCATGGCCCAGGTTGGGTGCGGGGCTAAGCTGCAGCGCATCACATGCCCTGTGATGTCACTTCAGCTAATACATGCCCTCCCTTCCAGGCCCTTAAGAGGGGAATTTGCTGCCAGACGTTATTTGATCCACCTATGGGGCAGATCAGATGCTTGAATGACAGCAAGAATTAAAGTAAACTTACTTTTCTAGACCAATTCTTTGTTCTGCTTCAGGAAAAAAAGACTAATACCTTTTGGGTATGGAGAGAGAATAGCATGTCACTGGAATACATAAAAAAGTAAATATTTTTTTAAAAGACAACACCCAAAAATCAATATACATATCACTTCTGTATTCTAAGTAATAACACAATTATCACTGAATCAATCAGTTCATAGGTAAACTATGAAGATTACTCTGGTCTGTAGCTATGTGTATTCTTATTTACATCCCATACTTTTGTGTATTCTCCCAAATCTGTGCGGCAATCCGCATTAAAAAAAACTCTGCACTTTTCATCTGTGCAGACTGGTCACTGCTGTATATCACAGAAATCACTGCGCTGGGAATGCGTGCCTAACTACCTGATTGGACCAGCCGCAACAATGTGTATAGGTGAACAAATGTAAAGCAAATATGTTGCGCTCGGTCTATGTGAACCAACTGCACACTAAAGTGTTAATAAACAAATCTGTGTAAAAATTACAACAATCCGTGTGAAAAAATTGATTCAAGTGGATTATTTACATATGACTAGAAGGTTCAACACACAAACATAATAAGAATAATAAAAATCAACACTGGAACCTTCAGAATTAGTGCCAGTGATCAACCTCATTGGTTCAGCATGTATATTTTAAACACGTGAACCTCTGGCCAGCGGTGTAGTAAAACAACACAGAAAACTAAAATTTAAATCGTGATATTAATTCAAGCTGTGAACAAACTTTGAAAAGGAAGGAGGGGCTCTGTGGTGGCCCTCCAATACTCAAAAAAAAACAAAAAAAACAAAAAACGTGCAAATAAATCAAAACTCTAAAATAATAACAGCAAAGAAACTGACATTTCAAGGGGCATGTATCATTACATGCATAACCAACGAACAGCACTTTAAGAAAGGGCAACTTCCTTCTCTCAGTGACACTTGATCAATCTGTCCGGCAGTCCTCCAAACATTCAATGACAATTCCCCAAGAGGGGCTCCTTGTTAAAGAGGTCTTTTAAAGTTCTGGTTTTCCAACCCCTTCTAACCGAAGTGGTGACCGAAGGAGAAGGAGAGACCCACGCCGGTACTTGACAAGGAGACATTAGAAGGGGTTGGAAAACCAGAACTTTAAAAGACCTCTTTTGTTTTTTTTGAGTATTGGAGGGCCACCACAGAGCCCCTCCTTCCTTTTCAAAGTTTGTTCACAGCTTGAATTAATATCACGGTTTAAATTTTAGTTTTCTGGGTTGTTTTACTACACCGCTAGCCAGAGGTTAACGTGTTTAAAATATACATGCCGAACCAATGAGGTTGATCACTGGCACTAATTCTGAAGGTTCCAGTGTTGATTTTTATTATTCTTATTATGTTTGTGTGTTGAACCTTCTAGTCATATGTAAATAATCCACTTGAATCAATTTTTTCACACGGATTGTTGTAATTTTTACACAGATTTGTTTATTAACACTTTAGTGTGCAGTTGGTTCACATAGACCGAGCACAACATATTTGCTTTACATTTGGTCACTGCTGCTCTCTCTCCCTGTGAGTAGTCTTGTATCAGTCACCCTGTTGGTTTTTGCCAGAAGCCTGTAGTGGGTGGCTGTAGGGACTCGGACTGTAGACCTGATTGGTCCCTACCCTTCACCCAGGTCTACTCTCAGCACAGGCTGTGTGCAAAACAGAAATTAGGTCAGCATATATATATATCTGGGTTTTCAAAGACATGTTTTTGTGCACACATTGTGTGGCTACTGAATAGAAGTGTATTTGATTCAGGGATGTCCCGAAACCTATTAAACATTTTATAGGGCCAGTATCGGCTCTATGTATTGGGGCATTTTCACATGCACAAGTACTCATGACAATGCCTTGAATCGACCCTGATGCTTGTACTAGTATCTGTATTCCCTTATTTAAATGAATTTTTTTTAGCCCAGAGTTTAGATTTAAACTGCCCCGTGCCCAGACTTCGGACCTAAAACAATAGGGTCATCGTGACAGCCAAGCAACGAGATAGATCATACATCTGAAGAGCAAAATGTTCAGAAATAAAATATACAACAATCTGTCATTAATGGCTGTTAGAGTTAAAAATGGTTATAGCACAGGTTGCTCAGTGTGATTGTATCTGATCCATGTGTTTAGCCAGTGCTGACCTATTAAAATGAAGACATCTATTCAGCTAGAATGCCTGGAAAATAGACTGCTGTGAACTCAGTGAATGCAGTACACAACTGAATTTTGACACATGGCTTAGGTGCTTGATGTCTCTTTTGAACAAAGAGCAATGAAAGTACTGCATATTAATATGGCGCCTAGCAACCTACATTCAGTATTTACTGTACCAGTAAGTTTGGAAACTAGGATTGATGCAGTCTGTTTGGAAACTTAAAAAAAAATACATTATTCTGGAAACAAAAGAATATTCTGTTCTTTGCATTATCTCACAAGAGCATAGGTGTTTTTTACAAACACCCTCAGAGGGAATAAAAATATTTTTTTTTTGTATATATATTACTTTCTATCTCTATTGACAAGACTTCCTTGTTGCCAAGAGGCCTTAACAAATGGACATCATTCATTGTGCTGCTACGATCTAACATAAAAGTTGTGACCTGTTTTGTGTGACTTTCTTTCGACATTCTGGAAACATTTTGACATTTTCTCTGTGCATGCTTCGTTTAGTGTATTCTGCCAGCCAGGTTAGCTGGGCAAAAGGAGAACTATGAGATGAGTGATTTTCACTCATCCTCATAGTTCTAGCCGACCTGTGACAATGAAACTGTCACAGGTCGACTCAGTAGATCGGGAAGTGAGCGAACACATACCGGCGTCCGCTCACTTCTCGATCCTGTCACGGCAGAGAGCAGTGACAGGGGAGGGACTGGATTCCCCCCTCCCCGCTCCGATCCTCCAGCGCTGGCTGGCGGAACTGACGTGGGAGGGGGCGGGTGCAGCTAGCTCTGCCTCTAGATAGACAGAGCCAGCTGTCACTCACGCAGCTGGGCGGATCCAGACATAATTGTCGGGATCCGTTTCAGCTGCGGCGTCTCAGTATACCGCGAGCTGCAGCTCACGGTATTCTGAGCTTAGGGTGACGGGAGGACGCTAGTTTGTGTCCTCCCTTTACCCTTAGGAGAACTATGGGGAAAAGCCCTGACCCCATAGTTCTCCTTTAAGCAAACTATTCCAAAATGGCTGCTGATCTTATGTTAATTTTGAAACACTTTGGACTACAGGATAAAATATGTCCTTTATTTAAAAGGCCTATTAGGCTTCCTTTTCCCTGTTCAAGCCTATCATCCCCCTGATTTTATGGGGCTATTTCCCTCAAGGTCTGGCTTATTTTTCTTCTAGGGCAGTTTATCATAGACCTTGTTGTCTTTGATGAATCTTCAAAACCTAGGGAAACACAAACCTAATAGTACAGAGTAAGGCCCCTTTCACACGGGATGCCCAATGTTAGTCTATGGTTACCCCTAACTGCGGCCAGGTCCAGGAAAACAAACAGATCAGAGATCCGTTTCATCTGAACTGATCATGCTGTATGGGGGGTAATCTGATGTAAATATAACATGTTCATTTGCATTTGATTCCCCATAGACCGACATGGGGTCCTGTCATTTTCAGGTTGTTTCTCTGATCAGGACGTGCACGATTCCCCTTCTGATGAGCCCGTGTGAAAGGGGCCACTATAGCAGAAAATATTGCATCCTGGTTAACTGCATGTGGTTGATATCTGTAATTTTTATTTAGTATTTGATTTCCTTTTTTATTGTACATGTCTTTTTTTTATTTTTTTGCATTAAGATGCATACCTAGCTATGCATTAAAAATGAAATTTACTGGGGTTGGGATAAACCAAAATGGTGAGCTTTTATTTATGTGGTTTAAGACTTTTTTCCAAATGAAAAATAGCTGTTGCAGTAACTGCTAAAAATGTGTTAGCTGGACTTAGGCTTTACTTTGTTTGTCACTTAGTTCAAGTCCATTTAAAACTACAAGTCCATCTAAAATGAGTCTGTTCACAGGGTGAAAAGGCTGCAGTGTGTGTACATAGTACGTCACTGACAACTGGCCCGTTTAATAAAATCACCGGGACTCTGTTTACATTTGTAGAGTCGGCAATAGAAGCGTTTCTGGCAGCTCAGCTCCAGTCAGATCACTTCTACAGGCCGGTAAAGCGCACCCCTCCCCCCGCCGTGTCCATTCACCGATCTCCCTGTTCTATTGTACCGGGAGGAAAGCGGAGTCCATCACTTTCGGTCCCTGTGCTGTCATTGCTCGGCTCCTGTAGTTGGTAGGAACCAGCATTATATATAAAGGAGACCCAGTTGAAGTCCTATCAACTATATAATGTCTACGTCGTATGGAGCCCGGTTGTAGGCATCCACATTTAGAAACTGCAGGTCCATGCTCACCATTGTGTGTTCTGAGTTCAAAAAATGTATTCCAAACTTAGAAAGTTTAGAGTAGTATAAGAACCCCTTTTCAAAATAACTCCCTTCATAGAAATTAATACGTTCAAAATTATGAGAAACGTCGCTTATGTCAATTTGCAAGGAGAACAGGTAACTGATGCAGACACTGAAAAACCTCATCTTCCTTGGTTGCCATTAGAGACATAATTTGTATTGTTTTAAATTAAATGTGCTGCATGTCTTCTTCTTTTGGAATTACTTCAGTCACAAAGACATATATTTATTTTATGTACTATATGATAACGCATGTATCAAAATATATAACAAATTCACAACATGTTCTCAATTCTAACATTATAAAAAGGTAAGATGAAAATTTCCTTTATCTAAGCGAGCAAGTCATGGCTTCATCTTTGTTTTCCTGTATTCTGCAAATTTCCAAATGTCATAAAATATCAATAAAACAAGTGTATAGTAAGAACAGAAGCTTGTAAACATAATCTGGAACATATCAGCTCAAAATGTCAGTCATAAGGCAGCTGGGGCCTATGTGCACTAAGAACACCCAATGGTTGGTGAAACTTGTTGTGGATACGAACATATAATTGATTCAGCATTGGAAATAGAAGTAGGTCTCCAGAGGCATAATTAATTTTATGTTAATTAATCCATGTGTAATTGTCTAGCAATGTGAAATCTGTAAAATGTAGAATCTGATATGCAAAAGTATTTCTAATGTGTTATTTCTTCTTTATAGGGCTCATATGGTGTTGTAAAGCTTGCCTACAATCAAAGCGATGACAAATATTATGTAAGTGATATCCAGAAGCACCTCCAGCTATTTTTTTCTCATGGCAGATACTGTGCTGGTACTAGAGGTATAGCTCAGTCCACAGTCTTTATACCCACAAAATATCCCTAAATTATTGTGCTATGAGTCAGTCTCACAAACACTCATGCATTCAATCTAAAGGTTTATTTTAATAAAATAAAAACGGAATATAGACAGGGAGGTAACATTTTGTCTGAGCCAGCTTAAAGAAGGTAATTGAAGTAGTTATAAACTACAGAGCATTGAGTAACTGATGAGAAAATAAACACAAGTCAGGACTACATAACACAACATAGCATGTAAAGCTCAGGTCTATGCAATGTTCTAAACATTATATAGAGTGTAGCAGTCAGGACTCTGCAATGTACATCATACTGCACGCAGTCAGTAGTCAGGAGTATGTACTTATATTTATGGTCAATGGAAGGAAAAAGTACCATGACACCAGTGAAAGAAGGACACCTTCAACAATATTGGTCAGTGCGGGGGACAAATGCCCTTGCTTTGGTGGTATTAATAAATAATACCTGGTATTGGTGGGAGGGTGAATACATGTAACCATGTTCTGGTGCAGAGAAGAATGCTGTGAAGTCGGTGGTCAGTAGGATGAACAAAATGTTATTTTTTACAAGCTATAAAACCTGCAAATCCCTCCTGTTATATTGGTGGTCAGAATGAATTCGACATTGACCACTAGTGTAAGGGGGGTTTCCAGTGGCCACCATTGTAATGGGGATTTACCCCGACCACCATTATGAGGGGGATTCTACACGGTTCACCAAAGTAACAGTAGCATTCACACTGATCACCAATATAATGGGACCAGTACCCTGACCACCAATATAAGGAGGGTATTTACACTGATAGTGGAAGATTTACACTGACCACCAATGCAACAGGGTTATTTACATTGTCAACTAATGTAAGAAGAACATTGACACTGACCACTTGTGTAATGAAGAGAGTCTACACTGATCACCAATGTAACAAAGTCATTTACAACGACTGACATTCTAATGGGAAGATTTACACTGAGCACCAACATAACAGGTGTATTTACACTAAAAACAAATGTAAGAGAGGCATACACTGACCAACAATGTAACGGGTATTCAGAGTGACCACCAAACTCCCTCTTTCTGCTTACCTCTGTGCCCCAACCACTCCTTTTCTAGCCTGAATCCCAAATCCCCCTTCTCTGATCACTTTTACAGCCCAAACCCTCCTCTCTGCTCAACTCTGCGCCTTCCTATGCTCACCTTTGCACCCCAAACCCCCCTTCTCTAATTGCATCTGCATCCCGTCCTCTCTGCTCACTCCCCCCCCCACTCACCTCTGTTGCAGAGTTGCCACTGCCTGTACCTAATAACACAGTAGCTGTGACTAGTAACAGAGCCAGGAGGAGGTCTGCCACTATTTGCTTCCTCTGCTCACAGATGATGTGATCTAATACAAAGCCCATCAGAAGAAGCGAGTTGTGGAAGCCCTGAGTGGCCAGTATTATGTGAAGGTCCACCCTGACAGAAAACTGAATAGGGCACCAAATTTTTTAAGGGGGGTGCTGTAGCACACCTAAGCACTCCTTGGCGCTGCCACTGATGATTTCTGATCTGTGACATACTGAAATGTAAAATGCTAATCTTGAATCAAAATGAGCATACAGTATCTTCAGAATGACATCCCTTACTCTCTGAAACTTAAAATTGCAGCAGAAGTCCTAAAATGATTACATTTTCTAGAGAAAATGTCTGTTCCCTCATTCCAATGAAGCCAGTCACATGACCAAGTCCTATAGTAAGTTTGGTAATAGGATTTCTGATAAAAAGAAATATAATAGTTTTTGTTGGTTGATGTCCCCATCAGATGAGATCATGTAAACAGATGGTTAGGTATTTGGACAAATGACTAGCTGCAGTTAGATTCCAGAGAAGTGGTTTTCTTTTGCCAAAGGAAATCTTTAAGTATTTCTGTTACCTCATATAGGACAAAGTAACATATTTGTTTAGTGCCCTCATTAGTAGCACATGCTTACCTTTCCATCAGCTGCCAGGAGCTAAGAAAATATCCAGTACTTTCAGGTATGAAGGAATATGAAATTCACTCCCTCTTCTCCCAAATGACAGTACTGATACTGGACGATTAGCCCAGTGCTGTCACATTGGGCACAGAAACAGAGAAGATTGGGAGGTGTGCACATGTAGCTCTAAGTTGCTTTTATTGCTCTTTCCATCATCCAGGAGTTGAAAAAAAAGCCAGCTGATTCCAGAGATCCACAGATCAAGGAAAAATGTACACATAGACCTGGTTGCCTCAGAGCAATAGCTCCTTAACTCCTAACTCAAAGGTTTAATCAGGGATATATTTGTCTGAAAGGCAGCTACTTTAGCCATAGTGCTCTTGGAAACCTTTGTCATATGTGAAGTATTTATTTCTAAGGCAAAGATTGTATACTTACAGTTCCCAAAAATTATAAAATGTCAGTTTAAAAACATATAATATTTTAAAAACAATAAATAAAGCAATTATAATTAGTGTTTCATTTTAAGTAGGATATATAGTAAAAACACTGTATATACACACATTATTAACAAGGCAAATGGTATGACTACCCACCTCCTAAGAGTTTATAAATGGTTTTATTCCATAATTTCTGAGGAATAAAATGCAAATGTATGTCTGTTTAGCATTCAAAATTGGTTCGATATAAATGATGATCATATCCAAGGCCACTATTGTTATGTTTTAGCATCACCTCAATCATTTTGCTGACCTGTGAGCTGTGAATGTGAAGAATGTTGTCAGTTGAAGCTAATAGTTGTCCTGAAATGTGGAAAATGTTGTTTGCATTCCTTCCTGCCCAAAGTATTTTTCTTGTTGTATAGCGTAAAAACATTGTAGCAAAAATGGCGGGTGAGAAACAACACACATTGGACAGATTCCATAGCCATTAGACAGCCTGTCTTGGTATCCCCATAAGGCTTCACCCACTGTCAGCGCTGGAGGATCAGAGAGGGGAGGTCAATGCTCTCTGCAGGGAGATGGTCGGAAAGTGAGCGAGCTGCGTTATTTTTTCGCTCACAGTTTCAATGGCACACGTCGGCTCTAACTATGGACTCACTCACCACTCACCCCATAGTTCTTCTTTAAGATAATCTTAAAGTGACATTTAACTCAGGAATTAAATCTTAAAAATGAATCCAAGTACCCTAACTAATAACAAAAATGTATCTTATTTGTGAATCATTCAGTTGTAGATCCTCAAATCATCTCTGAATTCCTGCTGACACTGTCCTTCCTTCTGCAGGGTGGCTACTTTTGTTCCCCATGGTCCCTGTGTGTGTTGTTAAGTAGCCACTGCTCTGAGCTCGCTACTGTGCTGGACTACAATCTTAATACAAATTAGTAAACTAAATGTGAGATTGTAGTCCATCACATCTCCAGAAGGAAGGACAGTGTCCGCACAAATTCAGAGATGATTTGAGGATCTACATCTGAGTGATACACAAGATACATTTTTGTTAGTAGTTAGGTTACTTGAATGTATTTTTAGGAATTAACTCCTGAGTTTAGTGTCTTAAATCTTAACAAAAAGGTTGCTAATTTAATATGTATGTCTCCTTTATTCTTTCCTTGTGGTTGTCTGTAGTTAGTGATCTATGTTGGTTTAATACATTATGCTTTCTTTTAGGTTAAAAAGGCCCTGTCACACCCAAATTATTATTTTTTTTTCTTCAAAAACTGCATGGCATAGAAGTCTTCAGAACGCTTTCGCTGCTGGGTCCAGCTACCCATTTTTCATCTCAGATGGCTGGACCATTTTTGCTCTTTTTCACTTTTTTTCTATATATCAGTATTTTCCCCTACAACTTTGAACGTTATTAAACTAATATATTTTCTGAAAGCACAAGGCCTGTAGACTTTTCCCATAATGGTTGTGCAAATATTTATCAAACTTTATTTTCAATAAAACTACAATCGTCATTACACTTTTAATAAAAAGCATCAGTTAAAAAAAATCATTATTAGCACAGATATACAACATCATTTCAAAATTCTTACTAAATCAGAAAGATCCAACGTTATTAATGCTAATAAATAACAATTGTTTGTAAACTTTAAATTGCTTCTTTTCTTGAAAAGCTGAAATTTGAAAGCAAACAAAACTAAATAAGCAACTTAAATTGAACATGTAGCCAAATAAATGTTTTACCTTTACAAACACTTTAAACTAACACCTATGTTGTTGACCTCACACCTCTGCTTGTGCACACACGGGTGTCTGTGTGTTTTTGTGTTGCATTGTGATGGCCTGCCTCAACACATTGCATGTTAAAGCACAAAATAATGCACATTAAATGTGCCCATTAAAAACAAAGTGGCTGTGGAAAGGCCCCCCTACCCACAGATACTTGCCTCTCCAGTGAGCCTGGGATACTTCCTCCTTCATTGCAGCTGCTACTGAAA
This sequence comes from Nanorana parkeri, assembly GCF_000935625.1. Lineage (NCBI taxonomy): Eukaryota > Metazoa > Chordata > Amphibia > Anura > Dicroglossidae > Nanorana > Nanorana parkeri. The sequence continues at coordinate 548,782 of NW_017306386.1, read as the reverse complement.
TAACAAGAGTCAGAGTCTAGAAGGGGTAGTGAGGTCACTCCTTAGTGTTTAACCCCTAGACCTGAGCACTGTCATATTGAAGGAGGTTATATGCTCCCCCATACTCAGGGGCAGGAGAAGTGATGAGTATTAGTGGTTTTTACAGACCATGTCATTCTAAATATGCCCCTAATTAACCATTCACACTTGTTCATTGTGTTTTATATGTGGTAAAATATGTGTTTTACTACAATGCACAGCAATAAATGTATCGCAAATAAATGTGCAAACATTTTTGAATGGCACTCCAATGCTCTAATACAGTAGTGAGCAATGTACCTACACTGCAGCTTATCACAACACACGCTGTTTGTTGTGGTATGCTGCATTGATAAAAAGGGTCATGTGGGCCTAGTCACACTTTTTCATTGCGGTAACACATTTAACTTGCATTGCGGTATCATTAATAGTGTGTTGTCAGAAAACAAGGGTCATGTTTATTTTTAAGAATGGGCTGTTTTAATATGACGCATATTAACATACAACATTACTTGTGCAAATAGGCCCTGCAAGTTTTTGCCTGCATTGCTGTGTGTTGGCAGCCCATTCAAAATAAGCGGGTTTCTGCAACGCAATCTGCGTTTGCAGTAACACACCACAACACAATCCAACCTAAAATTTCTCTTTTGTGCTGGAGAAGCACTGCACTGAACTCAGAAGTACTCATAAATGAGCACTTCCAATTCAGTTTCACACTGCAGGAGAGCGGTAAACAGAGTAATGTTTATGGATCTACCCATCCTAAAATAAAAAAAAAAAGAGCCAGCAAGAAGAGGCAGAGACGCTCTCATTACTAACAATGTTAACCAAGCTACCAGGTGACGAGCGACAGCAGTGGGGTGGGGGGGGGGGCGGAGTAAACTTCAGGAATGCAGGCAGTTCTGTTCTGACATGACCCTTATGTACATGGCAGTAAAAGGGTTCATGTTCACCACCTGTTCCATAGCCCACAATTCCTTGTATTAAAGAGAAATTGATTTTCTACATTCAACACTTCTAGAATAGGGTTGGATGCCTGCTCCCCCTCTTCACTTTTTGGCTCCGTCTTCAGACTCCTGCATCACTACAAGACAAAGGGGCTAATGGATAGAACCCCAGTGCTTGGAGGAGGCCAGGTATCTGACACGTCAAAAAAGTGCATCCAATGCAGAAGATTTCTTTAGTAAGCAGTAGTTCAAATACACAAAGTTTGTGCCATTCTCTTGTCTGTACTTAGGAGAATATATTGTACTATGGTATAAAACCACGGTTTAGCGTAATCCATTAAAGGTGTTAGGAATTCAAGCCTTCTATTTAAGCAGAGGTATCAGTGCTAGCTGTCAAGCAGTCTTAGAGAAAGTGTGTTTCGGTACCTTTAAATTGCTCACGGTTATGAAATAGCAAGAAATGGGCAGACGGTAACTTAAGCTCATACCAGATGCTTTGCCAGTCCCAATATTTGTAAATCACGATAAATTTTATTTTACAGTATAGTAGACAGATTTAATATATACTCTTTTCGGGTGCCTCATGTTACTTCCTATCTATGTTCCGGCTTATGATGAGAATAAGAGCTGCAGTAAATGCAGAGTGGATTGAACAAAAGAAGTGCCATGCTATTATTCAGCCGAGCATAATTTAATCAGTAGTTTCATATTGTGGTTATTCCATTGTAAGAAGAAGAGATTGAGATTGAATTTTGCTCTTGTCAACGCACATTTGGTTGAGCTTAAATCCTTTCAGTTCTTTCAAGTCTAGTGCAATGAATTGGTAAAGCACATAATAGAAGCATAGCATGGATTTTCCACTACTGCTTCGGACAGAAATTTTCACCATTGCTTTCTGGTCATTGCCATGATATAATAATGTAGGTTATACATTATACCTTTAAGAGGTATTCCATTAAACACGAGGAAGGCAAAGGTATAGCTTTTGATTAGGAATGCACGGATACCGATACTAGTATTTGTATCTGTGCCGATATCGTGTATTTGAGCGAGTACTCGTACTTGCCCAAATGCTCCCTATACTTATCCCGATACCAGAACTTCCAGTATCCGGAAGTCGGGGGGGTGAGTCATTACACGTCGCCCCGGCACCAAGGGGCATGGAGCTGGCTTCCTGATTGGCTGGGAAACCGACTCCATGCTCTCTGGTTACTTGGAGACGGAGTATGGAGCCAACTTCCCGGCCAATCAGCTTCCTGATTGCTCCTGGCCAATCAGTTTCCTGATTGGTTGGGAAGCTGGCCAATCAGGAAGCCAGGCGGCGAGTCATTACCCACCCCCTGGCTTCCTGATCGGCCAGAAAGCCGGCTCCATGCTTCTTAGTCACCTGGTGACGAGGGAGCATAGAGCCAACTTCCTGGCTAATCAGGAAGGTTAAATTGAAACGGAATAGATCCATAGATCCAACAGGCTGGGCATTTCTTGATTGTTTTTAATACATTGTAGGTTGGATGGAACTTAAAATCAAACTGAAAATTGGCTGGAAAAAAAAGGATTGAAAAAAGATTTATCAAACATGATAAAAGTGGAAAGCTAAAGACACCGCAAATGCTTGGCAAACAGAAAATGAAACGCTACCAAATATGTGTGCAAAGTCAATGGTTGTGTATGCGACCGTGTGTAACCAACTTTACCTGTATTTCTTTAAGCAACAAGAAACGCGAGACCTACTGCTTTCATGAAATGTTCTCCAAGAACTAATTTCATTAACTGCACCCATACAAAGTTTTTATGCCTATTGTTCAAACAAGTAAACCCTAAGAAAGGTATTTAAGGTTTATCTAAACCCAAAAATATATTGCGATTTACCAGTCCCTAGATGTGGTGGCTGCATAGGATTTCATTTTTCAGGCTAAGAACATTTCAGCACATACAGAAAATACATGTAGAGAAATAAGCATAGACAGGAAGGGACAGGAAGTGTGCTGTTTGCCGAATTACCAGGTGAAAATAAAGGAACAAAAGCTTAAAAACAAAAGTAAATAAAGACACTTAATCTAACTAATTGTGTAGATAAAAATATGGTTGTATAAATTATTTGCCATGCAGGTTTGATTGCATAAATGATAAATGTGTGTTTGAAAGCAATTTTGTGAGCTGACATTTGCAATTGCATTAAATTGTAAGTAATTTATTTTACTATTTTCTGAAGTTGGCTTGTTTTCTCTTGTCATTTAAAAAAAAACTAAATTGAAAATCAACATGTCCTCTTTAGTGTCATGTTACCCATCACCTAATTTGAATTGTGACCTTTTCAGTTAGTAAGATTCGTAATTCAGGTGCAAACGTCTAATTTGCCTAAAAACAGAGCCAAAAAAGCATGTATGCTTTAGCTGTCCTTTTACAGAAAGGAAATGGCCTCCTTAACTATATATTAATAATAGAATCTTACTGAATTATTATTACCAGCAAAAATGTGCCCGTTCAGAACAGGCAAGTTTGGGGATTTAACGGCCAATCTAAAATGCAAGCTAGTTAAATCTATTTATGTTTGGGGCATCAATAGGAATGGATAGGGCATTATCAGTGTGGCAATGGGCTGAGGGACTATACCCCACAAACACATATATATATATATATACACTGGCCAGATTATTATGACCATATAATTTGGCGCTGAAGTTGCTAGAGGGCCAGACCATTATAAATAGGGAAGCAGGTTGTTTACCATGACAGTAGAAGTGATTTGTTTCTGAAGATACGGGTAAACCACGCGATTTAACAGCCTTTGAACGTGGGATGGTTGTTGGCGCTCAGAGCCATGGAGCGAGTATCAGCAAAACAGCAGAACAACAATGTTCAAGAGCAGCTGTTGTTAAAGTGTTTAAAGACTGGACTGTCAGCCGAAAATCTGGGTCTGAACGTGCGAATTGTGGTTGTCAGCGACTAATCAATGTTAGGGCAGAACGGAGAGTGGCAAGACTGGTACAAGACAACAGAAGGGCAACAGTGCAGTGTCAGATTCCTCGCATCACCTTTAAACATCTCGTGGAGTCACGAGGCGGCACAACAAAGTCATCTCGTGGCCCAAAGAAGTACTGATGGGGTGGTCATAATAATCTGGCCACTCAGTGTGTATATGTATGGGATCTTGTAGCAGGCATGTTGGGGTGATAGGTACTGTGAGGTGATGAGGTTGTGGCAGGTGCTGTGGTGTCAGGTGGGAAAGGGTGACAGGTGCTGTGGGGGTATCAGGGGGTGGACAGTTGTGATAGATGCTGGTGTGAGAGGGTGGGTGCTATAGCCTGCTGTAATCAACTAAGCTTATGCTATATTTTTATTTTTAACATTCGATCTAAATTTTAACCTGAAATTGGGGTAAACTAAAAAAAAAACAGCATTTAACTTCCTACATGTCCCCACACATAATTGTTGCACATGTTTTCTATGACCCTAATATATGATGTGAAAGTGTGGGGAACAGTAGGACATTAGGTAAACCTTTCTTATTTCTAACATATGATGTAAGGATATAAAATAAGGCAGACTTTTCAGGTACCCAGACAAGACATTATTTACAAAAGTATTACGTTTATTAATAAATAAATAAAACATGCTTAAAAATCTTTGTCATTACTTTGCCTTTTTGTCTACTAAAAAGCCTCCAATTTATTTTATTCCATTTGTTATCGACAGAAAACACCTATTAGCTGTCTATGTATACTTAATACTTAATACATATTGCCAGTATAGTATAGTATATAGTATATAGTTATATTATTATATTAGACCACGTTTATTATTATACTCGTGTATTTTGTTATATAGACGGGGAACTGGAGATTATTCCCAACCTGTTTCTTGGATGTAGCTACACTTCTTATATTTCCAATCACTTATATATGCATGGATGTGATACCCATACAGCAAACCATTTTTCGTCTTTATAAATAATCTAACATATGATGTGAACAGTGGCACATGCTTTAAATTGTGGGGAACTGTGTGATATAAGGAAAACATTTCTTACATATTTTCTTTTGGCTGACAGGTTAAAGTATAAATGCATTTTTTTAAATTATTTGAATAGCGTGTTGAGAGGTTAGAACCACTGTCAGGTTTTCATTGTTGTCTGTGTCCCTCTTAGGGATATTCACCCTCTCTATGTGTCCAGATCATCAATGTTACTGGGAATTAGACATGGGTGATTCGTTTCGTTCCGAATCAAAATTCGGACGAATTTTCCGAAATTTGGACACATCCAAATGTGTCCGAATGCGAAGTTCCATTTCCATATTTCAGATCCCGTCAGAATTTCGTTCAAAAAGTAAACTGAATCGGACATGTGACTTTCATGGCCAAGCAGATGTGTTTTTCGGTTTAATGCATCCGAATGGGTCTGAACACGAATTTTCCTTATGGAAACATGGAAGCCATATACAATATATACATATAACACTAACGCTGAGGCTCCTAGATCCGAATGGCATTCGGGAACTGAATTGCATTGCAGAGCTCTCAAATGCAATTCGGGTCTGGGAGCCTCAGCTTTAGTAATACAGTATATGTATGTGGCTCCCAGACCTAATTGGCATTTGAGATCCGAATTGCATTTGGGATCTCCCCAATGCCATTCGTGTCTGGGAGCCATATACATATAGTACTAAAGCTGACCTCACATACCCGAATGGCATTCGGGAGCTCCCGAATGCAATTTGGAAATTCGGATCCCGAATGCCATTCGGGTCTAGGAGCTTCAGCTTTAGTAATAATATCTGTATATGGTTTTCTATGTTCGCAATGAATATTCATAAACTCATCCAAAACTTAACGAAATTCGGATTTCGTCTGAATCAGAAACCCAAACCGAATTGAATTTTGGATCCGAATCTCGAAAAAACAAAATATCCAAAAGAAACGGAACCAAATTTTTCTGCAACTTACATGTCTACTTTGAATGAATGTGAGTGTAAATTCAATTGTTTGAGTTGCCGTCAGAACAGAAATATGGAAAATCTTGCATTGAGGACACATGTTCCTGCTGACACCTTGGAATGGAATTTCCCTCACATTGGAAAGATTTCTGCTTACTTTCTGTTGCATCTATATGACAGGAAGTGAAGGGAAGTCTCCCTAATGAAACACAGATGGCAAAAAAGCTCATCGTGGTTTTACCCGCCCTTACTCAAACTAAAATTTAAAAAAGTTTTACCTTTTTAGATATACTTTAAACATTTATAACCCTCTTGCTGCCCTCTTATAATAGGGCAGCAATATATAATGATATTCATGAATATGTTCTAGACTGAATGATTAGGTCTCATATAATTAGTCATCTAGGTTTGGGACTACAATTCTCTGTTAACCTATTATTCAACTCTTACTGTTTCATAATCTGTTTGCATTATGCCTGACATTAATAGGGTCATTGTTTCATTTTGTATCGTCTGAAGTGTCTAAATGTATTAATGCCTTACATGTGGACTTCTGCAGTGGTTGTTTTGTCATGTAACAAGATCAGAGATGAAGGGATTAAAATCTGTTTCATACAAAAAAAAAAAACCCTTAATTTACAGGGTTGTGCTCTTTCCCCAGTGGTGCTGGATTTGATCTTTTTAACCCCTTAATCTCTTTTTACTATGCTGTTCTTATGACCACAGTATTTTATGGCCAGCGGTTGACATTTTGACAGGGAAGGCCAATCTCTGCCTAAACACTTCTCACTTTTTGACAACTGTGTCCCAATGTCAAGGCTGTGCTGGCAGCTGAAGGAAGCCTGCAGTTGCTTCTAGGGAAGCATTAGAAAATATTGCTGTAAAATTGGGTGATAAGGCATGAGGGGGGTGAAATAACCTTATATTTAGAGTAGGGTTTAGGTCCACTTTAAGGAATTACTTTCTCTAAAACTAAAAGTTATATAATTTCATTATGTGAAGGAGCTGAATTAATAACTGTTACAGTTCCACATGTTAATGTTCACATGTTAACCTCTCCTGCACCAAACTTTTTGAGATGTTTTACATTTATGAAATTATTGCTATAACTGAATTATCTGGGATTAGTGAACAGGAAGTCTGCTTTGCAATAAGGATAAAATGCACTTTTTTATTTTTTTTTATTTTACAAATATTCTAGACCTGAGTCCCTTGCATTCCTTAGGTCTGCAAACATATATATTTCTCCCCATACTGTTTTGTTACAAAGAACCCCTGCAGAGTCTGAGTCATACATTGAACTTTATTCATTTAACTTTTTTTAGGCTATGAAAGTTCTTTCAAAGAAAAGGTTATTGAAGCAATACGGTTTCCCACGTAAGTATTTTAATGGGTTTAAAGGTGCTGTGAAAAGTGATATATTAAAACAGTATAGTTGCAAACTTGGTGGCTGCATGAAGCAAGGCTAAAAAGTTTAACTTCAGCAGTGAACCTCTGTCAAGCCCTGCACTTTGATATTAAAGTAATTTAATAACGGGTTACAGTAAAAATTGCACTCAAAGGCAGAATGTGTACTGGGTCACACAGGTGTCAAGTGTCTGGCAATAATTCTCTGTAGAAGGAAATATTCACTATATTGTGCTAGCCATAAATACTTAGAGAAATCAGTCGCCGTCCCTTTCCATGCTAAACATCATGAACATGTATGAAATTCAAACAGTGTACAGCTACCTTTAGTTATTTTTAACATATCAGTAGGTAAGAGGGTTAACTGCAGGGTGCAATTTGTCATAAAATAATTCAATTACAAAACTAAAATGCAATGGTAGAAGCAGTTTAATAAAGAATATTTTCATTCTATTTGGCAAGACAAATGGCATTGTGACCATTGTCACCAGGACTGACAATGAGGGAACATTCAGAATTGTGACTTGCTACCAGAACAGGAATAGAGAGGAAATGTTCCAATGGGGACATTTGTTCTGTGACAACTTTTTAAGACAGTGTTTTCTTCACCCTGGAAAAAAAAAAGTAAAGGGAAATCTCCACAATGGGACACAGTAAAAAAACAAATGCTAACAGAGGTTTCAACCATTGCCTACTCTACTTAGATATACTTTAACAACTCACTCTGGAATGTCTTATAAATATTAATAGTCAATTCAATTTGTGCATTTAGAAACACACAAATCCCCTTTTTGAAGCAATCTACCGAGTTGGCTAAACTAGGTCCTGTGGAACACTATTTAAAAATTTCACAGCTCTTACTCTAAAGACCCCTTTACAATTATGTCTGTATAAATGACAAGCTTACTGCTCATTTTCAGACAAACAGTTAAATAAAACTCATATGGGAGATGTTTTACATATTGTATATCTGCCTGTAAAGGAAACTTATGACAAATATAATCACATTATTGACATATATGTTCATTATACATGTCTGAGTAGTATTTAATTACTATTTTTCTTGATATAGATGACCTTAACAATATGATTTGCAAATCTTTGTTTAAAAAAAAAAAAAAAAAATGACCCCCCTTTCTCACTACCACTTTATAAGGCTTCAACCACTGTGCGAACTCTAACTCTCACCTTATCTGATCCACCAGTGCCATTTTACTATCAAATCCTTCTCTTGTTTTTCTTCATAAGAAAAAACCTTTACAATGCTATATGAGTGATATTAATACCGCTACAAGAGTTCTATTATTTAAAAATAATGGGGTTTCAAACTATTTTTGTAATCTACATCAGAAGGTTTGGTTTTTTTTTTTAAATAGAACTCACTTATTTACAACGTAACACTGTTTGCATCCTATCCTCTTTATAGTATTAATGTCCCTGCTCCACACTCTCCGCTGTTGCTGGTCCACACTAGCAACTCCAAATGTTGCACTCCCCTCTTCCTGCTTTTGCAGTTCTTATAATGAATGCATTTCTAATAATATATTTGGACCAGGCACACTTTTCTAGTATATGTAAAAATTAGTATATTCATGCTAGTTGTCCTTAACATAATTGCTTATTTACAGTATTTGCCTTGACAAATTCCTGAACTATCTGTACCTCTCCATTATAAATTATAACTGTGCACAAGTTGTACAATGTTTTTGTTGCACATAAAAAGCTATCCTATGACAACCGTGGTTTATAATGTTGAGCAGCCTTAACATTGCCTTCACATTTTGTAACATTGCAGCTTAACAGTGCCTTAACATTTTATTAATGTTTACTACTTCCATTTATGCTGAATATTTTAATGTTCTTGTTTTCTCAGGTCGCCCTCCCCCAAGAGGTTCAAAAACTGCATCTGGTGATCAGGCCAAACTAATGGCTCCATTGGATAGGGTCTACCAAGAAATTGCCATTCTAAAGAAACTGGATCACATTAATATTGTCAGACTGATTGAGGTGGGTTTAAATATACTATCAATGTTATGGCCTTGTCTTTGTCAGATTATTCATGATTCCAGTAGTTTTAAAGTTTTTCTAAAGTTATAAATTAGCACCTTCATCCACACATGGAACTACATGCTCAGTATTTTAGGCCTGTTCAAATATATTTACTAACATCAGGATGTTTGAAAGTCCTAAGATCTTAATAAGCTTACAAATCTTAAAGGTTCTCCAATATATTCTGAATATTCAATGTAACTAAGAGTGTAGCATCTCTAGTATTGACCTGAGGAGGGATACTCTGAAAATTGGGAGCCAGCATACATGTTCCTAAATGTGGAAATATACTTCACTCCCAGGAGGCCTCCATGGCAGCTGGGTATTATTTTAAAATCAAACTGTTGAAAACTAAAAACAAGTTAGGCTTTCAGGTTTGTTCCATGTCTCTTGTGGATTTTTGTATTCTGTCAGGTTCTATGCTGGTTACACAAACATGATAGTATTTGGCCTATGCGGTTTGGACTTATTTGTTTAAGGGGGAACTGAACTCTTGAAGCTGTCCCCCAAAAAAGCAGGCAGAATGAAGGAACTAGTCACCAGTATTGCCTGTGGTCTCCCTGCAGCTGATACGTCCCCATTAATGACTTACCATGCCATGTTTTGCACTGTCTCCGTCTGGAGGCAGCCATTTTGATGGATGCAGGGATTTCTCCTGTCAGAGCCTCCAGTAAGTAGAAAATGAGAAGAACAATAGTGATATCTGTAAAGCTCACTCATTCTTTGTGACTTCTTTGAGATATCTAACAGTTGTCTAATAGTTTCTATTAATATGTGTTACTGAGGCAGCCCTAAATTGCTCATTACATACTCTTTCTGTTTCCCGACAGTTTAATTAAAAACAACTAAAACAGCTCTGTGTGGCTGATCTCTTATCTCTGCATTTGTTAAGGGGAAACCTATAATACTTTTACATTTAGTTTTAATTCAATTTAGTTAGTTTTTGTTAAATTTAGTTTTTTTTTAAATGGAATCAACATTTGGTGTGAGCATATTTTGCCTTAACAACACTAGTACAAATGTGTAGTTTGCTCCAAGCATCCTGGAGACCATACCACAGTTGGGTCTCAGACTTTAGCTGTTTTACTTCTGTTTATGCAAGTAATCCCAGACTGGCTCAATGGTTTTGAGATCTTGGCTCTGTGGGTGCCATGCCATATGTTGCAGGATTCCTTGTTCTCTCTTCCTTGCAGTTTGTTTATTGGCATAAAGCATCATAGAAAACAGCAAGCAGAAGATTTCTATCATCACTACATTTAAAAGCCATGTCACACTAGAAGCTCAGTAACAATGATCTTTAGTGGCTACAAACCTCTCTCATTACTTCTGGTAGTTTGTAGTTGGATACAGAGTTGCTGCTGTAACTGGTTACAATACTGATATATTCCGCTATAATCGCTAATGTGCCAATATCACCAGCAGCTGTGTTGGAAAAGCAGTAAGGAGGCCATCCATTGTGATCAAACAATTCTCCAATTTGGTTTGAAGAAATTCAGCCTCAACCATATAAGGCTCCTTTACTGTACTTCAATGTTGCGATTAAACATTCATCTATGTACTGTTGGCCAAATTACCTTCTAGCAAAAATTTCACATTTTGAGTCATTGGTCCAGAAAACCTGCTGCCATCTTTCTGTACCTTTTTAGTCTTTATGTTATGTGGCGTTATTTTCACAATGAGGGAATGGCTTTTTGGTTGCACATTTTTCATGAAGACCATTTCTGATAGGACTTCTTCAGACTATAGATGGGTGTACCAAAGTTCCGGTGGTTGCTGGCACTGAGCAGATAGCATTGACCTCTTCCAGTGTCGAAGGGAAGCCATTGATATATTTTTCATTTGTTATATTCAGTTTCTGGGGCTGACCATTGTGTTGCTGATCCTAAGCCTTGACTCTTTCTTTGTGCTTCTGCTAATAAAATTGTACAGCACACGTGGAAGAACCTGCCTGCTGCAAAATGTCTGCTACCAAACACATTTCTACAGCCTCACCTTATAATTTGATTGGCCCTTGCCCAGCTTTATTTCTGTTACACAGCTGTTTCTCTTTCAGCTAATCGCTTTGGTTAAACCTAGAGATAATGTCATTCATCATTAGCAATTGTTTGCTTAATTAACCACTGGGCTATATGCCTACAAGGCTCTCACATTTTGTTTTTAACTGGAAAGCGATCATTTATTTTGTTTTTAGGGACATTTAAATATTGCATTGCTTTACTTTTGGCTAAAGCAATGTTTAAAACACTAAAATGCGCTCTTCAATTGAAACCTCAATTCAGAAGGCATAAAACAATCATCTAAGACAAATATTTTGGTTATCTAAAGTATTTAAGACACTTGAACTGTTCTCTCATCTCTCATTGGTTAAGTGTGTGTAAACCCAAATTAACATCAGCCATATAATGTTTCCATGTACTAATATAAAGTCTGCAATGGATGCCCTTTACCCTTCTTCTCAGTCAGAAAGCATACATTACTTAGTGATCCTGCCAGGAGCCTCGGCTGCCTGAATTGTCATGACAAAGAAAACCACAGAGTGCTGCCTGGTTTATCATTGTTGTGCCATCCAGCATGTCCCCCGTACCAGTGTACAGGGTGCCATACTGATTTACAGTCTCCTGCTCCTTGCTGTAGATTGACAGCGACTCCTGTAGAGATTATCGCAGTCAATACAGCAGGGTTCTGCTGACTGGTGCAGTCTCTACCTCCATCGCATAAATCTGGTGTGACGGAAGGAAAAGAAGGGGCATCTAGTGATCATGTGGCTGCCAATAAACAAGTCCAAAAAAGGTATTTAGAGGCCATTTGAATATTTTTTTAATTGATTGTCTAATTATTTTTTTTACAAAATACTGTAATCAGGTAAAAACTCTTGTTCCTTTAATTGCTTGTTTTTTATTGCTTTTTTTAGGTCCTCGATGATCCAGCTGAAGATAATTTATACATGGGTAAGGAATACATTTGTTCGTTGTTATTTTTCATTCGTATGTCTTATCTCAAAGAGCAATTTGAGGCAATAAGTAGAAGCAATCAGTGTGATACTACTGCTATCCAAGTTTGTTCTCTAAAAAAAAACCTCACTCAACTTACCTTAATTACAGACCTATGTAATCCCCTACATCCAGATTTCAGAGTGTGCCTGACAGGCTTGGTGGAAAGGTAGTAGGAATATATTTAATGGAGCTGTTCTGCATAACTTCCTTTCTTTCTGCAATCACATTAAGATTTTTACTTTTTTTTGTTTACATCAGGCTAATGTGGGATAATAAGGACTGTGCTGTGGGTAATCTAGCATCACATGCAGGAGTATTCCAACATCACCAGATTACTGACAAAATGGAGTGGTGGAGCTGGAGCACTATAGAAATGAATAGCGGGATGAAAAACGAAACTACTGAATAGATGTATTCACTCCCCTCCAAACCTTACACTTGCCTTACCCGCTGTGCTGAGTCTTCACTCTATAGCCCACTGGAGCTACATGGATTGTTATCCCCCCCCCCCAACCAACGCCGAAACATCCCAGCCAGACAGTGTGCACTGCAGGGGGTGGGGCATGTGACAAGCACATACTTCTACTCTCCCACCGCCTGGTACTAGGGACGTGGCCGGGAGAGGAGCGGTGAGTCACAGAACCCGCCCCCTTGCTGAGAAGTCCGGGGCCCCAAGACCCTGCATTGCCCTATATTCCCCCGGAGGTGCCCAGGACCAGACCTCACTGGGCCCCCCCCACAGCCTCAGGCCCCGTTGCATCGGCACTGGCATTAGTTCCGCCCCTGATTATATGTCCAAGGGTCATATTCAAGAAGAACCAATCTATCCTATCAATGCATCAGTGAAGAGAATGCACATAAGAAGGTTTTTTTTTGGTTTGCTTAGTGAACTGCATTTAAAACGCTGGCCATGTTGTAATTGCCTGTTGAGGGTGAAACCCATTTGATCCCAATGGATAAGAGAGGTGAGATTTTGGTAGTAAGTTATCAGACAGGATTCTAGTAAACAACTTAAAGTCTACATTTAACAAGGATATTTGTCTATAGGTTGCACATTGTGTTAAATCTTTACACACTTGTGGTGTACCCAGTATGTGGGATCTTAACATATTCAGTGGGAGATTGTGGCCAGACAGAATAGAGTTAAATGCTGAGGTAAATTGGGGGAATAGAATGTGTGAAGGGTTTATAATAGTCACTCAAATAAATGCTTCCACTGTTATTGGATCTTCTAGAAGCTCTGTGTCTTTTAGGGAGATCGCCAGAAGACTAGAATAGGTTAAGTATCCTCTTATCTGAGTCATTTTAGTTTGAAGGGAGGCTGGGTCCCCTGTTGAGGTATGTTATGATAGAATTCTTCGAATCAGAATGCAATGTCAGGTGATTTGTAGACCGTAGAGCTGTCACCCACAACAGTAGAAATGGCATTGCACAATTTCATTTCCCTCAAGAAGCTAGCAAGAAGTTTACTTGGTGTGTTCTCAAACTCATAGAAATGTCTGTGTTACTCATCCAATTGAGTTTTTACTATGTGAAGCATAAGCACAGCAAACCTGTCTCACAACATTTTCAGTTCCACCACATGTATCTGATCGAGTGATTTATTGTGTAGGGACTCCAAGGTTTAAATATGGCTGAGAATCTGCTGGCGTTGTTCCTTGTTTTGGGCAGCACTTTTTGACATGATATCCCTTTCATGGTTCAGTTATTAATTTCCTATAGAATTAACAAGGGAGTGTCTGGGGAGGCATTGTCAGAAAAGGTGTGGAGAGTTCCTGGCCCAATTCTTCCTTGAGAGGCCCTTCCTGTATAGAAGATTTGTTTAGTTTATAGTACCGTGCTTTAGGGACATATTCTTCTAATTGGAGCATGAGGGTGTTTGGGGGTTGATCAAAAATGGTATGTGTATAAATTGTAGCAGAGTTGGCCATCCCTAAAGTAGATTGGGGGGATGAAGAAATAATCCTTGCGCAGATGGGACTGATATACCACTGGGTAGCAGGTGAAATTTTTTTGTGGCTGAGTGATTTCTTCTCCAGACATCTACCAACTTGTCACAACAGAGGACATATTAAGGAAGGAAACAGTCTATGTGTAGTTTCCCTAGAAACATCCAACAAGGGTTTTAAAATCAAGTTCCCTCCTAATACCAAAACAGCCTCTGCAAACTCTTTCAGAGTGTCTAGGGAGGTTCCAAGAAACCAGAGTTGGTCTTGAGTGGGGAGGTATACTTCGCTAATGTTTATTTACCATTATTCCTTCTCCTGTCTGTCCAGCTAAGCGCCTAGTGTATATGTGCCTATAGCATAAAGTGGAGTGGCATAGAGTCTTGAAGAAGGGGGCTTAACCTATGATTTGGGACACAGGCGCACTAGATTCAGAAAATGCCCCTGGCTACTACCTTTCTTTAACGCTTCTGCTGTTGACATGCTACCACTGCCACAAGACAGCAGACAAATTTACAGAAGTAAGTTGGTATTATGTTGGCATTATATAGGCTTATCTTGCATCCAACTAACTATGTTTTAATTAGCTTTTCTTTTTTCTTTTTACAGTGTTTGACCTTCTACGCAAAGGGTAGGTAAGAGATGAAAATTTCCCTCTTGTTCTGAGTTATATTAATACTTGTGTTTGGGCCTGTTACAGATATGGTTGTAGATAGATGTCACCAGCACACCAGAATCCTTTGAAATCCAAAGTGTTCGTTTATTGAAACGTCATGTTACCAGATCAAGCTCTTTTGGGGCCACGCAGGGTACCCTTCATCAGGCCCGCCATTGCTGAGCCTGATCAAGTGGACCCTGCGTAGCCCCGAAAGCGCTTGTTCTGATGACATGCCTTTTCAGTAAAAGAACACTTTGGATTTCAAATGATTCTGGTGTGCTGGAGACATCTATCTACAAACATTGTCTGGCGGCGCCATCCACAGTCACTACGAGCACCCACTCCCCGCGATTGGTAATTTCCAGTAAGGATTGTGACAAGGCAACTATTTACTGTTACCAATATGGTACACCAGCACAGTTACGACAGAGTTTTGTATGCCCTAAGAAAAGAAAAAATCAAAAATGAATTAATACCCCGGACGAACTTTGTTTTCTGAATTTCGTAATGGCAGCTATGCAAACCTCAGTAATTTTATTTTGCTGTGCATCGGTAGGATTTTACAATAACATTTTTTAATATTGTCAGTGGGTGTTATTATTTATCTACATTTTCCAGAAAATAAAGTACCTCTATGGCCATTTTTATTAAACGTATGAGCTGTATTTATTTTAAAAACTTTACGACCGCAGAAAAGAGTTTGCGTCTGTAATTTTGTGCATAATTATAAATGTTCTATTAGAAATACATCTCAAACCAGTGTAAATCCACATTCTTGTGCCATTTTTTAAACAAAAGTAAAAATGTGGTTGAACCAATGTGTGAGCATGACAGTAAAAGTGAATGAAGTGTAGCTTGATTGAGAACAATTTTTGGTAGTACGTTTGTCTGACAAGTGTTAAGATGACAGTGATTACAAATGACTGCATATATAAACGATATCAAATTTTAACACTAAATTACGATGGCATTGAATTTGAATGAGAAGAAGTTTGGGGAGTGAATAGCTGGGGACAGACAGGCAGGAATACCAAGTTTGTCTTACATATTTGGACAACATTTGATACAAATTATAGATGTTTTGATGACAGTAGATACAAATATCAACAATAATAAGTTGCAAAAGAGAAAATCTTGGAACAGCTTATGAATGTACAGATAACATCATGTAACAATGTAGGTTTGATAGCCAGAGTAGTAACAAAATTCTTGTAAAGGGAATGACCCTCCCCCTCCAGGTGTTATCTGGTTGTCACTATAATATAATCCCCCAACTTAGGTAAGTGCAGTGTGCTGAATTATAGATACCCTACCACAGTAAAGTGCAACACAATTCAACACAAATGAGTACCAAATGGTATAAGCCAATAAAGTGCAACATGGAATATAGTAAATTGAATAAAAGCAAACAAAAATGAATAGTGATAGAGAATAAGACGTTGCAATAACACAACTTTTGGATTACCATTAATTTGCATAAAAACATTTGTTGAAAGATCTGTAAAAAATAAGTCAAGGCAACTGGACTTGCTCTATCACTGGTCATCCAACCAGCTTTCTCAATTCAGAATGATTGTGCAAAAAATTATCTGGGAATAAATATGGTGAATGTTGCTCCAATCCACATAATCTGTTAGTCACAACCAGGTGTTGATTTAATTTGCATAATTGGAGCCTAGGAGGTGTTATTAACCTGCCCAGGGAGAGGTGACATCCTATGATGTCAAATCCCTCTTTACCTGCATACCCACCACAAAGGCAATTGGAACAGTGAGAAAACGGTTGCTACTAGACAACACCCTAGGCAGCAGAACAGAACTTAACCCAGATCAAGTGTGTGCCTTATTGGATCTTTGCCTAAGTATCACTTATTTCAAGGACAAGTTCTACAGGCAGAAACATGGCTGTGCCATGGGATCGCCAGTTTCACCTATTGTGGCAAATCTGTGCATGGAGGAAGTAGAAAGCAAGGGCCTGACCAGCTTCAATTGAATTACACCAAGTCATTGGTTCAGATATGTGGATGACACTTGGGATAAGATTCACAAACAAGAGTTACAGGCTTTCACTGACCATATCAACTCAGTGGATCATAACATCAAGTTTACAAGGGAAGTTATGCAAAACAACAAATTGGCTTTTTTGGATTGTTTAGTAACAGTAGAAGAGGGAAGGAGGCTGGAAATAGAGGTCTACCGAAAACCAACACACCCGGCCCAGTCCCTGCTATTTGACTCCCACCACCCTTTAGACCACAAACTGGGAGTCATCAGGACTCTACACCACCGGGTAGAGAAAATTCCCACCAGAACAGAGGCCAAGACAAAAGTATTCAAACTCCTCAGGGGGACCCTTAAAACTTGTGGGTATCCAGACTGGACTTTTGTCAAAACAGAAAAAAGGTGATGAAAGCGTACCAGTGAGGGTGAAAAGCATCTATTGTCCCCCACATACAATGCTGTTTTAACACCTCTCTCTGGAAAGGTTAATAACACCTCCTAGACTCCAATTATGCTAATGAAATCAACACCTGGTTACGACTAACAGATTATGTGGATTGAAACAATGTTCACCATATTTATTCCCAGATTATTTTTTTGTACAAGTTATTCTGAATTGAGAAAGCTGGTCGGATGGCCAGTGAAACGTCTTCAAGAAAAATACAGCAAGTCCAGTTGCCTTGACTTATTTTTTACAGATATACCATGACCTGGATGAATGAGAACCTTCACAGACATTTGTTGAAAGAGTGAGATTTGTTATGTATGAAGCAGAAATGGAGGAATGATTACGAGGAGGGTGCCACAGATATCTAGTAGAACAAGCCCATTCTGGATGAGTGAGATATGAGTTCCTTGATATAGCATTAAAGGCAAGACTGAGACAAATGTCGAAGAGGTGGGACAGACGTTTGTTGGGAGATTTGTTGTGCATTATACAGAGCTGAAGGTGAACAGACACATTTTTAGGAGGTATGTATAATTTTTTTGGGATGGATGTTGTGTGTAAAAGAGTACGGAAAGTAGACAGACACAGATTTTTAGGACGTGAGGCGCAATCCCAAGGCAGTGAAAATACTTTTTAGAGCAAGAGCTGTGATATAGAATTGATGATAGGCAGAAACAAATTGTTAGGACTCTTTCGGGAGCATGAGAAATGTTATGTATGACACAGTGTTGAAGGATACAGGAGTCAGATTTTCAGGACCTGTGAGCTGATTATCAAGGACCTGGATAGACTTTTTAGTGGCAGAGCAAGATAGACTGGGAAGGTAAATAACAAAGAAAATAAGTAAAGCAGGAGTGACCTGTAGAAAAGTAGGGAGAAACCTGTGTAGGAGGGAGATGTGACCTGAGGTTTAAGGTAGTAGGGAGATAAATATTCTAGAGGGAAGAGGTATAAGTGATGTTTGCAGGAGAAATGAGAAAAATCTAGATGTGGAAAGAGGTGTGTCTTAAAATGAACAATGTACCGTATTTTTCCGTGTATAAGACGCTACTTTTTCATTAACATTTTTACCTAAAAATAGAGGGGCGTCTTTTATATACGGGGGCCGAGAGGAGAACCGCGGTTGCGAAACTGCCGAAAGTGCAGATACCACTGCAAACTACCGTAGCCTCACGAGTGAAACTTCGGATTGCAGAGACAAGATAAGTTTTCCTCCAATCATAAATCTTTTGTACCTGACGTCAGCTGTTGCTGGGGAGAGTGGCTCTGTAATCCGCTCTCACGAGCGCAGGCTGACGTCAGGTACAAAAGATTTATGATTGGAGGAAAACTGTTATCCTGTCTCTGTAATCCGATAATAAATCTTTTGTACCTGACGTCAGCCGGCGCTCGGGAGAGCGTGTAGCCAGTGCCCCGAGCTGTAATGTCGGAGCATAACGTGATTGAGGTAAGTGTGATGCATTATACCATTTAAAATATTGATTTAGGAATTTTGGGTAAGAAAAATTGGGGGCGTCTTATACATAGGGGCGTCTTATAGACGGAAAAATACGGTGCATAACATTCTGGTGAGTAGTAGGGTTTGATCTGTTTGAGCTACCTAGTCATTTTATTTTGGAAGTGAATAGTATTTCAGCACTTGTAGCTGCTTATCACTGAAATGCATGCTTATTTTTATAAAATCTTTAGGTTCATTGAACATTGCTTCCCTGATAAATGTTTTATAGCTATATCATTCGTTCTTGACTGCTTTTTCTCTTCAGACCTGTCATGGAAGTACCATCTGATCGTCCCTTTACAGTAGAACAAGCCCGGATTTACTTCAGAGACATTGTGCTTGGTATAGAATACTGTGAGTAATAATGTTTTCAATGATGTGACTGATTTTCTGCACTTTGCTTTTAACACTTTGGCAACAAGGGAAACACTTCTAAAATGCTTGGTAATTATTTATCATTTACGGTTTCCTTTTTAAAAACTGTATTTGTTACTTTAGTGAAAAAGAAAATCTATATTTTTTTCAGAATAGATTTTGCTTGATAAATACGTGGAAATCTGTTCATAGAAACAAAAAATTCTAAAGGTGATTTTAATGCAAAATTCTACTATTTTAGTCTGTTCCTGTGATGTCAAATGAGTGCCCATACCAGTGTTTTGTTGCTGTGGTTTCTGGGTTACAAATGGACTTCTATTTGCTGACCATAAAGTTCAATGTTTTCTGGTAATAATTTAAAGATAGCTTTATAGATATTTTTGGTAGGGCTGCGGAAATTAACGATTCATTTCTTGATTAATCGTTAATATTTTTGATCGATTAAAATTCTTATGATCAAAAATGAAAACTCACCTCTCCGCCGGCTTCCGGGTCTTACGGGAGTCCCGTCGGAGATCTGGTGACGTCACGGACATCGACGTCACCGGACTCCTCCCCCCTTCACCAAGTGGCTCCATCGGCTAATCCAGCACGTTATTCTTCTGAGTTGCCCCACTCAAGCGGCGGCCATATTGAGTGGTCGCACGTGAGATTAATAACGTGCTGGATTAATGTGATCCTAGTTCATTTTATTACTTCATTGCTGTGCTGTATGTGTATAGACCAATGTAGTTGGATCTGTATGTGCGTTATAATTAATCGAAATGAATCGATTAAAAAACATTTTGATTAATCGAACACGAAAATTGTAATCAGTAACAGCCCTAATTTTTGGTCATGATGCTAAGTACCAGTAGCGTAGCTTTGTTTTAAAAGAAAAAGGCTGGTGGGGAGAACTGGTAATTACTCTGGCTTCGGACTTTTGCAGTACATCACCGTGCATACATTAATGTACGGTAAAGCAGCCCATCCATTTTGAAAGAGCTGCCAACATTCAACAACACAGGTTTCACGGTATTTTTTTCAACACGGAGCACCACAATGCACAAGAACGCATGTGTGTTGTGTGCTGATTAGGTGTGTTGGGGTGTCATAATAAACATTAATAAATCAAATGTTCCAGACAGGCAGAATGATATTCCAGTTAGAAACTCTAAAGAGATCAATTCATGTTGATAATGCAGTTTGTGGCCATTTGAAAGACCACAAGGTATTTTTCCCCAGTAGGCCAAATGTTTGTGTACTACATAGATCATATGCAACATCAGTAACGCAATCCATCTATTTCTGCAATGCCCCATCCAGGAACAATGCAGGAGGCAAATGTACCCCTCTACATTTCTTCCATCTCTGCACTAAGGCCAGCCAAAGACATAAAAAGGCAGTTGCATAAGAATGCATGATCCCACTGCCACCTGGCATAGAGGCAGAGCCAGCTGTACCCGCCCCCTCCCCCGTCCGATCCGCCAGCCAGCGCTGGCGGATCGGAGGGGGGGGGGGGGGGAATCCAGCCCCTCCCCTGTCCCGGCAGAGAGCTGTGACAGGATCGAGAGGTGAGCTCACTTCTCGATCAACTGAGCTAGAACTATGAGGTGAGTGAAAAGCACTCACCTCTTAGTTCTCCTTTAAGTAACATGTACCTATTATTATGGGGCTGGATAAAGTAATGTGGCTCTGGCAATAGCAGCAAGGCTATGGTGGCATGCTACTTTTATATAATTGGGGGGGAGGGGGGTTTGTTGTGAAGGTTCCATCCTGTGTTGGTTTAACCCAGTAGGTAAAACATGTAATATTCCTCGTAACAATATCAATTATTATGAGAATTATTAATATGGTGAAAGCTTTCTGAAAGTTATTGATCCATTTTTTTGAGCTTGTGTGAATATGATTTTCTGTTGATTCACACATCTGTATACAGCCATGCCTAGAAAATACTATAATACTTTTTAGTTTACTTGTCATCAGTAAGTGTCTGCTATAGCTCTGATATAAGATATAATGCAGCATAGTTCTGTTATGAGTGATTCATTTAGGTGCTAGTTGCTTTGATTTTCATCCAGCTGTTTGCGGTGAAATGTAAGCAAGTGCCAGCTACATGATCGTTTTTTTTGGTCTGCCACTTCCTTAGAAAAATATCCTTCTGTGACTCATTTCTTTTCCTTTACTACCTGCCAAGCTATCGCACTAAATTAATAGCTGGCTTTAAGAGGGGAAGAATAGCCAGCAGATGCATGTTATTCGGAAGGAGAAGCAGACGACACAGAAGAGAAGTTAAAGTGACAGGGTAACAAGAATTGAGGAGCATACAGCAACCAATGTAGCAAGTACCTTGCAAGGGCACTGCGCAAACAACAAACCCGGACATATGTCCCCTCTGTTACATCTCCCGCGGGCACCAAATTCTCACTCCCGGCGGAAATCGCGGAAGCTTTTGCCGACTATTACAGAGACCTGTACAATTTAACGGATCCCACAATGTTGTAGAGAATCCAGACCCCCCCAGGCCCGCATTGTGCATTACATTCATACATACTGATGGAAACCCCGATCACAGCAGCGGAGGTGGAGTCCGCACTCAAACTCACCAACACAGGCAAAGCCCCTGGCCCAGACAGCTACTCTTTGTCATACTATAAGCGCTACCTACCAGTTCTCGCCACACCGTTCCTGACCGCACTTAACTCTATCCTTGACGCCCACACCCCTTCACCCGAATCTCTTAGGGCCCACGTCACGGTGATACCCAAAGAGGGTAAGGACCCAGCCCTCTGCCCTAGTTATCGACCTATATCCCTCCTCAATGTTGATAGTAAACTTTTTGCCAAAATCCTATACCACAGACTAATACCACATCTGGTGCAACTCATCCATCCTGACCAAACTGGATTCACCCCCTCCTGAGAAGCGCGGGATAACACCACTCGAGCGCTGGGGGTGCTTCACTCCGCCCGATCGAACGCCACCCCATGTGTACTGCTGTCCACGGATGCGGGGAAGGCGTTTGATCGGGTGGACTGGGGGTTCCTCCGGTGCACTCTGGAGGCGATTGGGGTGGGCCCGGGAATGCGTTCCTTGATTAATGCGCTTTACTCCTCCCCCTCCGCCCAGGTGCGGGTGAATGGTGTCCTATCCCCTATCTTCCTGATCACCAATGGCACCCACCAAGGTTGCCCGCTCTCGCCTCTTCTATTTGTACTCACTCTTGAACCTTTACTTCGCACGATACAAGCAAATCCAGACATCCGAGGAATCTCAGCCGGATATACGACCCACAAGGTCGCTGCCTTTGCGGATGACCTCCTTTTTTTCCTCACTTCCTCAGATGTCTCTATCCCTGTCCTCCTACGGGAATTGAAAACATATGGTACCCTCACGAATTTCCGTATTAACTCCCACAGATCAGAGGCCCTTCATATCTCAATCACGGGACCTGCCCTTGGCAGAGTTCTCCATAACTTCCCATTTAAATGGGCCCCTAACGCCATCAAATATCTCGGCATACTACTGCCAAAGGACCCGTCCCTTGCGTTCTCGTTGAACTTTCCACGGCTATTGTCCCGCATTAAGTCAGACTTAGAGACCTGGACGAAAAGTACTTTCTCATGGATGGGGCGGTGCAATATCCTGAAATAGTCCATTCTTCCTCGCCTACTATACCCCATCCAAGCACTCCCGATCCACATACCCACATCCTTTTTCTGCAACATCCAAGCGATTTTTTTAGGGAATTCGTCTGGGCCCACAAACCACCTAGACTGAGTTATGACATGTTGCGGAGACCCAAGAGCATGGGAGGGATGTCCCTACCTGATGTACACCAATACTACATAGCCGCGCACTTGACGCTGGCCAACCTCTCCTGGAGTTCGTCTCCCTCTACTCCACCCCTGCGGGTACATCCCACCATAGGCCCTACACTGCAGCTGACACGCTCAACCTTCGCCAAGGGTCTCCTATCCACCACTCCCCCCTCCTTCCTATACTGGATAACCCTTCCTTTCCCCCCTGATGTCGGCCCACGAACCTACCTTCCTCTGCGGAACCTGGGCATCTCAAAAGCGTCACACTTTCTGACTTCTCCGGAGTGGCCCTCAGTAGACACCCTTCGCACCCAACCGGCCTACGGCCCGTTGGACTTCTGGTCCTCTATGCGCTTATCCCACTTCCTACACACCATCACACCGACCCTGCATCACAACACCATTCCTATGCGAGCATATTCACGCTCACTCATTAGGCACATAGTCAACGCGGCTGGAAGAAACCCGAGCCCCCACGGATCAGACAGGTCTTAGACCGCATGCACGATATTTACCTCATGGAGGACCTAATGAGCTCCCTCAAACACACCAATGCTCAGTTCTCGGGTACCTGGCTTCCTTGGATGGAGTTCATGAGCTCCCCTGAATACCTCACGCTCTGATGACCACGGGACACCGAGTTACCCAAACCCAGCTATTCAGCTCCTATGACTCGGAAAGGGTGGGACCCCCGCGCTCGCCGCTCACACTGCCGTTGCCACGACAGAGGGCGCCCCAGGGTACCAGCACCCCCCGCTTGCGTGAGGGCTCTAGCCCCCTCTGACCATGTTTTTAATGCAAATTGTCACACCATATTTGTTCAAATCACTTTATGTGTTGAAGTATGTTGTAACGTTTTATTGTCATAATTACTGCATCACTGTACGTGAATCAACCTCACGTCCATGTGTTATGTATAACTTGGATAAAAATGAAAAATCACTTAAATAAATAATTTATTAAAAAAAAAAAAAAGAATTGAGGAGCATTATATATCCTAGTCAGAACCAATAAAGATTAAATACACAAATAAACATTTTATAACATGATTCATAGTGCAAGGGATACTTTTAGACTGGAAAGTATGTTAGCATGTGGATAATTAGAACAAAACATCACAGATTGCCATTTTATGCAAGCATTTTAAGTAATAATGCTGTTTCATTGTTTTCCAGACATGTGTATGGCAACTCACACAGGGGTGACTTTTTGACCAGATTTTTTTTTTATGCACTGGAAAAAATCTGTTTTTTTTTTTATCTTGGCATACATTCTAAATACCAAGTCTAAAACACTGAAGTGCTGGATATAGGTGTGTAGACTTATATTTGTCTTGGTGGGGGTTGGCCACCAGATGAAATTTTTGATATGGAAAGAGATGTCAGCATAGATTTGCAGGTTTCTGCCTCACTCTGCTGTTCCTTTTAGCTGTAAATGGTCAGATCATGCCTGCATGTCAAGTTGTACCTTTTTAAATCTATTGGTGGCTTAATACTGCAGTTTTGCTTTTATTTTAGCACAATGCAGAACAGAGTAACCACTTCAATAATTCTGTCTGCATTTAGCCATATCCCTTGATAGATTTTTGTTTTGGGCACCAGCAAGCAACACTATTCCCTAGGCAAGATTGTGCACTAGAAACTCCATTGTTAGTGCTCAAGACATAGAACCCCTTGTTTTGCTTATTTCAAAACAGGCCACGTAGTTGGAAGGGAATATTCAAAAGTCTCTCCTGACAAAATTTTTTGTAATGAGATCATTTTCCTGTAACATAGAATCAATGGTAAGAGTTAAAGATTCCACATCTTAATATTTATAATATAATGTAGTGTATTACTAGTTCTATATATAATGCTTTCTGTTCATTCGCTTTATTTGCAAATGCTGAGGTTGTAGTATGCTTTCGTGTGCTTTGTCAAGCCGCTGGATGTGTTGTTGAAACCGTTCCAGGCCGGGATTAGGGAAACATTTGAAAGAAACTATTTCTACTGCTTCCATCACTTTGGATTATGTTTCCTGGCTGAAGAGAATAAATCACATTGCAGACAGGAAAAATCAGAGAGCACTGCTGTGAATTAGGAAATTGAATAGCAGAATGATAGCCAGGAATTAAATCGGATATTCATTCCACTAACAAAGGAAAACATTTCACCTGATTAGAATAGCTGCCAGTTCCTGGGGCCTTTTTCTACCTGAAATCCTCTTATGCTAGGTGAAGGCTGCAATGTTTACCACATGGAAATAGACGAGTATAGTGTGTTTTGATATCTTAGTGCTGGTGCCGAGACTGGGGAAACCATGCAAGAAGGATGCAGGTAAGTATGATTAAGTTTATTAGTTTTAGGTAGTAGAATGTATTTAGTTAGTCAGCTTTATTAGGTGGTGATGGGGAGGGATGTGCCTTTTATATTTACTTGCAGTTTACCTCTGGTTTAGGGCGTTTTAATTGTCATCAATTAGAATTAAAATAAGAAATAAAAAACATATTTATTGAAGTAATTTCTCCACTCCAAGGATTTGGCAAAAGCTAGAGAAATAGCACAACAGATATTTCCAATTTTTAAAGAAAGGCACAGTGTCAATCTTGACCTGTTACGAATAGACCTCCAAGTTTTAATGAAAAACATGTCATCTCAAACCCTTAGGGTACTTTTCAAGTCTCCTAATGAATCCATTATGGATGGATAAACGATGATGGAAAAGAATGTGCAAATGTTGTGTATACCAGCCAGAATCAGATTCTTGGAAAAACTAAAAACTTACGGTAAATGAGTACTAATTTGTTGTTGTGTTATACATTTATGCAGCTTTTGTACATGAGGCACACAGTGTTTAAAACTACCATACAAAGTATACCTAACAAATGTCCACCCGGTGTCCCCTGCTGGTTGAAAAATAATGCCGCTAGCTAAAAAAAAGAGGCTGGTATACTGCATGAGCAAGATGAGCCTCTGGTGGGGCATCAGAGGAGAAGGAAAAAGTCAGACACTGATGACTTCATGCTTCCCATCTCGGGGGCTACAAGGTCGGTGTGGCTATGTCACCAAGAAAACCAGGAATTGGTCTCCTGATGCTTTCGGTCGTGGTCAGGCCCTTACTGGTGAGATTTTTCCTCCTTTTTTAAAGTAAAGAAAAATCCAATTACTGGAACAGAAATAGAGAAGATATGCTTCAATGGGGACACTTGTTCATTGACAACAGTCTAAAAGCGACTTGTCTAATTTTAGAAGATTTTTTTTTTTCCTGTTGTGTCTATGGGATAAGAAGGATAGGTGGATCTCCTCAATGCGACATAGACAGCAAAAAAAAAAACATTCCTACTCTATCCAAAACAAAACATAATATGGCTTTGACTTCAATCCAGCGCTGATCTTCTAAAACTTCAAAAAATTCAAATCTTGCATCCTTGTAACCACGGCAACTATGGATGTTCTGTACATAGTTTCCATACAGAATGCCCCAAGAAATTAAATTATCTGCACATGTGGGTGGTTCACTGGCTTTTCAGCAGTTTTTGCTCTCATTACTGTTGGTTATATGCATGGCTTGAAAAATTTGATAGTGTCTCAACAGTCAGTCAAAAATTTCACCAGTCAGCATGACCGGACTATAGCCTTGCAATTTACAGGTGAAACTCGAATAATTAGAATATCGTGCAAAAGTAATTGCAGTAAGTTCTGCAAAAGGGGCCCAAACCAAGTACTGAGTACATATGCATGCTTGTACTTTTCAGAGGTCCGATATTGTTCTATGTACAATCCTTGTTTTATTGATTGCATGTAATAATCTACTTTTTTGAGGTTGTGGATTTGGGGTTCTTGGGGTTTTCATGAGCTGTAAGCCATAATCATCACAATTATGACAAATCACGGCTTGAATTATCTTGCTTTGCATGTAATGAGTCTATCTCATATATTAGTTTCACCTTTTAAGTTGCATTAGTGAAATAAATGAACTTTGCACGATATTCTAATTATTCGAGTTTCACCTGTATATAGAACTTCCTGTATATCATAGATAAGTATGCATAACAATAGAGACTAACATTGCACTACAGCGCCATCTATAGCTCAAAAGACAATATTACATCTCTGTCAGTAATACAATCAGGATGCTGTTGCATTTCCAACACAACACATGGACTGATCTTATGATTATAGCAGGCAGACCCCTCCACTCAGGATGGAGGAAGGGACTGGAATGCTGGTGTCAATTTCCATTGTGCAGGAACAGATAAAGTGTGCTAAAATGGTTGCAGTGCATATAACTGAGAGAGGAATATTGGAGTCTCATATTAAACTATTTTTTATTGGGATAATTGTATTTTATATTGGATTCTAAGATGACACACTTTAAAAAAATAAATGTTCTTAAACCTTAAGAGAGTATACAGTGTAGGTCTGACATGGCTTTTTTTCCCTGTGTATAAGACCCTGTCCTACCTTTGCAAGCTCACTGCAGTCTCTAATTGGTACCCATCAGATATTCCCCAAATACATGCTTGTACTTATGTTAGTCTAAAGTATGCACTTCTATGCCCTCTAGAACTTACTGTCAAATCTCCTTACGTTAACGCACCCAAGGACTGAAGATGAACATACTTTGTTCAGCAAATTGGCTTGTTGTAAGGCTTGCAGCTCTGCTGCTCTGTTTAGCTTCAACAGATTTCTCTGGGTCCTTTTACAGCTAAGCTCCGTTCTGACTGGAAAATATGACTTGTGATTCTCATAAGCCAAGAAGATTAATCTTTGTCAAACTATTGTCATTTAGTTTGAACACACCGCCTGACTCATGGGGAAAAAGTATTAAATCTTAGCTGTCCTTATAGTACCTAAGCACTTAAATAGTGTTATTGAGAAAGACCGAAAACACAGAACATTGTAACCATTTACTTATATGTAAACATTACACAGCAAAAAAAAGATCAATGTTGAACTTTCATGGTACCATTGCACACCTTTACAATTCCTTTTATTAAAACATACTTTATATGTAGCAGTTGAAAAAAATAAAAATATAATAATATATGTATGTATGTGTATATGTATATGTGTATATATATATGTATATGTGTATATATATATATATATATATGTGAGTACACCCCTCACATTTTTGTAAATATTTTATTATATCATTTCATGTGAGGACACTGAAGAAATGACACTTTGCTACAATGTTAAGTAGTGAGTGTACAGCTTGTATATCAGTGTACATTTGCTGTCCCCTCAAAATAACTCAACACACAGCCATTAATGTCTAAACTACTGGCAACAAAAGTGAGTACACCCCTAAATGAAAATGTCCAAATTGGGCCCAAAGTGTCGATATTTTGTGTGGCCACCATTATTTTCCAGCACTGCCTTAACCCTCTTGGGCATGGAGTTCAGTGGCAACCTGTGAAGCTCTGGTGGAGTCCTCTTCCACTCCTCCATGACGACATCAAGGAGCTGGTGGATGTTAGAGACCTTGCGCTCCTCCACCTTCCGTTTGAGGATGCCCCACAATGCTCAAAAGGGTTTAGGTCTGGAGACATGCTTGGCCAGTCCATCACCTTTACCCTCAGCTTCTTTAGCAAGGCAGTGGTCGTCTTGGAGGTGTGTTTGGGGTAGTTATCATGTTGGTATACTGCCCTGCAGCACAGTCTCCGAAGAGAGGGGATCATGCTCTGCTTCAGTATGTCACAGTACATGTTGGCATTCATGGTTCCCTCAATGAACTGTAGCTCCCCAGTGCCGGCAGCACTCATGCAGCCCCAGACCATGACACTCCCACTACCATGCTTGACTGTAGGCTAGGCAAACTTGTCTTTCTACTCCTCACCTGATTGCCACCACACACGCTTGACACCATCTGAACCAAATAAGTTTATCTTAGTCTCATCAGACCACAGGACATTGTTCCAGTAATCCATGTCCTTAGTCTGCTTGTCTTCAGCAAACTGTTTGCGGGCTTTCTTGTGCATCATCTTTAGAAGAGGCTTCCTTCTGGGACGACAGCCATGCAGACCAATTTGATGCAGTGTTTGGCGTATGGTCTGAGCACTGACAGACTGACCCCCCACCCCTTCAACCTCTGCAGCAATGCTGGCAGCACTCGTACGTCTATTTCCCAAAGACAACCTCTGGATATGAAGCTGAGCACATGCACTCAACTTCTTTGGTTGACCATGGCAAGGCCTGTTCTGAGTGGAACCTGCCTGTTAAACCGCTGTATGGTCTTGGCCACCGTGCTGCAGCTCAGTTTCAGGGTCTTGGCAATCTTCTTATAGCCTAGGCCAGGGGTGCCCATAAGGTCGATCGCGATCTACCAGTCGATCGCTTAGCAATCACTGGTAGAACACGATGTCCTCTCCTCCTGCCGGTGGGGCTTCTCTGGATCCCCGCTGCTCTCCCCATCTGTATGCAGCGGGGATCCGAGAAGAAGTGAAGGAACCGGCGGCGGGGGAGGGCGGAGCCGCTGTCACAGAACTAATGCCAAGCGGTGAGGAGAGAGACGCTCGGTCTGGATCTGACAGCCGGCACCTCTCTCTCCCCTCACCGCTCGGCCTTAGTTCTGTGACAGCGGCTCCGCCCTCCCCCTCCCCACCCCCCGGCTGAAGTGCTTCGTGTCGGATAGGGGGGATCCATGGGAGAAGCTGAGCGCCCCCCAGTCATATGTATCGTTCCTCTGTGCAGGACAAACACTGGAGCGATCAGCTGATCACTCCAGTGTTTGTAAATAACTGGGGACACATAGTACTATGTGTCCACAGTTATGAATGAACAGGATGTGATTTACAAGTAAAAGGTACCACCCTAAAACAGGATATCGGGGCCACTGCTCAGGGGAATAGTTGATTCTGCATAAAGCAGCATCCATTGTTAGTTATTTAATCAGCTTCTAAAATAGTTTAAAAACCTTTTCACTTTTTTATCCCTTTAAAATTAGAATGTAAAAGTCTGCCTGTGATGACCTTATCATCTAAACTTTTTTTTTTTTTTTAACATAGTGTGAGTTGGTCATGTGGACATGTGAGCACCTACTGCAGAGGTCAGGTGGAACATAAGTTTTATAATTGGATCTGGCAGGTGTCTGCTTGCACAGGCTGTGAAAACTAATTGTGCTGGCATATTATTATTTTGATGATGTAACTTCACCTACAACGCTTAAATGACCTGAGTTGTGCCTTTCACATGTCTCATGTTAGCTAAATTAATTCTGTAGTTTTTGTCATTCTGCTATTTAAAAAAAAAAGTATTTAACCATACTGTAGAGCTGTTGGATTCCCTGCAATATTATCAGGAAATATGAAATATTTTTTTTTTTTTGTAGTTTACTCTAAATTAATTTTCCCACAATTTAGTAAGCTGACACACATAATGTATGTCAACTTCTTCTCCTACCAATAAAGTGTATGGGTAAGTGGCTGGTTTCTAGGGATCAGTATTTTAAGTATGCAGACGTGGAGAAATTTGTTGGTATCCTTCCAAGAAAAAAGAACCACCTAAAATCTTCTGCGGAAAGATTAAAACTGACAAAAGTAATGGACATCTATCATTGGTTTTTCCATACTTAATAAAAATTAGCTTTTTTTTTCTATTCAGCCGACTATTTTACTTTGCAAAAAAAAATGTAAAATTAAGTTTGGCCCTCTCTTCTTGAGCAGACTTTTCCAGCTGTCTCAGGTTGGAAAGGTGCCTTCTCCAGACTGCATATTTCAGCTATTTTCTATAGATAATCCTGTATAATGTAGATTAGGACTAATAGAAGACCACTTCAGAATAGTACAAAGTTTTGTTCTTGGCCATTCTTGAGTGCATTTAGCTGTGTGTTTTTGGTCAATGTTCTGTTCTAGAACATTAAGCTGATGTAACTTGCCAAAATCAACAGTTTTGTCCTAAAAACATTCCTCCAAAAGTATTGTGACTTGTCAATATGCATTTTAGCATATTGGATTTTTGGGGGGTTTTTTTCCTCATTGGTTTACTTCTCTTTGAGCCCACTGTTGCTCAGAAAGCAATGGATGCTCCAATCGGAGACTGATATACTGTACCTTTTATGGTAAAAATGTCCTTTTATATGTGTGTATGTGTATATATATATATATATATTTAAA
>NW_017306386.1:465222-517543 GCF_000935625.1 Nanorana parkeri | reverse complement strand
TATATATATATATATATGTGTGTGTGTGTTATTTATTTTTTATTTTAATATGGTCATGATTCAGTAGTATATGTATGCTGGTATCCACTGTAGAGATTAGGAATATTTTACTTGAAAATGAAGATATCTCATTTGGGGTTGGTTCACACTAGGCCCATTGAGTTGCATTTGGCAGTGTGGCCCAACTCAGGCATAATGCAAAGACAAAGCAAAGGTCTTGCTTTGTAAAGTGTCTGTTCACTCTTAACACAAAACATTGTTGTGTGTTGCAATAAAATTATGCATGCATTATTTTATTGCAATGTGTTACAACGTGTTGTGTGTGTGTCAATGCATCACAAGATGCTGCTGTGCGGAGACTTGAATGAAGTGCCATTTTGTAAAAAGGTAACCCTTGCTGTATGCTGTAACAGCAGATACACCACCCTTCACTTCCCTTACACATTGCACATCGGGCCACATGCATTTTAGAATGCGGACTGGCGTGAGCCAGCCCTTTAGATGGCAGACTTGTAATTTCTTGGTCACCCTTCAATACAGGAGTCCTTTGTATTTGGAATGAAAAGGTATCACTAGGAAACTTGCACATCACTAGGACACAGTAGTTTGTGGTAAGATCAGTTCAGTAAAATATCACTTACTGTATATTTCAGGGTTTTCACCACATAATTAGGCTTCATTGGTAAAAATCCCCAATTAATCCAATCATGTACCTTAATCTGCCATTGTTCTAGCCATCTGCCTCATACACATCAGCATTTTTGACTAGGAGAGGAAGCCAATAAGGTTATACTCAGGGGCTTAACTAGAAATCCCAGGGCCCCATAGCAATTTTGTAAGCCCCCCCCCCTAAGAAAATGAAGGAATGCTAAACTGTAAAAAAGCGATTTATGTTGCGCTGTGTTGGTGTTTTGATGAAATGATACAGGCGTATATTTAATTGCAATACAAGGTATCACAACGCACGGCAATGCGTCACAAAGCTTTGCCATGCGCTGCCATGGTAAATTAATGTTTTTTCACAAAAGAAAAAAAATCATGCACTGTGATGCGTTCTAACAACGCACTGCAGCGCATGTATCTGGCGTACACCATAATATGGTGCACGTGTATGCTATGTGTGTGTGGGGGATTGTGCTTTTTGTTTTTGTTTTTGGATCCCCGCTGCCTCAGCCCATAAAAGCGGGCCCCATAGCGACCGCATCGGTCAGTTACTATGGTAGTTACGCCACTGGTTATACTCTATTCCACAGTGCAAGAACCCCAGCCTAACAATTTTAGCTTGCTAACTGGAGGAAATCGCACAACTGTGTTTAGCTACATGCCTAAACTTACGATTCAGAAAAAGAACATGCAAAATGCAATAGCCCATACCAACCAACCAGGTTTCATCTGTTAAGTACCCTGGAATGGAATTGACTGCCATTAACTGGTACACCAAGGTGAGTGTTTTCTCACCTTGAATGTGTAAATATAGGATTTAGGTATACAGTAATGTCTGGGCACTGAAGGTACAAACTAATGCAAATGCACAGAAATGGCATTCTAACAGAGGATATTATAGTTGCCATAGATACTGTATACGCTATCTATCTGTATCTGTGGACCTAGTCATTGCTCTTTGTGAATGACTACCATGACACAATAATTTTATAACCAGTGTTTTTGTTTTCTTTTTATTTAATCTCCACATAATACAATTATTTAACTTAAAGTAAATATATGGGGGGAAAAACACTCTACCCAGTCCTAGGCACCGTTTGGTACCATTGCTTACCTTTCACTGATGTTCTGGTGTTGCTCACATTTCCACCACTACCCCCACAAAGTTACCGGCAGTCTTTATCAATACCTGTTGAATGCCCCGCCATGTAAAAGCAATGGGGCCTGGTGACTGGCTGTTTAGGCCCAACTACTGTATTCTGGGTGTGCATGTGATGTGTCACATGCTTGCCCTTACACAGAAGTTCCAGAATCTTTAGAGAGGGCACTGGGTATTCTGAGCAGCAGGAAAGGTAAATGTAGGCACAAAAACTGTGCCTAGGGCAGGGTGCTGGGGTGATTTGGGGATCTTTTCTTATTTGGAAGGTTTGTTTAAAATGTATTGAATTAAATAACAGGCAGACACAGTCTTATATACTGTACATATCTGGAAAATAGCCATTCTTGGCTTTTCATCCTGTTATTTAACACAACCTCAGATTAGATGATGAATTCCTAAAAGTATATTACACCACATTTATTTCAGGTCGGGTCTTCCATGACTGCATATGAACATTTCCTGAACATCTCCTAGGTTTATTAATTCACTGAAAGTTGGCATATGCCATAATAAGTTTTTGCATATGCCATAATAATTACTATATAAAAATGTAAAATGTTTTCGATTTCATGTGCATAAAGACATGGCCCTTTATACAAGGGCATCAACATTCAAGGAATAGACTGGCCAAATATTAGGTTTTTATTTGAAGCTTCGTTACTTTTCTATCCTGCTTGTGTACTTGTCATACTGAAAACTATGGTGTCTTGCAATGTTTTAGAACATCTCTCCTGCATGTTGCACACATATTTATTTTTGTCCAGGTAAGGTTACGATAGGAAACAATGACTTTCAATAAAGCGTACCTAACCTTTTTATATTTTTTTCATAAGTGCATGTACATGTAAATAAACACTTGAAGGTATTTATTATTGTTCACAGTACTCCTCCTAATGATGCATTTATCTTCCTTTCTCCCCAAAAGACATCTTTGTTCAAGTCTTATCTACAGTATGTCATGGCTCACATATGACATATTTATGGATTTTTTTGTTCTAGGCTGTGTGTGTGCATGTTGTTTCAAACTGCACAACCCCTTGTTATAACCTCTCCTTCACAATATACAGTTTAATTGATGACTGGGAGAAGGCAAAGTACTTCTCCTGCCTGTAGCTACCTAAAAATTACATGATTCTATCAGCATTCTTTTTCTCAAGTAGACCTCAAGAAATGGTGACTAGACTTAACATTTAATAAATGATAAAAGGTACTTTAAAAAAAACAATATTATTGCTGGATATTGTGAAAAGTCAGAAAGATATATTTATGCAGGTTTGTAAAGATACTTCTATATCTACTTTTAATGCAGAGAATAATGGTCGGGGTCATTTTTTATGATAAAAGCAGTTTTTTTAAACTTTTTTTATTTTTCTACTATAAAGATAAAAATAAGCTTTTAATGCATTGTGCACCTCTGGCACTGGTGTCACCAACCATTATACTTTTTAAAGTGAGAGCACAGCAGAAGCTTTTTGATTTTAAACTGTCTCTCTCTAATAAACCTTGGTACAGAGCAGGGAAGACAGATGAGTCACACATCTGACTCATTCAACATTCTGCATAGAATTTGAGCTTAGGTTATTAAATTCTGTAAACAGGCTCATTTCAACAAAGCAGGTAAGATTGTCTTGTGTACACGTAAAAAAAAAAAAAAATTCCCATCAACATAAAAAATTCTGTAAGTTGAGACCTGTTTTGCAAATTTGATTTTGTAATAAATGTCCAATTGCAAAAAAATATCAAGGACTGGTCTTAGTAAACCCATCAGACTGTTATTACTAGCGAGTTCCAGACTTTAACCAATCTCACTGAAAAAAGCCCCTACGCCCCTTGTGGTTAAATCTTTTCTCCACCAGTTTTAGGTGGTGGCCTCTAGTCTTTGTTACGGAGTTTACTGTAAAAAGTTTATTGCTGATGTTGCTATCACCACTAAACATTTTGTACATCCAAATCATGTCTCCTCTTAATCTCCTCACTTCTAGCGTAAACATGTTTAAATTTAGTAACCTTGTCTCATAGCTTTGGTCCTCCATCCCCTTAATTAGTTTGGCTGCCCTTCTCTGGACTCTCTCCAGCTCCAGGACATCCTTTCTGTGGACTGGGACCAAAACTGGGCCGTATACTCCAGATGAGGCCGAACAAGTAATCTGTAAAGTGGCAAAATGATTTCTTTGTCTCTACAGTACATTCCATTTTTCATTCAAGACAGTACTCTGCTCACTTTGTTTGCCGCAGTCTGGCATTTCAAACTATTATTCAATCTGTGGTCTACTATGACCCCCAGATCTTTTTCCATTTCTGACTTCCCTAGTGGAGTACCCAATAATTTGTATTCTTCTTGCCTGTTTTTAACCCCAAAATGCATTACTTTACATTTTTGATTATTAAACCTCATCTGCCATATGGTTGACCACTCCCCTATTTTATCCAGGTCCTCCTGTAATGCTATAGTGTCTAAGTCCGTGTCTATTACCCTCACAATTTTAGTATCATCAGCAAACACAGAAACATGGCTGTTAATACTTTCCCTGATATCATTAATAAACAGATTGAACAGTATGGGCCTAGCACAGAACCCTGGGGCACGCCTCTCTCCACCATAGACCAATCTGAAAAAGAGCCATTTATCAATACTCTCTGGACACGTTCCTGTAGCCAGTTCTCTATCTGTGTACACACCATTTCATCTAGGCCCACAGAGCTCAACTTGTGTGGTACAGTGTCAAATGCTTTTGCAAAATCCTGATATACCACATCCAACGTTTTCCCTCTATCCAGATCTCTACTCACCTCTTCGTAGAATGTCAGTAGGTTGGTCTGACAAGAACGATCCCTCCCTAAATCCATGCTGATTATCATTTATCATACCATTACCGTGGATAAAATCCACTAAATAGTCCTTTATCATCCCCTCAAATAGCTTACATACTATTGATGTTAGACTGACTGGTCTGTAGTTCGCAGGTTGGCATCTTGAACCTTTTTTGAAGATTGGTACTGCTGTAGCTTTCTGCCAGTCACTTGGTACCCTTCCAGACATTATGGAGTCCTTGAAGATGAGGAATAATGGTCTTGCTATAACCTGGCTGAGTTCTTTAAGGACCTTGGGGTGTAGATTATCTGGTCCTAATGATTTATTTGCATTAAGGTTTTCAAGTCTTTGTTGAGCCCCGGCTACTGTATTTTACGGCCTGAGCTACTCGCCTTCTTATCTCTGTTAAACCTGTCTTTTTCCTGAGTGTATACAGAGGAGAAAAATTAATTAAATAATTCCGCCTTCTCCCTGTCGTTTGTGATTAATCTCCCGTTGTCATTTTTTATTGGGCCAACCTGTTCTTTTATTACCCTTTTACTGTTTATACACTGAGTGGCCAGTTTATTATGACCACCTGACATTTGTAGGCAAATTAGCTATAATTAGCTATAATTTTGCGCTGAAGTTGCTAGAGAGCCAGACCATTATAAATAGGGATGCAGGTTGTTTACCACGACAGTAGAAGTGATTTTTTTCTGAAGATATGGGTAAACAACGCGATTTAACAGCCTTTGAACGTGGGATGATTGTAGGCGCGAGCCAGGAAGCGAGTATCAGCAAAACACCAGAATTTGTTAAATGTTCAAGAAGGGCTCATTGTTGAAGTGTTTAAAAACTGGACCGTCAGCCGAAAATCTGGGTCTGAACGTGCGAATTGTGGCCGTCAGCGACTAGTCAATGTTAGGAGAGTGGCAAGACTGGTACAAGACAACAGAAGGGCAACAGTGCAGTGTCAGATTCCTCGCATCACCTTTCAACATCTCGTGGAGTCACGAGGCGGCCCAACAAAGTCATCCCGTGGAGTTATCTCGTGGCCCAACGAAGTACTGATGGGGTGGTCATGATAATCTGGCCACTCGGTGTATATTGGAATACTTTTTGGGGGTTCTTTTTACTGACTGTGGCTTTTCATAATCTATTTTAGCTGCTCTGATTTCATGTTTACCATGCCAATGCCGTCCCCTCCATCTTATATTTTATAAATGCTATCTTCTTGTCTTTAATGTGGTGTCTTACAGTTTTATTTAGCCATGTAGGCTTAGTTCTTGATCTTTTATTTTTGTTACCCGATGGTATGCACTTGGTATTATCGTTACCAGCACACTTCTCTTTTTTGTACCCAACATTTAAAAGTAATCATCCTGTGATCACTATTACCCAATGTATCCCTAATCGCTATGTCTGCATAGATCATTTTGATTAGTGGGCCAATGTTGAACAAATAATTGCAGAAAAGGACCTTGACAGATTAATATGATACTCGACAGATTAATATGATACTCGAGTGGTTGTTAAAGTTTCACATGATTTATTATTTTCTCTTCTAATACAATAGAAATAATGTTTTACAGCCAGTTGGATTTAATGGCTGGATCATCTGACACTTCCTCAATGTGTTCAACAACCAGATCTGCTGCTTGATTGTTCAAAAAGGAGCAATCACATCTTCTTGCGTATGATCTTGAAAATTTTTTTTTTCATATTACACAGACTGCTTTAAATCCCATTTTAACCAGTTACAAGTTGTTTAATTGGCTAACAATTTAATGTAAATGCTAATCAATTACTTTGACCATTTTGGTTATTTTTCACATGTGAGAATGTCCTATTCATTTCTGAATTAAGTAATCCTTCATTTATCTATTTTATGAAGATGCATTACAAAGATAATGACAGTTCTGGGATGTATTCAGGGTAACCCACACAGATCGTGATAATGAGCCATAAAGATTAGTTTTGTGTCGTTAGGTAATGGCTTACTATATTTTAAAACTGCACTTACAAAGTTTTCATTGCCATGAAATATCTAAGGCTTATGTTAGTAAAAGCACAGGTTTCTTTTAGGGGATGATACACATCTCATATACTATAACACAATGGGGTTGAATTAATAAAGGTAAATAGGCTGCAAGGGAATTTGCACTTTGCAGGGGGAAGTTTAGTGAATGAGTTAAAGCTCTGTTGACTTCCATCACCCAATCGTGTGCATGCAAAAAACAGTTTTTTTACATTTCCTTGCACATTATTATGTATTCTTTGGAAAGTGAAATTTGACCACATTCACTGATGGAAACTTCCCCTGCAAAGTGCAAATTTCCTTGCAAAGTGAAAAGCTTATTTGCCTTTAATTAACCCAATTCTTTCAATGAGATAGTCCAATGTAATGTACAATGTATACTGGTATATGCTGGGTTTTAGAACCTGTTCCTGATTCAGTGAGGAATTTTAGGCTTTTGAAAAAGCCCACTGAATGTTTTTTAATATTTGTTTTTAATACGTTGCTGTGCTATTTCTGCTGTGACCCTCCATAGTAATTTAAACTATGCATAAACATAAGAATAATGATGTCTATCACCTGAAACTTCTGGCATGCTTTGATAGGTGGACACAGAAAAACAGCTGCAACAACCACCATGAAACTTAATAACTGGATAGATCATGAATACCCAATATATATTTTGTGTAAGCAAAGCTACTGCAGTTCCTAGTGTTCACAAGTTATTACCCAATGGTAGGATTAAAATGTATAAGAGTTTTGCATATAAGAAAGAGTATGTGTGTTTGATGTAACATTTGTGATTTTTCTCTGTACGGAAGTAGCTGAATTTTCAATTTTCTTTTGGACTTGAGGTATAGACTCGCAGATTCATACTTGAAGCCCACCTACTATACAATTTGCATATCAGTTTATTAGAGCATAGCATTTTCCACACCCCCTCATTTCTTATTCTTGTGAATAAATAGACCTATTAGCTGGGAGGACTCTGCCTCCATGAGTTTCTCTGATTAGATTTTGGATCTCGAACATGTTGCTAATTATGGCAGGATCCCCAGGAGGTAATACTAAATGAGCAGTTTATAAATATGTGGTTAAATCATTAATATTGATTCAGAATCGTGTGTCTTGATTATTTTCCACAAGATATAACTGCTGCCCTTAGATTTGAGCAATTTGGATTTGCTATGTGTATAGAATTAAAAAGCTATATTTTTCTCTGCCCGGCTGCTTTTGTATCTTTCCAGCTATCTTTTCTTACTGACTGGGACCTGAACACTAAGAAGCCATTACCGAATGAAAGGCAGAACCCATGGGCAAGAAGGCCAGCCTTCCTATGTGCACATTTAGTAATGAGTTCTATTTTCTCTGGATGGTTCCTTTAAATTTAGAATAACAGTTTAAAGTACATGCAGATAATACAGCTGATTTGCAATACACTCTTAATAGTTTTTTTATATTATAACTTAATGGGAGTCTTTTTCCCCTCTCGTCACTGTTCAGTCTCACAATTTTATATCAAGCTTCCGGCACGTTGAGAAGTTTCCATATAAGTTAAGCAAAGCTGCTGGGAAGTCGACACCCAGAAAATAATACTGTGAATGCTATTTCTGTTCTGGGTTCCTCCTCGGGGTTAGCCTGCAGCTCTATTCATGTTAATGCCACCCTGGCTACTGGTTAAGTAACTTATGCTCTTTGTGACGTCACAGCATTGCACCACCACCAACCTAAGACACCGCCTTAGAAGCGGAACACTCTACTGAAATGTCTGTAATAATATTTAAGCCTCATGGCAGAAGACTGGGATCCATCTAAATGCGTTACGCAATCAATTAGGATTTTTCTGTGTTAACATTTTCGCTCTCACCATAGGCATTTGCCCAGGCTCTGTGTTCGTAAGTGCACCTACCTCAGTATTTAAAGGTGGCTGGAGTGTGTTTTTATTTACCAGTAGAAATAATATTATATAGTAATAAATGATTATATATTCTATTATATTACAAAATATTGTATTATAAGAAATTATGCAAAAAAAGCGAACTGAATAAACATACATAAACATTTACAAATTTCTACACATTTCTCCTCATGTAGCACTTGTCGCTCCCTTTTAGATTGTAATGCCTCGGGGGCAGGGCCCTCCTTACCGTCTTGAATTGTATTGTGATTGTAATGTCTTCCTTATATTGTAAAGCGCTGCGCAAACTGTTGGTGCTATATAAATCCTGTATAATAATATAGTAAAGTATGTTATTGTGCAGTAATTACATTGTACATTCTGACAATTTACCAGTCTATTAGAAGAGGTGTATGGTGTAACTTTACTGTCTTTGTACAAAATACTTCTCTTAGATTGAATATCAATAAAATAAGAAACAAAATAGAAAACGAGTTAGGCCATATAAGTTTGGAAATGTTTGTGAAATGGTGACAGTGGGGGCGATGGGGGGATAATGTGGATCCGTGGCCAGAGGAAAGGTACCAGCTTACAAGGCCTTATGTCAGTTTTAGAGTAAAGAGTTATTCGTGAGAATTCAATAGTAGATAACATTTAATCCAGTGTGCAAGTTTTTTCCAGCATTTGTTCATGGAATCTTTTACCTTTTTCTGCCATTTGTCTTATATTATCATCCAGCTTACTCTAGTCTTAATTCTGTGAAGCTTAGAGTTTTGGACTTCCATGCTTTAACTATTTGCTTTGTTGTTGTGAAAAAAGGAGATTAATAATTTATGAAGGTTTGTGATTTTTTGGGGGCTTTTTGTGTAGTAGACTTTTACATGCCTTTTTCCATAATGGGCATTCAAGCTCAGTGTGAATTAATTAATTAATAAATCATTGTCCATGGTCTGTATCGACAGGGTACGTCCACCATAACTGAAAGTATGTAATATCCCCTGCAGCAAATTGAAAACCTTTCTTGAGGCTCAGTTTTCTCTTTCAGTATCATTAGGTTTTTATTGTCATTTGTATCCTCACTAGGGATACTTCTTGTTCTGGTAAATGGTGGTAAACAGGAGAGGAATTAAGGGGATACATAAAATATTATCCAAAACAAGAAGAAAGAGAAAAGTTTTGATGGAGTTATGCTTTAATATGAAGAAAAGTAATATAATTAGTAATAAATTAGTAACAAACATTTTACTCATGTTTAAATAAAATTTAGATTTTTAAATGAAAACATTGCTAATGTACTGGAATTAGGAGGTACAGTATTTGAGTAGAACCTGCTCAGAGAATAATAAAGGCCGTCATTGTCAAGGCACTGCTTAGGTATGGAATGCAGGGTCACATCTTATCTACAAATATAATATGACATATTATGGCGATAGTTTAAACATTGAAGGAGCTCATTACGTTAGTTCACTCTACTTTTAAAATTATCACTGGAAAGTTAGATTCCCTAATATAACAAACCGTTTTTGATTACTTTTGCTCGTGTGATTAAAGTATCTTGCCTAAAGCTACAGCATATTCAAATGTAACAATTTCTTCATTGTCTTTTGTTATTGTGTACCTGCTTAAAAAAAAAGCAATTACAGAACATCATTTATTCATGTCAGAATAGAAGTGAGTAATGTCTAGCAGGATCAGTATATTCCAGTATGCTCCAAGTCACAATGCTGAAATGTGGATTAGATAAAAGCATATAAAAATATGTTGCCATCTTAAAAAAATAAAAATACTTTTTCATCGCAAAAAGTGCTACACTGTTTAACCAAACACAGTCAACTGCTGTCTATGAAACCTTACTCATGCATAAAAAAACAAAAGGGTATTCTGGTTCTTTAAAAACTAGCTAATCATTCAGGGATGTCTTGGTACTGTGTGGTGAGCCCCAACTTAAAGTAACACTAAACTCAGGAGTTAAATCTTCAAATCTTGAACAAATGCGTTCAAGTACCTTTAACTATTAACACAAATGTATCTTATTTGTGTATCACTCAGCTGTAGATCCTCAATTCATCTCTGAATTCATACTGGCCTTCCTTCTGGAGTGGCTACTTTTGTTCCCCATGGTCCCTGTGTGTGTAGTAAAGTAGCCACCACTCCAAGCTCCCTCCCATGAGGGCTACAATCTCACTTTTAGTTTACTAATTTGTATTGATATTGTAGTCTATGATGTTCTTCTAGGAGCAATAAATGAAGATTGGGGATTAATTGCCCACAATATCTGCAGTTACAGAGGTCAGTGAGGGCTTTTTGTAAACATAATTTCTGCTTTTCTTTGACAGCGACAAAGGCATGGAAAAAATTAGGGGCAAGGTCAGATACTGTCATTGGATAGAAGTGAGGAGCAACATGTGATATACAGTGTGTGTGTGTGTATATATATTGCACGAGTACTCATGCAAACACTCGGTATCGCCGCCGATACCGATGCTTGTATTGGTATCGGTGCATCCCTAATATATATACTGTGTATATATACACACTGTGTCCTATAGATACTGTCTTTACACTCCTGTTTTAAGTAAAACTGAAAGTTTTTGTTAAATGGCAAGCAAAGTAATGCCTCTGAAATTTGAGGTTAGATGCATTTATGTCACTTGCAGGCAAACTAGTTGGAAAGAAAGTTAAACTATGAACCTATTATAGACCCCACCCTTAAGAATCACTAACCACTAATGTTTTTCTGTAGGTGTTCCTTATCTAAATGTGAGTGCTTACTTTTCATTAAATTATATAGGACTGGTATTTATTAATATAAATATCCATGTCCAGGTATTGCATTCATTTGATAGCTCTTCGCATTCTTACATATCAAAGTGGAAAATCTATGCAGAATTTTTAGATTCCATTACCTGTATTTCACACATCATATCATTCTAGCTAACAGCTGAGCTAAAATTGATTATAAGATAAGCCATATAGAAAGCAGAGTACAGTCACTACCCTGTACTGCTAGGCAGGAGGTACAGTACGCATATATGACAAATATAGCTTCCTGCATGCACCAAAATAATTTTTAAAAAATACAGTATATACTTTGTGTATAAATCATTGGCATGAATAGCTACTTTAAGATGATCTCATTGTTTTATATCGCTCTAAAGAAAAAATAAACAAAAAAAGACCATAGACACCTTTTAAAACTATATTAAAGAGAACGTATAGTATTTTCAATGCTTTTGGATAAACATGAAGGCAATCAGTATGACGTATATATTATCTATGTGTTAATGTTTTGAAAAATGTGTGCCCTCGTATAATTTGTAGTGTTATACAGTCATGTGCAAAATTAAGTACACCCTATGAAAGTTGTTGACCTTATGATTTGAAACAGAGAGGGGCGGAAAAGAGGTGGGACTGTGTGGCACATTCGGAGTTTCAATA
The DNA here is from genome assembly GCF_000935625.1 of Nanorana parkeri. Classification (NCBI taxonomy): domain Eukaryota; kingdom Metazoa; phylum Chordata; class Amphibia; order Anura; family Dicroglossidae; genus Nanorana; species Nanorana parkeri. The sequence goes on along the minus strand of NW_017306386.1, from coordinate 505,575 downwards.
AAGCTGATTTTACACAGCGATATCATAAATGTGTGGCTGACAGGGACTTTGGAGGTTGTACTTTGGAGCATGGGCACGCTCCACTGGTTCACATCCAATGTTTCCCTGGGCTTCACAGCTGGATACCGGGAGTGAGCGGTGTTTTCTACTGATTGGCCAAGGCCCACTTGCCCTTCACAGCCCCTGGTTGATGCAATATTTAATTCTATAGCTTCTATAGGGAGCAATGAAAATGATCCATTGCCATGAGAAATTTTCTGAAGTCTATGGTTTGTGTTTGATCATTTTTAACTTCGTGTTCAGTGCTTTGATGGGAATAGAGACTAAACCAAGTAGACAGAACATGTTGCTGACATTAATCTCACTAAATCTTAAATATACAGGGAAAGTATACTGTTGATTGACAGACATATGTTTTTGTCCTTTAATGAAAACCTGTCCATGTTATAAGGCTAAACTGGTAAAATGAAATTCAGGTGCAGGTTTCTCCCGGAAACTCAAGACTGTACTCTCTGACTTGCACTAGGAAAATATGACCTCCACCCCCCCCCCCCCCCCTTCAATTCCATTTTTATTACTCTAGTAATATTATGGACATCCTCACAGACCAATGGGAAATATGAGGAAATACAGGCCAGCGTTCGACTTTCTAGCTGAAAACCTAGTTGAACACAAGTGCACCACAGGTTGCAAGCCTTACATGAAAAGATCCAAAGGCATATACCGGGAGGTTTGCTTTTAAAGTGTTACTTTGCCTGAAAACTGTCTTGATTTAACATCTTTGTTTCCATTTTTTATGAGACTATATCACACTGTTCTATGCACTAGCCAGTTGGAAAACAATTATTAAATAGCTTTTATATTGGGTGCAGGTTAAGGTTGCATCTTATTTTATAAAAGTGAGGACATGTTGCAAATTCATAAGATGTAACCTCTTTTATACTACATGAACTCTCAGCCAGAATTCTCCATAAATTCCTCATTGGCTTGAGTTCTTTTTTGTTTTGTAATAAAATCTTGCATGTTTCTGGACAGAAATTGGCATGTATTTTTGAGTAGTACCTTGGAATTGGTTTTTCTAGAGTTAGGTTACTTGTGTTCAGCAGGTGCACTTGGTCTGCTGGATTTAAGTGGTCACTGTACCTATAGAAAAAATGTGGTATTGCATGAGATTTGAGCATATGGATAGAAACCTGCAAGCTGAATGAAATATAAGTATTTCAGCTCTTCCAAGCACTAAATTTTTCAGCCCCTCTCCCTTGTTCTCCAAGGAAGCAGAGACTTGGAAGCCCGCCAGCCTTCTAATGTAAATAAACATGAGGCGCTTGTAAGGTGTAAGAAACCAACGGGAAACTGAAATCACAGTCTATGTTTTGGATAGAGTAGAGAGGGATTAGGACACCTGTCAAGTTTATATTGCTGCCTGTGTCCCGGTTAGGGATATTCACTCTCTCTTTTTGTCCTGGTGACCATTATCACTGAAAGTGAAAGAAAATCCCACATTTTGGCCTGTCTTCAGAACCGGGATCATATAGGAAATCTTTCAATAGGGACACTAGTGCTGGTGACTCTGCTGACCACCAAGGATTTCTCTCCCTTTAAAGGGATTTCCTCTCACTTCCTGTTGTACCAGTAATTGAAGGGAAACCCTCCCTTATTCTATCCAAAACTAAAAAAAGTTTTTGCTTCAGTTCTACTTCATGAAGGAATGAAGTGAAAGGTTTCTTCCTAACCTACTAAAACTAATTTTTGTCCTTTTGGTTGAGCAAGATTTAAAAATGATCTTGCGTATCTCAGCTACTTTTTTTTCATTTAATAAACCTTGGCACAGAATGTGAAAAGAAAATATTTTCATAAATTGTAAAATTGAAGTAATAACTATGCTGAACACAAAAAGCATTTTTCCAGCGCTGCTTCAAGTTGACATGGATTATTTGAACTGGGCATAAATGTCTTTTTTTTTTTTCTTTTACATTTTGCTGTTACTAGACTGCTCCTAAAATTAACAGCGCTGGCTGTAAATGCCTGCCTTTGCTGACACAGCTTCCTTGGTTGTGTTAAATGATTTCTGCTTACTGAATGATGTGAGGGTAATACTAAACAGAGACTACGGCGGAGCCATATGGATTGTGTTTGCCCTTGAACAGTAATAGGCTTCTCTTCTAATCGAGCATATTACAGCTCTGGCTGTTGTAAACAATTTGATGTGCAGGCATCCTTTTGTGTCTGCTGGCTGTTTACAGAACATGTACAAAATTCCTGCAGCTCTGTAGAATCAGTACATTTGGTTTTAAAGTCGGCACCAATAGAACTAAACACATGTATATGCAGCTTACGTTTTTCATATAGCTCATTTGCATAGAGATTGAAAAAATCTAGTTTGACATTTGGCAAGAATGGTCATTTTTACTGATCCACGCCAGTTTATTTCTGGAAATCATTTGTATTATGCCATTAGGTCACTGATTTGTGCAGCTTGTTCTTTTATAATGTAGCTTGCATTATTTGTTCATATTATTTTTTATTATGTTTATATTTGTGGAGATCAATCTGGTGCTTTCTCTAATGAGTTGTTATTTAGAAAGGAGCATGGGATATTGGATTTAGCTTTTCTGAAAATACAACATAAGTTTTATTAGCAGCTCAGTTCTTAATAGTGTTTTGTATGGCTGGCCTACTGTAAAATGGTTAGCCAGTTTTGAATGGTCTCTGGCTTAAATCTCTTTGTTTCACACTCCGTTTTTTCCTTGCTGTAGCCGAGTCATTCCTTGCACATATTTATGCTGATCAATAGAGTCATCTAGGCTAAGCTTGTGTCTCCTAGCATATCTGTGAAGAATCTAGCACATGGAATCAATTTAAATAAAAAGATAGAGCTGGTGAAATCGTAATAATACACAAAAGTTCATTCTTGTACAAAAGTGCAATAATACAGAAAGCATCATTCTTGTACAAAGTGCAAAAATACACAAAGCAACGTTCTTGTATGAAAGTGTAATTATACACAAAGTATCGTTCTTGTACTAAAGTGTAATATTACACAAGACATCATTCTTGTAAAAAAGTGTAATTATCACACAAAGCATCATTCTTTTACATGGTTATAAAACAAAGAATTTGTTTCCTGTAAACTCCTATACAGCAAGACTTGGACTAGGAAACGAGGGGCAGCACTAGGGTATTCACAATACGAATGTCAGCATGTTTCTGATGAACCGGTCGAAATTCGCACAGTGGGTGCTGCTGTCGGCATCCTTCCGCCCGGCATCCCTCAATCAGGTAATCAAAGGAGCAGGTTAAAAAGTATTTGGTTGAACAGAGCTTGCACCCAGTCAGCTGTAATGCACAAAGTTCGGCTGTTTGGGTATTCTCGCAGAGGCCGGCGAGGGATTCCTCCATCCATGCTGTTCAGATTGGATGGAGGACACTGTTTTATTTCTTTTTATTCAGCCCACAGGCTGAACATAAAAACAAAAAATTGAACCCTGTATATCCAGCCTAACACTGTGAACATTCTTGCAGGAGGTGGGGACACTGGAATGATAGTTGTCTTACTTGAGTAATGTCTGAGGGACAAGCCTGGATCATGCATGAAGCATGTATAAAACAGCTTATGCTACATTTATCTATGCGGTCTTCTGCCTTAAATCCCTAAAGCGTAACTTATGTATAGTAAAATATATGGCATAAATTTTATTTTAGGTTTGGAAGAAGCATGCTAAGAGGAATGTGCTTTGGCTTCCTCGTGTTTTTCCTTAAAGGAGCTTAAATGTGAGTATTTCTGAATATCTGAATATCCGGTGAGCTGGTTGCTGCACTAATATTAGTTAGCATTGTTCCCAGCTCTCTCTGTATACTATAGAACACCTTTATTTCTATGGTATAGGGGTGAGCAGAGGGTGAGGTGTTTTTAGTCCTAACACACTTGCTGTACTTGGGTAATGACAACGCTGATCCTCCATAAACACTGTACCGCGAGTGCTGTCACCCTAGGACAGAAGTGCATTATTGGCCAAATCACCAGAGGAAAATAAAGGGGAAAAATGCCTGAAAAAAAACTAATGCAGCCACAACATCTAAGTTCTTGGAAGCTCAGTGTATTATATATTTTTTAAATACCCTTTACGATGTGTGCATGAGTACCTTTCTGAGGGGCTGGCACTATATAAGGTTGCATTTGTTTGCTGAATATGAGCTGGTTTATGATAGGTTAGATAAATCCTGTGTGAAATGGAGTTTGAAAAAAAAAAACCCCCAGCAACAATATTATTTTGCGGCATTTCTCAGTATGCAACAGATGTTCAGCTAACTAATGTTCTGGTTTTACCTAATAGAGCCAGATGGATATTTCATTGAGCTTTGCATGTAAAATGAACAACATCTTATAGGCCTCCATAGAGTTCAGTCCTTTTACGTGCATGAAGCATAAAGCAGCCAGCTGGTTATGCTCAGTTGTTACCGACAATGTATACATTCTAATACAGCCCTATGTCCTTATTGGTTCAAGGTATGTGGGATTACAAACTTTTAAACCATTTCACAGCAGAACAATGTACAATTACGTAATGTTATGTCTGTGTGCATGAACATAGTCCTTAGCTCCATGAGTATGATACCTTTATACATCAGCCGATTTTGACAGCTTTCATTGACTGTCAGTGGACCTCTATTTATTTAATGTGATGAATGGAGGTTTCTGCATGATATAGTTGTATGTTTAATGCAAACTAGTGCATCTCCAGGAACTAAATTAATTTTGGCTTGTAAAGTAAGTGATAAAACTGGAATCCGGTTGCTAAAGGTTAGTGCAATCCTATATTCATTTGTAATTTTTGCACTCCTTTATACAAAGGTTCCACCACAGCACACACAGTTTACTGTTTATTTGTGTCCTGTACTGTGGTTTTCCTTTAACTAATAAGATTGTCACCTCTTGAACAGAAGAAAAAAATGCCATGTGCACAAGCCTGCAAGTTGTCACGTTAGAAAGTACCCCTCAAAATTAGAAAATTGTTGCCATTTGTTGGATTTATGTATTTGCATAAAGGTCAGGTGATACCACAACTTTTTAAAGGAACTGTAAAGGCCCAGCTTGTACTCTCCTGTTCCAACATCAGCATTGTAATGGGAATACATACTAGAGTTGTTTTTCATTATGCAATCAGAGCTTGCTTGACAAAAATCCCTTTTATGTAGTGAGTGCTGTCTTCCGCCCGCCTATCTTCTTCAACAACTGTGCTTTGTGTCTTTTTTCCTGCTGCTTGATGTGATGCAATCACATCACATGTTTTATTGTTTTATTAGTATTTGACCATAGATACCCTTTAAAGAATTTGATTTAAATATTTTTTATCTGGATCAGATTTCCTTTTATACTGTTGTCAGCTGTTGCTTCACAAAATACAGTTTGCACTGGACTAATAAAATCCAGTTGTTCATCGGGTATTATACATACTGTAACGGTCAATTTGCTGTATTCTGTATGTCATTATGAACACATGTTGCTTAATCAGAAATGGCAGCACCTCTGTATTATGAAATGGGAAACTGCAGAGTTGGTCATGTTCTTTTTTCCTCCTATGAAGTGACTCAATAAAGTGTGGGTGGATTGATTGAAATTATGTTTCTGACAGGCATGAAGTTCCTTTAACACTTAGCCACTTCAACTACACAATCCTTACAACATCATTCTTTAAACTTGCCTACCTTGCTGATACTGATAATCACCATACAAGAAAGCTGCAAGTATTGTGAAATAATATCTGTGTACTAGGGAGAAAACCAGAGCAGATTGATGTTCTTAGTGTCCAGGCAGCTGAAAACTTTTTGTCTGATATTTATTTATAATTATTGGTATTTATATAGCGCTGACCATTTACACATCACTTTACATACTATTCATTCATATTTGTCCCTGGCCTCAAGGAGCTTACAGTCTAAGGTCCCTACCTCACATGCATCCATTGAGGGCCGATTTAGACAGCAACCAATTAACCTTCCAGCATGTCTTTGGAGTGTAGGAGGAAACCGGAGTACCCAGAGGAAAACCATGCAATCACAGGGAGAACATGCAAACTCCTTGAAGATAGTGTCTTGACCAGGATTTGAACCGGGGACCCCCAGTGCTGCAAGACAGAAGTGCTAACCACTGAGCCATTCTACTGAAGTGCCGGCTCATGTCAGGTCATTCTTTATTTGCACCCTGCTCTGCTCATTATTTCCTCATGGGCAATAATAGGGAGATTATCAGATGTGCCAAGAATATTGGATTTGCATGTCACCTAGAAAGGATCTTTTCAAAAGTCTGATTGTTTGCTGCCAATTACACATTTTGCCACCTTTAAACACATTTGTGGCGGTTTTGTTCATGGAATAAACTGCAAGTTGCATAAAATTGAATTACAAAGAGTATAAAAATCAGTCGGATGAACGCATCATATATATAATTTTACATGTTTGACTTTATTTTACCTTTTGGAGCCAAGTCTAACATGCTTTCTTTTATTGAACATTGACAACAAAGAAATTAGACCTTTTTATTTGTCATTATTTTGATATTTTCCTACAAAGCTTGGCTATCAGCTTTGTGGAAATTCAATGCCTGGATTAATGGATTGTCAGGGCTAGTAATTGCAAAATACAAAATTCCCTGGCACCCTGGTCTATTGGTTAAGAGAACCAGCAATGTCACCATAAAAAACATGCCAGTTGTGCTCTATTTCAGAGCATGCATATGAATGTATTATATTTACAGCCAGCAGTTGGTAGGTATGTGGGAACTGATTCATGTAAGCACCTAGCTAACTAGTATGTGGTGAATTGCCAGTTATTAGACTTAAGTAGCAAAATATTACATTACACACACTTCAGTAGTAGTTAAGTGCAGAGCTAGTGCTAGACTTTCTAATTGCAAATTCAAGTATACTATGCAAAGATAGTATCATAAAAACAGTGGATTTATGCATGCTTTGGAGCCCTGCATCTAAAGTCTGTAGGCACCTGCATGTCTTCTTCCAAACATTGGAAGGTCATTGCAAGCAAAGCTAAAATCTTTATCACATTGCCCGAAAAATAATTTCATATAGTGCCAAGACAATTTAGCCTATAGAAAGGGACAGAAATGGAGAGGTGATGATAAATACGAAGATTGTAGCTGTATGACACTTTGTGGTGGCTGTCATAATTGTGCCAAAGTTTAATAAACCTGAAATATAGAAAGAAAAGCATTTTGAGGTGTATACTCTCTACTGCAATATTCCCAAATCAGTTGCGCTAGAAATTGATTCACACCACTAACCGCAGTAATCATCAGGGGGTTAATGTTTACACCTTGAGTCCTACATTATTAAACTATTCCACCTTTCAAAGGGAATCACTACAGGCTTACAGTCACTGTGATTGATGGCTTAATTGCATTTCATGTTCTGCCATTATATTTTATTAAAACACTCCTCTTTTGTTCACAGTGGTAAGAGTTCACACTGCCAGATCGACCATCTACATTCAGGAATTGACAAGTGATAAGATGTACAGATACTTTTAATGCACATGGTTTTTATATACTGTATACTAGATCATTTTTGCAATGCAGCCATAATCACAATGCATACAAGCATGCACCTCACTAAGGGTTTTAGGTTTATGTTCACAAATCTTATTATGATTGGTTATTATAAAAGCATGCCCAAAGATCATTACTGCCATAGACACAGGGATAATTTTTTTCTGCATTCCAATCTATACTTAAAGTAAATCTTGAATGTGTCTGTCACAGCAAAGTAATAGCACAGGACAGTAAGCACTCTAATGTGCTAGAGTATAACTTTGAACTCCATGGTAACTAAAAAAACAACTTTTGAAAACGTATCACCCCCATCTTCTACAATGTATTGTTATATCACAGCAGTGTCCTGTAAAAGACTTGCTTAGCCCTATAAAAGTATTGAGTTTCATAAAGCTGGTGTATGCAAAGTAATTTGGGGGGTCTAAAGTTAGCATCCTGTGTGATACTACAAAGTGGTAGCAAGTACTTTTGTGTAGCTGCCCTTCCTAAATACCACATCATTTAAGTGGGACCGAAGTCAGGCCTTTTGACCACCCTTCAATGTGGAATTTCTTCTTTTGAACCAAACTTATTTTAAGTCTGTGTTTTAGATTGTTGAGTGACTTTATGTATTTTGAGTTTTAGATCACATTGTGTTGTAGACACAATGTAGAAATTGCTAATGCAACTCTGAATTCTCTGGAACAGACCCCAGGAAAACATCTCACATCTCTATGATTAAGCCCTTACAGGTGAAATTCCCCTAATTTGGGAATTCCGTAATGCTGGAAGTTGGTAGCTTCATGGGTTAAAGTTTACAATTGGGTGGATAGTGGTGTGTGGCTTTTTCCATGGGTCTGTTGTAGTTGAGCATGGACGGCTCTTGGTCTGCACTTGCATGCACCTGGGTGTTGGAGACTCGATGTTGGACAGATCGGTGATATATTTTTGTGACTGTATACTAAATTCACTGGTGTCTTAATGACAGAAAGTCTTCCAGGTCATTATACAGCAGAACAGTCCGACTATATCATGCTCCTTCCAACTTGCTCCACAATTGTGATAAGGATTTGCTACTGGCTTGTGGATGGATTTTCATTTTCTGCAAACAATGCTTTGTACATTTAATATTCAACTCTAGTCTCACATGTAAACAGAACAATGTTCCAGAAGCCGTGTGAAACATCTAGATGGTCTTTAGTTAAAACCCAACTCCATATTTGAAAGAACCTCCCAAGATATCCATGAGTACTAAACTAGTAAAGATATGTTAGAGTAAAATGTTCCTAGATGATTAAATCTTTAGGTGAGATCACAATTCAGGAGCCAATCCTGCAATATTTTCCCATGCCTGTACATATAGATATATGATTCAAAGAATGTCACTGCCCAGTACTTTTTCTACACTTTAACAATAAGATCAAAACCTTTTATAGTATATTCATATTTGATCACAATCCTGATAATATAGGGGAAAGTGTTTTTGATTTTTTTCTTGAGTGACAGTTTCTAATTTCCATGGTTAACAGCAAAACTTTTTTTTACCCATGTCCTGTTGTGCTCGGCCAGAAGAAAAATCCATCTCACTACTTATTCCTGTCATATGAGGACGGGGAATGATAGTGGTATAGCACTTCCATTGGTTACACTTATAATTAACTTACAAAGTGATGTATACAGCTTAGCTCCACAATTCCTGGCAGTGTGTCAAGCAACCGGTTTTGTTTTTCCTCAGTCATTACTGTAGGGCTGCTAACAAGTTTTTCGTTTTGACAGATGTGATCCTTATAAAGATAATTTCATCTAATTATTATGCATGTGCATCATTCAGATGGAGTTTTCTACTGCATTTTATGATCTAATATTATCATCGAGCAATCATGGCTGTGACATTGGATGTGTGACAGATGTTTTACAATAACTGATTTCCTCAAAAAGCAGAAATGCAGATATGCAGAGTGAAATTGTAGACTCGCTTTCTATTTTTGTAAGCAGACTATGGTAGAATTGCATTCAGTATACTGCTGATTTTAAATTACACTAGGATGTCTTGTTTTGCACTATACCTGCATGTTTTTGACAGTTTGAAGAACACTTTTTCTGAATGCTACCTATTTTTTGGTGTGCCAAAAGAATTGCAAACATTAAATTTGCTGTAATGATAACAATAAAACAAATCTAGAGCGCTAAACCGTGAGTACGAATTGTAATAGTAACTCACAGGGGGATGTCCTAAATTTGTAACTACTGTATATTTAAATATGTTGCAATACACCTCTAGGGACTTTTGCTTTCTTTCCCCCTTTAGCCTTTTAATAATTATGATAAAGGTTACAATTCCTCTTGCACCCATGTTTTCATGCTTGGGCAAAGCTTATCATGCCTGCCCACAAGCCTTGCTCCTGCTTGACTTTCAACATAAACATTACTGTACGGTGGTTATGTTACTATGTTTGAAATAGCCTTTGAATACACCAACGCAAAACTATTTTTTTTATATTTGTATGTTTAGAAACCGTTTTGGACTTTGATGACGGAGATTTTCTAGTGTTTTTAGGAACTGTACAATTTTGTCATGCTTGTCACTGCTTTTTTTTATTAAGCCTGTTGTAATATTCAGAACCACTGCCTTACGGTGACACAGAATTGAAGGCATATTTCAAACAGTCAGAACGTTTGGGTCACTTAGCACTTATTACAAATGACAAGGACAATAGATATACAGCGCATAAAACTATACCTTTTGTAAAATATAGAAAGCTTATTGGGCACTCTTATCTGGGGAAACATATTACACATATCCTTCGTCACCCAAGAAAAGACGTGGGCTGATCACATTCACCATTACTACAAACACATTCTTGCTTAGGACCATGAACTGTTTAATTTCTGTAGGCTAAAGCATTTTCTAGAATAAGCTAAAGGCATATTAAAATAGTCTTCATCTATTAATTCACTAAAATATAAATGAAAGAGATGTTGATATCTCATAATGGTTAAAACAATTACATTATGGTCAAAGAGAGGCCTGCTCTAAACTTAAACACTTGCTTTGTGTGACAATTTGTGTCTGCCCAATGAAACATGGAGGTGTGCTATAGTCACCTCCAGAGCCAACTTATCAGAAGGTAAACAATATGAATTGGACAAGGATTCCTAACATGTCTGATCGCATTCCCTCCTCCTGACAAACCTTGGCTGGTGGTACCTGATGGTGCATCCTAGACATTAGCTCAAATCAACAGATCCAGTTAAAAACAGTGAGATTGGAAGATTGTGAGCTAATGTCTGTGGGCACTTTTAACCCTATGATTAGTATCATACTTCTCCGCCTCATTTTATTAACTGCTAGTCTTTTAGGGTTGGTATTACAGCGATACGCATAATGCATTTCCATCTTTAGCATCTGTTTGGCCACGGCTGTTCTCAAGGTCTATATGGTTCTTTTCTCTATGCTGGTTGTTCAATGATTTTCTGTTTTCTAAAAAAGCTTTTCCCTTTCTTGATATGTTGAGTTGACTTGCACTAAACTGGCTTTGTATTGCTTGAATGTACCAAATCTCTACCCTGCAACACTGTACTTTTATACATTGGTTGTCAGAATTTAATATATCCAAAATAAAAGAGAACAGATAGTTATCATGACAAAACCTAATATGCATGTGTTATCTTATAGGAAAGCGAAAAGTGACAACACACTTATGAAATGCAGATTTTAGAGTACATTTCAATGGGAATCCTTAAGCTGGTTATACACTGTTAGAAGTTCATTTAAATGTTCCGAAGAAATCTTTGATCAGTACATTCAATCTTGCCCTTACTACTTTTATTTGAAAGCCTCAAGGTTGAACTCTATGGACATGTGTCTTTATTCAGTCTAAAATACTATGTAACTATGTAGCCCTTATAAATTTCATCCAGACCGGTCTCTTGAATGGCATCCTAAACATATTGATCAGATTTATTTTGTGCCTAGCACATGTGTATTACAATATGTACAATTTTTCCTGAACAAAAATCAGTGTTCGTGTTGTATGCTTTTTTGCAGTGTTACAATAATACAAACATTTTATACAATTCTTATTAAACGTCCAGTGTTATTTTTTATGCATTTTTAGTGCATTACCAGAAGATTATTCACAGAGATATCAAACCATCCAATTTACTTCTTGGAGATGATGGTCACATAAAAATAGCTGATTTTGGGGTGAGCAATCAGTTTGAAGGCAACGATGCACTTCTTTCAAGCACTGCGGGGACTCCAGCTTTCATGGCACCTGAGACTCTGTCAGACACTGGACAGGGGTTCAGTGGAAAGGTAAAGTCTGTTTCTAGCTTACAAACAGTGTGGTTAGAAAAGCTTAAAATCACAAACCTGGTAATGTATTACATGCAAGATAAAAAAAATACCGCAATTCCCAGCTAGTTCTGCATTCTAGTGTATTTTTCTGGACTTAATGCACACTTAATGCACACTTATGGCCCAAATGCTAGTGCGCTCTTGTCATTTTCGACATCAGCTTATAAATTTGAAGAACTTGCACAGTGACTGTGAAGATCTAAAGGAGCGCCTCTCTCCTACACATAGTGTAGGCAGATAGCTATTTCATGGATGACTCAGTATTGATATGAATATAGTTTGACAGTTAATTTGGAATCACGAACACCTGTATTATTTTGAGACAAACTCCTTATCTAATATTTTTTTAGAGATCATTAAACATAATTAAAATAATTAAATGAATTCGCTTTTCCTTAAACATAAAGGAAAAGCGAATGGCTTTCATAAAATATAAGATAGAGGGGACGGCATTGGCGTTCCACAACTATAAAGAAAGCAATAAAAGATGCAAACTAGCAATACGGACGGCTTAAATAGAGTGCGAAAGACATATTGCCATAGATAGTAAAAAAATAAAAAAAAATTTGAACTGGAGAAAGTCCAGCGAAGGGCGACCAAACTCATCAAAGGGATGGAGGACCAGAGCTATGAGACACGGTTACTAAATTTAAATATGTTCACGCTGGAACTAAGGAGATTAAGGGGGGACATGATTTTCATGTACAAAATGTTCTATAGTCATAGCGACATTAGCAACAAACTCTTTACGACTAATTACGTAACAAAGACAAGAGGCCACCACCTGGTAGAAAAAAAATTCAAACACAAGGGGCGGAGGGGGTTCTTCTCAGTTCGAGCGGTTAGGGTCTGGAACTCGTTGCCTCAAGCAGTGATTTCAGCTAATAGTGTGGAATCATTCAAGAAGCTTTTGGACGATTTCCTGAGAAACGGTAATATACAGGGGTACAAGTACTCCTAATAACGAGATGACTCAGGGATCTATACACACACACACACACACACACACACAATAGGTTGGACTTGATGGACATGTGTCTTTATTCAACCTCAAATACTATGTAAATTAAAAAGATTTGCAAAGTAGAGGAGGAACCCAAACCTTGTAAAGTTTTTTTTTTTTTTTTTGCATGAAACAAAGCAATGAGATTCCCCAATAACCACTAGGATATGTAAATGAGTGCTTTCTCCTGTGGCTGCCAAACATCAGTTGGAAGGTCCAGATATTAGTTGGTAGGTAGCATCACCAATAGAATGAAATAACACATACCACACAGATGTCTTGTCTCAATGGATAACAATAACTTAGGTTTTCTAAGTGATATTATCATTCTTTCTTGGATGAGATTTGTTGACTGGAATGGTCAGCACCTGTCCATAGACTTGAGAATATCTCCAAATCTAGCTGAAACAGCTGGATCAGAAGACCACCATCTTATTTCCCTTGCTTTATCTATTTTTTTTTCTAGCTGTCTTAGTGTGGATTAATGGTCCTCCCCACTCTGAAATTAACCCTGTATTCTTAATGCAGTCTGAAGGCAAAACATTACATGTGAGCATTACCTAGGGCAGATGGCTATTAAGAGGTACACTGAGACCAGGTACTGTGATGATTTCAGGAAATTATGTCTAGCACCCTTCTGGCCCTAGCATTATCTGTCTGCATGGCATAGACAAGTAAATACTATCTAAAATAAGGCATCTAATGAAAATTGGAATGTTTTATTTAAAAATGTCACTAGCATGATATTAAAAAAGGAGAAAGGAGGGAAGGTAGCGTATAAGAAGATTAAAGTTAAGCTTTGAAGAAGTTTGTATAGGGGGTTATAGGGTTTTTATTTTTTCACTAACTAATAGAACACCTCTTTACAGTAAGCTAAGCCATATAAATGCGTTTTCCCATTTACAGGAATGGATGGGTAATATTTTCATCCATATATGTAGACTGGCCTAAAAATGTTAGTCAATTTTAACTGTTCAGTTGTAGGTAATCATAAAAACTGTGACAAAAAACAAACAAATGAATTTTGTCTTCATATTGTTTTGCCAGGCACTGGATGTGTGGGCCATGGGAGTCACTCTTTACTGCTTTGTTTTTGGAAAGGTAAGTAACTTTGCACTTCTAAAGACTGTAAACCAGTGGCGTATGTGAGTGTTTGATATCACCAAGAGCACATCTAATGTATTTGTTTGGACCTAAGTAATAGCCCTGCTGCTGCCAATGACATACCATACGCAATAGTGATAAAAAGATTAAAAAAGCACAAGGCTGCGGTGGGGGCCATGAGCTTGTATTAGATTAAATCCACGGGCTCCATGGCAGCTTCCTCTGTTTGTATGAGACCCATTTTAAAGATCTTCTTAATCTCTGATAACCATATGTTGTTTCTTTTAAAATATGACATTATATACGCTGTTTAAACTGTAAGTTAATTACAAATCTCTATGCACTGACATAGTATCAGTATACCAGCACTATACGTAACAGCATACTATTCTAAACACATCAGGATAGTTCAGCTGCTTCACTTGGAAGAGGATTTTGATTAAGGAATTTATGTCACTTAGTAGGATTGGGTTTGCTACATATTGGTTACTTGTTTATTTTTTGAAAAAAGATACAGCAAAAACATAAAGAAAAAAATTCTGCTGGGAGGTCCTTCGGGGGAGAGAGCCTATTTGAAGTCATGTAGCAGACTTTATAGCAAGCCCTCTACAAATAATAAAATCGTCATTGAGAATGCGCTTGATTGCATGATCCCTCTCAGTGTTGCAAAAGGAGACAGTGTCCTCCTAGCCTATCTTAAAGTAGTATTAAACTCTCAAGTGTTTTTCAATAATGAATCCAGATCAAATAAACTCCACTCCATCCTGTCAGAGCCCCACCCCCAGCTCGGTAACCAGGCTGTGTAGGGAGGAGGAAGGGAGGAGACGGGGAGGAGCCTTCCTGTCCCTCACTTGCTTGTCACTGCTGAGGCATCGAGATCGATGGCCTCAGTGGGGGTTTTTAATTTATTTTATTTTATTTGACAGCTTGGACCAATGGCGCTTTGCCATTGGTCCAAGCCATCCACAGAGCTCATGCCTCTAACACAGAGTAGAGGCAGTTACAGCTCTTGCCTCACCCGCTGCTGTGTAACCTAACTAGCTGTCAAAAGCTGGATGCAGCACCGCTGTAATTAACAGGCAGTGCTCCGTCCATGACAGATTACACAGCCGGGAGGCTTTCCCTGCTGTGTAACATGTTACAAGCCGCTCTGAATGGAGAAAAAGCTGTCAGCTTCAGACTTAAAGCTGACACCTTTTTTTCTTCATAATACTAGGTGAGGCTCTGCCTCCCCTGATCGCACGTCCCTGCTGCAAAGGAAAAGAGCCTTTCTAAAACAGGATGTCATGACCAGTGCTTAGGGGACCAGCTGATTTTGCAGGGAGCTAAAACTGTTAAATGTCAAGGAGCATCATTCCTTGTAAGCAATTTAATAAGCTTTGGAAATAGTTTAAGAAAATGTTTTTAAATTTAATATCACTTTAAGTTATAATGCCATTCACTAGTGATAACTCATAGTGATGTAAATATGAGGGCACGTTTGGGGATGCCAATATATTGACCTCAAGCTTTCTATAGATTGTATGGAAAAAGCTAAGCAAAAGAGCAGATGATGAGGATTCTTTGTAGTATTCCTCCTCTGATAACTAGGTAGAGGAAATAGGGGGTTATGGTTGGTTTGGATTAAAATACTACCACATACTTTGCATCAGATTTAAGAAAAATGTATTGAACTGGAATATTTTACAACTGGATTGTGCACAGGCACCATACATTCATTGAAAGATTTCCTCCAGCTTGTCTATAAATCTTTGGACACATTCATCTGGATAAAAACTCCTAACTAGGACAAAGCTTGCTCTTGTTCTGTTGATGTCCTCTGTGCTACACAATTCATCTGCTGATTTTCATGTATAATGCCAACACAAAGCAAAAATTATTTATTAAAATATGCCAAAAAAACTGGACTTTGTAACACATATTTCAGTTATATCTACCCCTGTAGTGCAAGTTGTGTTAAAATGACTAAATTGCTCCACATGGTCGCCGTTTGTGCAGTGCACAGTATGAAAGAGGTGAAACAAATCCGTTTATATATAGTCCATCACTGTCAAATGGGGATTTCCCTAACTCTAGTGCACAAAATGCCATTGCCTTTGTATGTTTATTTTATTTATTCAGTATTGCCCCTTTATTGGTGGTTCTTTACTTTTTTTTTTATAAAGGTTAGTGGAAAGGTGGACATTTGTCAAAATGAAATGGGGACCAGTTAGTTATATTCCTGCAGACTTGTACTATTTATTTTATGTAGTAAACTAGATTATGCTAAAATATTAGATTATTCGTATGCTACTATTTAACGGTTAAAATATTTGTAACTACAATGTGGTTGTATAAGCTTAATTACGCTACACATATTTGGTTAGCTTAATATGTAATGCCAATTTGCCAGATTAAGATCAACACATCTTGTCTGATCTTCATACTTCTCATGCACTATTAACTGTGTTTGTTGTATGTTTCAGTGTCCTTTCATGGATGACTACATCTTGGTTCTTCATAACATAATTAAACATAAGCCTGTGGAGTTTCCTGAGCAGTACGTAAGCTATGAGGTTTTTTTTACGTGTTTCTTTATGTTTAACTCAGAGTAATGTGATGATGAAAAAGTTTTAAAAAATGATTTATCATTTTTCTGAGTTGTGCATAAAACAGCGGTTGAGCAGTCAAGCTTAGATTTCGGCATACAGATATGTTCAGAATTGATAATAAACTCCAGGCAGGTGTACAACAACACCAGCTAATGCAAAGTCCTAAAAATGTAAACTAATGTAAATATCTATATTTTTCTTGATATGAGCTTCCTGTAATACTCTGCACAGAACTGGCAGAGGGAGGACCAGCTCTAGGAGACAATCGACAACTGCTGCATGCACATTTGCTGACAGGGAACACGCTAACGGGTGGGGAAAGCAGTGCGGTACCTTATCAGTGTGTTTTTGCTCGGACTTTGTCCTCTCAGCAGGCTGGGAGTGAGTGCTTCACCAAGCTGTGATGCTGCAGTAGAGGTGGAGGACCTGACACTGCTGTCTGGAAAGGGTGTCTGGTTGTGCAGCTTTACAATATATATTTTAACTGTTTATTTAGCTGCTTGCCTTGAGTTAAGCTTAATTGATTGGCACAAAACTACCAACCCCTTCCCTGCAAGAAAAAACCCTAAAATGTATTTTATTTTTTTTAAATTAAAGGCCAGTCATAAGTGATGAACTGAAAGACTTGATTGTGCGAATGCTGAATAAGAAGCCAGAGGATCGGATAACTGTTCCAGAAATAAAGGTACAAAAACAAATATGTATATTTATATGTTTCCTAGTATTCTGTATTGGTGCAGGCTTTAGAAAATGGATGATGGCTAAATTGACCATTCTTGGCTACAGTATACCTTAGTGCAGCGGTTCTCAACCTGTCGGTCGCGACTCCGTCGGGGGTCGAATGACGATTTGCCAGGGGTCGCCCGGAAGTCTCCCGCTATTAGATAGCTGCTCCCGGCCCCCCGGGAGAGAAACACTGTCTCCTGGAAAGGTTTACTCTGTTCTATCAAGCAGAGTAAACCTTTCCCTGCGATAATTTTTTTTTTCCTGACATCGGGGGCCGCCAGCCGCCGTAAGTCAGAAAAAAAACAAATCACCATAGGAATGCATACCTAGATTCCTATTTGCTATTTCACTTTGCAATAGCCAATAGCAAACTAGCTATTGCACCTGCCCTCTGCTGCTGCCAATTAGCAGAGGGGGCCTGAAGTTCTCCATCAGGTCCTCTTTTTTTTTATTCTGACGGCGTACACCAGTGGTTCTCAATTTGTGGGTCGCTGTGTGATTTCTGCTGTGCTAGGTGAGAGTCCTCCTCAAACCTCTCCTGGCGCAGCAGTGTCAGTTCTCCCGCCACGCCGCCAGATGTCTCTGCAGCAGCCGCATCATCCATACATTTTACCGTTTGGGGTCACCACAACTTGGCAAATGTTACCAAGGGGTCCCGACCCTAGAAAGGTTGAGAACCACTGCCTTAGTGTAACAGACGTCCTAGAGACAGATGTTGCCAGTGTCACTTTTATCCAGCCCTTCCCTGCACCTCAAGTGCTTGTGCCCAAGCTATCCCTTCACTGCTGTTTACATTAATTCACTTTTATACAAATACCCTGCTTCTTACCAATAGCTCAAATACTTAATTAAAAAAAAACTGAATTCATCAGGAGAGCAATAACTTAGGAACTGGCATACCATCTAAGATCTTATAAAAAGCATTGCATCTTTTGCTCATTATTGAAGTCTAGTGGAGAAAATTACCCCATGAGAAATATGCAAGGAGTGTTCTTCTAGGGGACAATCCTTTGAAACTCCCCAGTATGTGGAAGGTCTAATACCAATAAATTGATCCTTGTGTGGAGCTGCCATGATATTGACAAAATGTTCTACTAGGATTCTTTCTTTCTTTTACAGTGAGAATATCATACAGATGATGCCCTATGTGGGTAGGAACTGTTGTTTGCCTTTCCAGTTTAGACTCTTTGCAGAGGTCATTTAACCCCTTCATGACTGAGCTTGTTTTTAGTTTCTGTTCGTAAATGACTGACACACTTTTGACATTTTTGCTGTGTGATTCTTCCACGTCAGTAATATACTTTCTTACAAAGTGCACCCACACATATTATATATTGTTTTTTAGAGGACAGATAGGGCTATATATTTATATCACATATGTGTGTCTAGCACCTCAGTTAGGACAAATAATGTGTAGATTTAACATCTAAACAAAGGGATCGAAACAACTTAAATGATTTTTGTAATCAACTGTGAATCGGCTTGAGCGATTTATTTAATTAAACCCCTTCGTGACGGGAGACGTACACTGTACGTCCCGCCACAAAGGGACCAAATGGCTTGTCACGTACACTGTACGTGACGAGTTATTTGCTGCACTAGAAGGCTGGTAACCGCTGAGAATCAGCTGTATGTGCTGGTTTTGTAAAAAAATACTACAAATCAAAACTGGGAGGAAAAAAGTGTTTTTTTTTAAAGTTTTTTCCTCCTTTTTTTATATTTTATTTAACAGACTTACGAGTCTGGAACCTTCTAAGCCAAATCATTTCATTGGGTACATACTCAACTGAGATTGTTTGGTTGTTGAAAGACATTCACTGCAATATAGGTGCAAGTAACTGCATGTAAATCTGTACACAAAATGCTTGTGTTTTATAGTCATTGGCGTTGGCACTGCATGCAGAAATTGTAGAGATGAGAATGGTTCTATTGACTATGTTGGTAGTCCTCTCATCATGCACCAAAAATGTACAGGTGTGAAAGTAGCTTTGCATTTATATAGACATTGCATTCGGAATTAGTCATTTAGGTAGCAAACACAATTCACTAGTTTATTTTTAAAATGATAGTTTGGGTGTTTAGGTTCACCACCAATTGAATTTCTGATTTTAACTCTTCCCAAAGAGCTGCATATATTTTCACTCTGGTGACCTCTGTGTTGTGTACGATGAGCTTAAAATGTTTTTTTTCAAGTAAGCTTTGATTGGATTATGAAAAAAACCTCTAGTATGTATTGTTGGGACTTTACAACTGTTTTAACGTAAAGGTACAGTTTTAACATTTACTTTGGAATAACACAGACATTGTGCGTTGAGCTTTAAGTTTTAAAACACCTAGTCTTTCACTTATTGTTAAGCTGTCAGACCTCCTTCAGAATGAATGCTATTACCATATTTATTACATGGTAACAAAGTTTTTCTGAGCAACCCACCATAGGATTGTCAAAAAAGAAAAATGGCTCAATTGTTTTGGTGTTATATTTTGGGTATGTGATCATGTAACAGCTGGGCAGTTATGTGAGAGAGAACATTGGTTTCAGGCTATCCTGCAGTGAGCAGGGTTAAGGCCTTGTTCCCACCAAATGCAGACCAGATCTGCATGTGTTTCTGCACACGCAATGCAGTGGGTTGTGCTGTGTTTTTTGCCGCGTTTTTGATGCGTTCCGGGCCGTTTTTGGTTTAAAAAAATATATATATATTTATGTTTTAAGTTTAAAATGGGCTTTCGGTGCATTCCAGGGCGTTTGCATGTGTTCCAGAGCAGATCCAGAGCAGGTAAAATAGGGCCTGCTGCAGTTTTTTTACCTGCTCTGGAATGGAACACTGCGATGTGAACTGGAGCTAAAAATACCATTGGAATACATTGGACGCAGTTTTGCTCCGGTCTGTAACTGCTCTGCTCTGCACCTGGAACGCAGACCAGATCAGCACGAGTTTCTGCACACGCAGTGCAGAGGGTTGTGCAGTGTTTTTGCCGCGTTTTTTGCCACGTTTTTGATGCACTCTGGGCCAGAGCAGGTAAACTAGGGCTTGCTGCAGTTTTTTTACCTGCTCTGGACCTGCACGCTGCGATGTGAACGAGAGCCCAAAATACCATTGGAATAAATTGGACGCAGTTTTGATCCGGTCTGCAACTGCTCTGCTCTGGACCTGGAACGCGCTTGGTGTGAACAAGGCCTAAATCTTTGCAATTCACACATGTATGCACTGCACTTTGTGTTCTGTAGCGTTAATAACATTGGATACAAATTTTGTTCTAACATTATTTATAGTAATTGACAGAAGATGTTGAAATCAAAGAGTGAACAGAAACCAAAAACAAGCTCAGTCATGAAGGGGTTAAAGCCTGTGGTTCGTGTTCCTGCGATATGTAGATAAATTCCAGTAGATAAATTAGAGTATAGTTTATCACAATCTTTACTAGTGTTAATTTTCCATGAAAAGCCTGATGAGGAAAGGTAGTCACTCATATGTTTCTATTTTTTGTTTTATTACTTCTGTATTTTTTTTTTTTTGCTAAAGTGTGTGTGTATATGTATATAATATTGTATAATCCTAAGAGGAAATATCAAACGTCATATTTATTTTTTTCAGTATGGCAGTATGGCAATATAATATTGTATAATCCTAAGAGGAAATATCAAACGTCATATTTATTTTTTTCAGTATGGCAGCCCTAAACTGTAAAGTGCATATATTTTAAAGCAAACAACAAGACTTTATTCTGTCAGATCACCAAAAAAGTATTTCTAATTTCTTGTTTAATGTTGCTTCACTGTGTTTTTTGCCTTATTGAAGGTCATTCGATCAATAGTTCTTCCACCATCAATACGATGTGAATTCAGGTTGCTATTTAAGCCCTGCAGCAGCCATGATCTTGCTAATGTTTTTTTCAGACCCCTGATGTCTGTTAGTCCCCTATGTGATAGCAATAAGGTTAGTGGGGGGAAAAAAGTGTTTAAAAATTAAAAAAAATTGAAGTCCCATATAATAAAAGAAAAATGCAAACTTTTTTTTTTTAAAGTCCACCGCCCCCCACATGCATGCACATGCTCACGCAAACACGCCTCGGTGCACCTATGTGCAAAAACGACAATTGCGCTACACATGTTACATACCATTGCAAACGTCAGAGTGAGAGCAATCATTCTAGTGCTGTCAATCACTGTTGGCACTAAACTCATGAGTGGTAATATGACAGGCTTCCTCACCAGTCACTCCTGACTGGTGAGGAAGCCTGTCAATCATCCAATCGGCCAATCAGCGGGAGAGGTCAGAATGAAGCAGATGACAGAGGAGGTCGTGGCCATCTTGCTTGATTGAAGACGCGATGGAGGTCCTGTGTGCGGCGGATCCGGGTCCCTGAAGATGGCGGACGCGGCACAGGTACTCGTTTGAAGTTTTGGAGTATTTGCACGAGTACGAGTACTCATGCAAATACTCGGTATCGCGGCCGATACCGATGCTTGTATCGGTATCGGTGCATCCCTAGTAAAAGCATTTAAAGTGTTCCCTATGGGAAATTTTGGGTATTGAAGTTTTTTGCGGCTTCACAAGGCTTGACATGTTTGGTATCTAATTACACGGCGTGATCCCGTCTTTTATATTTTACCCAAAAATTTAGTTTCTGTGCACTAAATTTTTATTTAGTTTATTTTATCCTAACAATATTGGTTCAATAAACATTTGCACAAATACCAAGCAACATAAAAAATTGGAACTACCATTTTTTTTTATTCTACAGGGCCTATGCTTTCAGAAAATATATAATTGTTTGGGGGTCTGTAGTTGTTTTCTAGCCAAACATTTATATTTTATCATGTGTGCGCAAATAGTAAGAAATTGCTCCGGACAGCAAGTGGTAAAGCAGCTTTCTATCCAAAAATTTAGATTTAACATGTGTGTACAAACATTAAGAAATTGCTCTGGATGCAATGTGGTTAAAAGGTAAATGTACTTTGGAAATAAAGTCCACCATATATACTTCTAATGTCCTCAATAAAGAGAAATAAAAATGCATTGAAAATGACCTTACAAATTGGCAAGACTACTGAGGAAGAATCAATTAGTGGAGTGGTCAACCTCCCACCAAACTGCCAATGCCTTCCGCTTCAACTTCAATCTGGATGACACTTTCTTTCTTTTTTTTTTTGTGTGTGATCACTTTATAGCACTTTCTGTCTTGTACATGTATATACTTTGTTGATTTATGCACA
Source organism: Nanorana parkeri (assembly GCF_000935625.1). Lineage (NCBI taxonomy): Eukaryota > Metazoa > Chordata > Amphibia > Anura > Dicroglossidae > Nanorana > Nanorana parkeri. The sequence goes on along the minus strand of NW_017306386.1, from coordinate 483,033 downwards.
GCTTTTTGACAATGTTTTTAGTGTTGTGGCAGCGCACATTTTATACACCTTTATGTTGTCACATATATACAGATATTTGTTGGTTTGGTGAATTGGTAACTGCTCATTCTATTTATTACAATGTACTTTTTTGATATTATATATATGATTATTTTGTATGGTGATATACTGGCTAAGGACCAGGTGCACATGAGGGTACACAGAATTGTCTCATTATTCTAGGTTAATGACACCTACAAACACACTGCTAAATAAACTCGTAGTACTTTTATTAACAGCAGCATGGTTAGATGCCCTCCATGGCCTTTTCAGTCAACAGATCTTTACTCTAGCTATATGGGAAATGCGTGTGCGCTGACGAACAAAGTAGATTTGCAACCCCATTCTCTGATGGTCGCTAAAGCGACCATCAGCTTATAGTAGAACTGTAAATGCCAGGTCCGTATGGCATACTGACCTGGCCAGCTGGAAGCACTTTTGTAGGTCCGTATGCCATACGTCCTTGGCAGCGAAAGGGTTAAAGACCTTAAGGTTTTTCTTTTTCAAGAGTAAACCTTTCCACCTATAAACTGTTCAAGACAGTTTGACAGCATTGCAAGAAACATGAAACTGTTGTGAAAGCAAAAACAGCCCTATTCCTTACTGGGTCTTTAACATACTGGTAATGTTTGCATTATTTTGTCTACCACGTGTGTGTGTGTATTTATGTGCATGAGATTTGCACCCATGTTTTGGTACTTCCAGAATTGAGGGGCTCAACCTAAAAGTTTTACCACTTTACTGTGTGGCCACAACAGCTTGATTGGTGATAGGATGTTGCAGCAAGTCCATGCTGGATCCTATATTTGCCTTTTGATATACACAAGAAAATATTTTGAGGGAAGATTGTCTGCTACTATTTGGAAGAAAAACTGGGTAAAGAAACCCTGAACTGACATTACATGTTGGTTGTTTGTTCCTATCTTGCTTGGGCTGTTTCACTAAAATCCCTGTGGCTTGACGATAATCTCAGTAATGCTTATTTATTGGTAATGTGTAATTGATTATATATTGCCATAAATAAGAAAAAAAAATAACACGTCAAATGGATCTTAGTGCAACAGTTCAAACTCATGTAAAGACAAGAACAGACAGTCCAAAGGCAACATAAAATCTCCCCTTTAAAATGTTCTGTGCTTCCATAGAGTAGAAGACACAGAGAGCAGACTGGACAGCCACGCTGTGGCAATAGCAACCCTGCAGAATCAGTTCCAATCAGCAGCCAGGACGCAGAGGGACCTAGCATACCGCCTGGAAGAGCAAGATAATCGGGGACGACGCAATAATCTACGGGTCAGAGGCCTCCCCGATGCGATACTGGATGCAGACCTGGCAGCTACCCTGCGAGATATTTTTAACCCTATAATGGGCAGGAGCCTTACTACTCCTCTCCTGCTAGATAGGGTGCACAGAATACCCCGCCCGCGGGGCATGCAGACCGAAAACCCCAGGGATGTGATATGCAGACTACACTATCATGTGGATAAAGAAACTATGCTGATGAAGCTACGGGAAATGCCGCAGATAGAAGCTAACGGCGTACACCTGCAAATTTTTCCCGACCTGGCTAGAGAGACCATCATCAGACGCAGGGCCTTACGACCACTGCTAGATCTCCTCCGCGCTTCAAAATCAAGACAGGGACCAATGTCGTCACGTACTCCACGAAAGAGCCAACACTTTTAGGGAATTTTATTCTAAAGTATATAATGTTAGACCGAACCCTTCTAAACTAACGAAAAAAACGACATGAAGATACAATACGCTCGTATTTGGCAAATCTCCCCCTTCCTCAAATTGATCAAACCACAATGAAATCCCTAGAAGCCCCAATATCAGAACAAGAACTGAGTGAGGCTATAAACACTTCACCAATGGGGAAGAGCCCCGGACCAGACGGGTTTAGGTTAAAATATTATAAAATTTTTCAATCGACACTCTTACCACATTTATGCACATACTTAAACACGTTTTTCATGGGTAGATCTCCTGACCCCGCTACACTACACGCCCATATCTCTGTCTTCCCTAAACCCGGTAAGGACCCAACCGTATGTAGTAGCTACAGGCCAATCTCATTATTAAACACAGATATTAAATTATATGCAAAAATCTTAGCCAAACGCTTGGCCTCTTTACTATCGCATCTTATTTCAGCAGATCAGTCGGGGTTCATACCGGGTAGGGAAGCCAGAGACAATACGCAAATAAATTGTATTGTGTATTAAAGTAAAATAATAAAAATTAAATATTTAAAAAAAAAAAAATGTTCTCTGCTTCATTCCAAAATAAACTGCCAAGCGAGGTGCAGAATCAAAAAAGACGTCCAGAGCCAAGAACAAGCAGAGGTCGATAATATACAGTAGCAAATTTGAACCATATTCAAACAGCTGAAGTCAGTTTCAGCACAGCAAAAACTTAAGAACATAGGTAATAAGAAGTCAGGAAGAAAATACCCTGACAACTTCCTAAAATATGAGAATGATAAAAAGCCTAGGAGTTCAGTTAAGACAGAACGGGTGCTGGTTCAAATAATATACTGCTAGAAGTGCCTGCTTGTCATGTGGATCATGTGGGTCTTCACAAAAATTGAGCACTTTACAGAACCCTAGAGTCAAATACATGTGGGGCTATGATAATACATCCTTCTTTTTCAAACAGCTTATAGATGCTTTAATTTTTGATGTTACACTTTTACAATCCAAAAATGAATAAATGATAAAATGGATCTTAATTTAGGTGGTACACACATAAGTTTACCGAAAGATTGATCATCTGCCACAGACAGTAGGTGTGGAGATGGATCTGTTGGTGGAAGCAAGTAGGCCCAGGAGTATGCAGGTCTATAACTTGATTAACTGTATAGAAGGTCTGGAGACAGCTTTGCTGGCACAGGTGAGTGCAGGTCTGGAACAAGTCAGTTGGTACAGGTTAACATATGTCTTAAGCTGGACTAGGCAGTAGACTGAGGTGTCATAATTAGGTTGGGTGCAAGGGGAGGGCTTTTCAGAGTCTGACTGGGCAGCAATTTGTAAGTGTTTTTAATGGCTGGGAGTCCAATGTACACATAACAGGAGCTGGTTTCTCAAAATCATTGCAGGAAAACAACTTTGAGTGTCAGAGTTTTGAGATTGAGTCCAAGCTAGACTAAGATACAGGCCTGAGTCAGGATACCAGAGTAGAAAATTGACAGATACCAGGTTTGAATACACTATAGCTGAAAATATGGTAGGCAGCTACGAGTCACAAGTCAGGATCAGTCTGGAGGTTGCCCTACCAATGTGACTGTGTCTGAAAATGTGCATGAGCATCACAAAAGTGTGCCAGCAAGACATCAACATACACGATATTGCCAAAAGTATTGGGACACCTGCCTTTACACGCACATGAACTTTAATGGCATCCCAGTCTTAGTCCGTAGGGTTCCATATTGAGTTGGCCCGCCCTTTGCAGCTATAACAGCTCCAACTCTTCTGGGAAGGCTGTCCACAAGGTTTAGGAGTGTGTCTATGGGAATGTTTGACCATTCTTCCAGAAGCGCATTAGTGAGGTCAGATACTGATGTTGGACGAGAAGGCCTGGCTCGCAGTCTCCGCTCTAGTTCATCCCAAAAGTATTGTATCGGGTTGAGATCAGGACTCTGTGCAGGCCAGTCAAGTTCCTCCACCCCAAACTCGCTCATCCATGCCTTTATGGACCTTGCTTTGTGCACTGGTACACAGTCATGTTGGAACAGGAACGGGCCATCCCCAAACTATTCCCACAATGTTGGGAGCATTAAATTGTCCAAAATGTCTTTGTAAGCTGATGCCTTAAGAGTTCCCTTCACTGAAACTAAGGGGCCAAGCCCAACCCCTGAAAAACAACCCCACACCATAATCTCCCCTCCACCAAACTTTACACTTGGCACAATGCAGTAAGGCAAGTACCGTTCTCCTGGCAACTGCCAAACCCAGACACATCCATCGGATTGCCAGACAGAGAATCGTGATTCATCATTCCAGAGAACACGTCTCCACTTCTCCTAGAGTCCAGTGGTGGCGTGCTTTACACCACTGCATCCGACACTTTGCATTGCACTTGGTGATGTAAGGCTTGGATGCAGCTGCTCGGCCATGGAAATCCATTCCATGAAGTGCTCTACGCACTGTTGTTGTGCCAATCTGAAGGCCACATGAAGTTTGGAGGTCTGTAGCTATTGACTCTGCAAACAGTCGGTGACCACTGTGCGCTTCAGCATGCGCTGACCCCGCTCTGTCATTTTACGTGGCCTACCACTCCGTGGTATGAGTTACTGTTGTTCTTCCCAGTTGCTTCCACTTTGTTATAATACCACTAACAGGTAACCGTGGAATATTTAGTAGCAAGGAAATTTCATGAAACACCTGAATCCAATGATTTGGAGGGGTGTCCCAATACTTTTGGCAATATAGTGTACATGAGAGCTACATACAGAAGTCAGACTGCTCATGCATGCATGCCTGTGCATGCCAAGTTAAAGAGCATAACTTGAGCATAAGATAAGCGGGAACAACAGAGGCAGATAAGGATCTAACAACTACAACCTGAACTTCTGTTTATCTCAGAATTTTTACTTCTTCCTTTCAAAGTTCTCTGATTTTACCTTAGAGCCTATTTAAGAGATATATTGTACTATCTTGGACTAAAGACAACTTATCTATTTAGTTCTACTGGCCTTCTCTACATGGTGAATGGTGCAAGAAATTAAATTTAAACCAAGACTTACAGGAATTCTTCATTAACCAAATTTTTTTTTTCACAGACTCAATAGAACAATTGTAAATATTCTAGTAGAACCTGATATAAACAACAATTTAGACATGCTAGCATCTCCACTGATATGATTGAGTTACTTGTTACTAGTGGCACTTCCAGGAATGCAGCCCTAAACCTGGTAAGTTTCTGTCATAGGAAAAAGCTGAGTGTCATGAGGGAGTAGTTGTAGACATAGCATAATTCAACCTCTGTGCCCTGCAAGTTCAGGTTAGACTTTTATTGACTAATAAGCCAGCGAAATGTAAGGAGACCTTTTAATTAAACTAGTTCATTAGAGCGACTTTTGCTAAAGAAACAAGTTGGTAAATCTTCGGCCGAACAGAGCTTGCTGCCAGTCAGCTGCATGCTCCTTTCGGTGTTCAGACAGGGCCTAACACCCACTGTCAGAATACAATACAAGCAGCAAGGGAAATACAACAGATTCCTCCATCCACACTGAACAGCGTGGATAGAGGAATCTGTTGTATTTTTTTCGAACTAAGAAAATATATATGTGTATACCCTACTTATCTATGCTACCTTTTAGCATCATAAAAAGTAAATTTCCTTCTAAAAATTAACGTGTATCATCTTAATATTTTCTTTAAGCTGTTGGTTGAATCATAAATCTACTGTACTTGTGAATTATTTTTCCCTCAAAACTGACTCAAAATCAATCATTGCTATACATCTTTTTTGCAAAGGACAACTTAGCTATTTTGGTGATCAGTGATTACATATTCTAACAAATCTGCATTAATTATGAGGTATCATTTTCTCAGTAAATCACCCTGAAAATGTCTTCACATTATTTTCATAATTGCACTCTGTAGTTTAAATGTTTAGTATTTTTTATGTTTTTCGTTTACTCAGCTACATCCTTGGGTGACCAAAAATGGTGAGGATCCATTACCCCTGGAGGAAGAGCATTGCTCGATAGTAGAAGTGACAGAGGAAGAAGTCAAGAATTCAGTTAAACTCATCCCAAGTCTGACAGCTGTGGTATGAAACACTGTTATTCTTCTATTTTATCAGTAGCTCTGTAATACTTCTTATATGAGTGTTGGAACTGATAAAAATGTTCTTTGAACATTTTTTGTGTTTTGTGTCATGACGTACTGTTTTGTCCACCCCTATGATGACAGTACATAAATAGCTCTGGGTGATGTGGGCGATTGTTGGGCAGCTTGGTCCTTAACTAAAAGGCAACCAAATGCAGATAAAAAAATAAAACATCTTAATTTATTGCAATAATTTACCTATGCATAATCAGTGCCACCCAAAATCTCCACCATATCCGAACACTTAGTTCCATCTTTTACTACAGATTCTTGGGACGAGGGTATGTCAACAAATCCATCCATTCAGGAAAATGGCGTTGTACAGTTTTGTCTGAGAATTTATGAAAACAAATATTCTGGGTCTATCTTTAACCACCTAAGGAATAAATATGTATACAAATACAAATACAAAAATAAAGAATAAAATAATGATTGTATTTTACATCAAGGCTAAAAAAAATTACACCAACCTGCTCTCTATGAGAAATTTATTTTCAGCATGAAATGAAAATAATAATAATTTTAATAATAATAATAGAACAATGACATAGGAAGTACTTCAAATTTTAAAGGAATAAGGTGTGGGAGACAATGAACAAAGACAAAAAAATGATTAAGGTGAGAAAAATAAATACAATAAAAATCTAATATATGAATAAAAATTGGTTTGCTTTCCCACTTTTTTTTACCAGCAAAAAAAAACCCCCAGATAACACTGTCTAATCCAAGTTGTTTAAACATATATCTTTGTATTCCTCAGAATTGTATGTATGTTTGTTCCGGGAAACATGTTGGATTAACAGTTCCCTGTGCAAAGTCCACTTTTTCATGGATGCAGGTACAGCTTACAGGATAGATCTCATCTGAACAGTTATACTAATGTTGTATGAACAAAGAACCCACAATCTTTAATAAAAAAACATACATCTTAGTCCCCTGTTCCAGAGTGAGTTCTCATGGACCAAGACCATATCCAGACTGTAGAAATGTGGAGAAGTCCATCCTGGCAGTCCCTCCCCATGAGGAGAGAACACCCCCAGATATTTGGCACTCCCTCCTATATGAATAAGGGGTACATACTACCCCTTGTTGCTCATTCACAAAAAAAATAAATTGTAAAGCAAACACTGTAGAAAAAGTCCTTTATTTAAATAATAAAATAAATGTAAAGCCAGCGCCAATCACAATGAGCTACAACCCAACGCTGCTTCCGAGACTAATTACAGTCTCTGGTCAGTTGCTGAATGTAAAGAAACAGGCTGGGAATCCTGGCAAAAAGACTAGGTATTGCAAAGAAGGTTATAGTGGGAAGGGATCAAAGGAACCAAAAAAGTCCCTTACAAAACCAGTAGGTAGCACAGTAGAGTCTTTTTATAACAGAAGTTATGTCTTACTCCATCACATACCCCAAAAAAAGAGGATTATTCCTCATTTCGGGATAGTGAGAATAGCTATCTAAATAATTCCTTTTGGCCCCAATGACCAACTTTATATCAGAACTGCTAGTGTATAATACAAAGGCAGCCTGATATTATTGGGTCATTTCATCCATTGTTTCACTGAACTTGCCTTGAGATTATGTGATTTGTTTAAATGTAAATAACAGCTGAAATAGTTACTAAAACATACAGTTCTAATTATATTTGTATGCAAATACTGTATGTAAGACATCCGACATATATGACATATGTTAATATATGCAAATATATACAGTAATCCCAATTGTTAAAACATGCTTTGTTCTACTTGACACTGCCCTTTATCAGGATCCCTTGATATAAGAGGATCTCGTATTCCGTTGCTTATATTTATACACATGTATGATGATTAGAACTTGTATTAGCATGGTGAAATCTGCTTTTATTCTGTTCCATTTTTAGTTAGTTAGAACTAATCACATTGCAGGTTTACAATATTCAGTTGTCATAAATGGGTAATAGAGCATTTTGTTTCCATGGGGATATGTTAAATGTTCTCTATTTATTACCATTTGAAGAGCGGTCCTACAATGCAGCAGACTGTAAAGCTTTACACGACTGACATATTTTAATCCGAGTTCCTTTACGGGTTACAGCCTGAGTTGGTCTTTATTAAATATGGAAATGTAATTCCTTTTGCAGGGTTAAGATTGATTAACTATATTCTGTAACTTCCTTCACTAGTCTGACACACCATTTTTTAAATTAAATATTCTTCATCTATTTCTTTTTATGAAAGTGTTCTGTTCTATAGCATTTAGGAGGAATTCTTTAAAAGGAAAAATATATCTAGAGAAAGTTTAAATTGTATAAAATATGTTCATAAGCATTCTGCTTTCTGCAGAACATAAACCTGAACCCATAAAACAAAGTTGCAATATATATGTGAAATTGTTTACCTGCCAAATGAATTTAATTCTGTTCGGCAAGCCTTGTGCTCAAAGCATACCTGCCATACAGAACTGCCAGATCCTGCAGATAGCACTGAAAATCAGCAATGTAGTCTGGTCCAGGAACTTTAAATAGAAGTTCAGCCAAAACTTTTTTTATGACAAAGGGGAGAATGGTTAGAACCTTTTTGTTTCATACTGCTAACTTTGTAGCAATATAAGACATTTTCCTTCACTTCTTGTCCCCAAAACATACCTTTAGTGGCCAGAACAAAAAACATTGTGGATTTCTCTGGTAGGGAAACAGACAACAATATGGAAAGCTGATGATTTGTTAAACTTCCCCCTCAGTCCAAAACCTGGAAAAAGGTTTTTTTCCAGTGTTGCACTCCACTAGGAGGGGTTTAAACCTCCAGTATCTACAAAAGAGTAAAGTATCGGTTTTGAGTGAAAAGGTCCTCTTATCTGCAAAAAGCAGGCATAGGGGTGCATGCTAATTTCCTGTGCTGAACTTATTTGCCTTTTAGTGGATCTTTACTATAAGAAAAAAATATGCAGATGAACTATTCCAAAAATGCAGTAAAACAATTTGATTTGGATAGGCATCCAATCAGCTTTTCTCTTCAGTTTGTTCAGTTAGGATTTGAAAATGAAAAGTGGATGCTGATTGGTTGCCATGCACAGCTGCTCCAGATTTGTCGGCTCCAGTTTTGATAAATTCCCTTCAATGTGTTTCGCAAAATGCCTCTGTATCCAGTGAAGGATTACATGTGTTTGGTCATTTCTTTTAGTAAACTATTATAGTAGAAGGTTACTGTCACACTTTAGTATTTACTCTGTACCCACATCTTTTTGTATTGTTGATGTACTTTTGTCGTCTGCCAAGATTCTAGTGAAAGCAATGCTGAGAAAACGCTCATTTGGTAATCCCTTTGAATGTGCAAGAAGAGAAGAACGGTCCATGTCAGCCCCGGGAAACCTATTAATGTAAGTTACCATTCCAGATACTATCACATTACTTTTATTAAGTAGAACGCCAAGTAGAAGAGCCTTTTGCATAGGTTATTAAGCAAATTAAACTGTAAGATGCTATAAGATAAATTACACAATGAACCAATTTATTGTCTTCAGTTGTCATGTCTATTAGCCAGAGAATGTATTGCTTCCTTACAAGAAATATTATGCTGATAAATATGTCCTTTGTTTTGATACTGTTGCTTTGCTAAAGATACCTGCCTGCTCATATGCAGAAGGAATATAAACATTGAATGGGGTCCATTTACAGTGAGGATACAGCAAGGCATGGTTATTCTTCAGAATGCGGAAACATTTTATTTTAGGCTTCATTCCACCAAACAGGATGTTGAATTGGCCCCTTACCTCTTTTGTGCTAAATACTTCATCACTGAGATCTGCCTACAATAACTTCCAAATATGTCTCTGTCCACTTGGGAGTTTTGGGCATTTATCATTGCATTCTCTCATAAATAAATACAATACATACAGTAAATGTACATTAAATAAACAATGCATAAAATATTTAACATATAAAATATGACAATATGCAATATTTTTCATTTTAAAACCATTAAACAAGGGTAAAGTACAAATGGGATGGAGCCAAGTCAAATGGAAATTGGGCATAAGGTAGAGTCAAAAGGGAAGTAAGGCATTGCTATGTGATAAGCAATGTGAATTTGCACTATGGAAGATAAGGCTCATGTGTATTATGGCACTTCTGATATACAGAATACAGAATCAAGTGCCAGAGGTAGTTAGAATACAGCATAGATCATGTTCAATTAGAGCAAAGTACTTTGTGAGTGAGCCAACAGGACCAATTTGATACAAACGTGCGGGGGTCAGGTGGCATTGCAACAATGCACCCAGTCATTGGTTCAGATATGTGGATGACACTTGGGCTAAGATTCACAAACAAGAGTTACAGGCTTTCACTGACCATATCAACTCGGTGGATCATAACATCAAGTTTACGTGGGAAGATGTGCAAAAAAACAAACTCGCTTTTTTGGATTGTTTAGTAACAGTAGAAGAGGGAAGGAGGCTGAAAATAGAGGTCTACCAAAAACCAACACACACAGACTAGTACCTGCTATTTGACTACCACCGCCCTCTAGACCACAAACTGGGAGTCATCAGGACTCTACACCACCGGGCAGGGAAAATTCCCACCAGAACGGAGGCCAAGATGAAAGAGTTCAAAAACCTCAGGGGGGCCCTTAAAACTTGTGGGTATCCTGACTGGGCTTTTGTCAAAACAGAAAAAAGGAGAGGAAAGAATGCCAAGAGTACCAGTGAGGGTGAAAAGCATGACAAACAGAAGAATTTGGTCATCCCATATGTAGCTGGGGTGTCTGAGAAACTCAGGAAGGGTTTTTAAATAAACATCACATCCCTGTCTGCTTTAAACCCAGCAATACACTTAGGCAACAACTGGTTCACCCAAAGACCCAACGCCAAAACACAAGATGAACAACATTGTGTATGCAGTCCAGTGCAGTGAGGAGTGCTCAGAATTGTATGTCGGTGACACAAAACAGCAGCTACACCAGCGTATGGCAGAGCATGGGCAGCACAGTGGCGTAGTGGTTAGCGCTTCTGCCTTCATCACACCTATATAAACCAAGGAGTCTATATTAAAGCAGTTCTGTGTTGGCTCTGTTCTTTTACAAGACCAGTTACTTCCTAAGCTCCAGGTAACTGATTGGGAGGTGTCTGAATGAACAAGCTTTCCATCCTATTGGACATACTTTTCGATTGAAGCATTTTTAAAAGAATTTTAAAATTTTTTATTTTTTTGCTGAAATTAGCTATCATGAAAAAATATGTGGGCTCCCACTGATGATTTAATAACAATGCTAGTTGTCTCTGGCTTCACCACTGTCTGAACTTCTAAATGAAACAACCATGCAACAAGTAAGGACAGAGCTCCTGGTCTGCATACTTGTTTCAAGTTAAGAATTTAAAAAGTATTGAGGTGAGAAACAAATTGTTGGACAATTTTTTGTAAAGAATGAATGATACCTACCATACAAAGCATGACAACAAAGCCAAAAATGAGATATATTACTCTGGTATACAGGGCATAGATTCTACCACTATGTTGCTGGAAAGTTCAGTATGTGATTCAGTGAAATAGATAGAGGAATAAAGTCTTTCAAAATACCAAGTAGCAATAAGAATTCTAACTCTCCTTCAACATCGCCACTGCCCAAAGCTTCCAGTTCCAGCCTGTAGCCTCTACAAGGAGAGCTACTTGTTAATCACATGATTATAAAAACATATCTGACAGTGTATACATCCCAGGCTGAAACTCCAAGTAGACCTTGTGGAAGTAGTGTCAGGCAGTGCAGAAGGGTATGCAGCAGGTTTACTTTTCTGTGCTACTTTATGCAAGGTAGTAGTCGCAAAGGACTATATCACAAAATGTTATCTCTATTTGGGAGATTGTCTTTAACTTAAAGGAGAACTATGAGGTGAGTGATTTCCACCCATCCTCATAGTTAGAGCCAACCTGTGACAAAGAAGCTGTCACTGGTCGGCTCTATCGATCGGGAAGTGAGCAGAAACATGCCGCCGATCCGCTCACTTCCTGATCGTCTCCCTGCAGTGAGCGGTGACTGACAGTCATCGCTTCCTGCAGGGATTCCTACCCTCCTCTCTCCGATCCTCCAGCGCTGGATAGGCAGAGCCGGCTGTCACTCACGCAGCTGGGTGGATCTCGACAGTGTTGTTGGGATCCGTCTCAGCTGCGGCGCTCTCAGTATATCGCGAGCAATAGCCGGTGTTATACTGAGCTTTGGGTCACAGGAGGAGGTTATTATATGTTCTCCAATGACCCTAAAGAGAACTATGCGGAGAAACACTTACCCCATAAGTTCTCTTTTAAAAAGTACGCTGTTGTCATATTTGTTTATTTCAAGAGCAACTTTACAGGGAGCTACAGCCCCTTTGTAACACTTAAAAAAGACTCTTTATTAAGCCCAGGGTAACAGGACACTGATGTTTGCCAAACCATGGAGCAAAATGCAAAACGTGTAACTAAAGTCAAAACTTTGTTCTGACGGAGAGTTATTGTTGCCTGCGTCCCTGCTGGGCAAATTCTCCCTACAATTGTCCTGGTAATCATTGTGTCTAGTACAGAAAGTGATGGGAAATCCCACATTTCAAGAAAGATGCAAAATCTTCCCATGGGCACACCTGGTCCGAGCTGTGTTTTATTTTGTCAAATTTAGAGGAAAAGTGGATATAGTCAGAAAAAGTGTAAGCATAATAGTTGCTCTGGTTGTCATGAGCTTTAATTAAAATACAAAACCTGAGTTTCTTGAGGAATTTTAAAAAACAATCCAGCTTAATGACTTGTATAGCATTACAGGTAGTTCTAAATGTATGTAAACCTGGCATTGTGATATGGTATTTGGTAACTAAGAAGAAGAAAAAAAAACATAGCGCAAGCTTCGGCGCTAGGCTTCGGGGCATTTTGACAAGTACAAGTACTTGTCAAAATGCCCTGTATCGGGCCCGATTCCGATGCTAGCATCGGTATCGGGACATCCCTAATTATGACCTACTATGTTTGCAAGTAGGGGGTTGGTAGATGACTTATTAATTGTGCAAGTAGGGAGTTGGTAGTATTGGAGAAGGAAGCATGCCCAACTGTTTTGGTATAAGATAGATCAATTGATCTATCCATAACTATAAAACACTTGCTTAGCTCTGAGAATTGTTCAGATACCAGCAATGACTATTATATTCCCTCCGCAATGCAAAGAATAGCTGTACTGCATAATCTAAATAGCAGTCGTCTTGGTTTCCTTTTGGTTAAAGTCAAAATTTTTCCTTCGTTTATTCTTTTGCATAGAATACATATTTTCAACAGTTGGAACAAGTATAAGAAATATTTGGAGGGCTGCCATATTAAGATTAACAATGTTAACATCTATCTTCACTTACCATCTGTTAAATCAGTGGGAAGGTGACAGCACTATGACCCAAATGTTCTGCAATCTGCTGCTTGTAGTAGGTGCCAGGCAATGTTTTCATGAACCTTGGTCTTGTGAAGGCAAAGTCTTGTTTTTCTGGAAGTCATATATGTCTAGAAGTGGGCACAATGTAGTGCAACCTCCATAATCTCTACAGTCTTTTTCAGTAATGAATTGTTTTGCATTTGACTTCTACCACAGTAATTAGTCTGCAGAAGTGTAATGCATTCACTGACTCTGCGGAATATATTAATTCCCAAACTCTAGTGGTGTAGGCGTTTTGCTCATTAAATGTCAATTCATTTGTCATTGGCGCTTAAGAGACGAGATAGGGCTCTCAGCAGGATGGAGTTAATAATGATGTCCAGTGCATCATAATCTACTGTATCAAATGATTGTAATGTAAACATTGTCAGGAACATTTTCCTACCCTTCTTGTCAGAGTGAGTGCAATGTACACAGTCCCCGAGCACTGGACCCTGGGGCACAAGAAATATGGAACTCCTGCTGCAATTACCCACTGCTCACAATACATTTGTTTAAAAATGCTGAAACATGGAGATTTCATTGGTGTTATTTAGTGCACATTTTAGTTAAAGATTATAATATATTTTTTGCCAGCACATGTATTAGTATCACCTCTTCTGCCATGGTCCAACTATGTTTTTTTGCTTTACAGGAAATATGACATTATCCTACATTTCCATAGTTTATGTACAGTATGTGGATATATGTGTGCTTTTTTAAAAAAAAAATACTGTTTTGACCCTTTTTCTTCCTTTTTTTTGCTTTTGTTTTTGGGGTTCTTTTGCATGAGAGTACCGCCAAACCGCTGCCTTTTTTTTAGCAACTTCCTGCCTACATGCACTCGCTCCAGTGTTGGCTACACATTATTGCTCTAGAACGGCTTCCAGATAGTGACAATGGTGGACCAAGTCTGCGTAATGTGTGGCAGCATGGGTGCTTGTACTCTCCACTTAAAGAGTGCATGTATCAGGGTGACAACACAGGTGCACAATTGGGAGACAATTGTCACTCCGTAGCAGGAAGTGATTGAACAAGAACACTGATGGTAGCATCACCAGGTATTATTTAAATGAAGGGTATACATTTTATAAGATTGGAAACAACTTTTGAAATTACATAATCAGTTTAAGGGTCATACGAGACATTAGTGATTAGGTTTATTTTATATATTTAGGTATTTATATAATAATGACCGTTTAATACAGTGCTTAATTGAGAACACTGAGCCATTCACATCAGGTTCCGTCTTGAAACAATGAACAATATCAATACCATAGTCTTAGACCCACAATAGGGCCAGTGTTGGTCTGACAACAATTTTACTCACCAGCATATAGAGGGCATGTAGATAATGTACTTGTTAGAAATCAGTCCCACGACACAAGAACTGCAAAAAGAAGAGTAGTTGCTTCCTTTGGAGAGTTGGAACAAGAGACCATTTGTGAAAAATATATTGTTTATTTCCAGGTGTATGCAGTTATTCTTTACTAGATGTCATGTCACAGTTCATAAGCTTTTGCATCATGTGGAAGCCAAAGCATTAGACTGATAAGAGCAGACTATGAAAGTACATTTATACTTTATGAAGAAAAGATATTGTGATTAAGCATTCCTTGTCTCATGGGTTTTACTAGTGAATTTGAAGGTGCACTCTAATGCAGACCATACACTACACAGCATATCTAAACCCAAAAAGAAAAATGGAATATATTGCACTTACCACTCCTTAGATGTGATGGCTGCTTTAGTTTTCTTTTTTCCAAGCTTTTTTCTTTTATTTTCATTTGGTAATTTTGGCAAATAATTCACTTCTTTCCTATATCTAGCTTTTCAATTAAGAGGTGGTTGAAAATGTTTGAAATTGCTTTCAATTTGCCATGTTTACACCAGGAAATTTAGTGGCGACTTTAAAGCGATTATAAGTAACAAAAAGGTTAAATGGATTGAAGCAACAGTGGTTGCATTTGCTGCAAAAACTGTTGTCTGATCAAAAAACTAAATTAAATATTAAAATTCCTGAAGAATAAATCTATTTGATCTTTGTTCCTGAATACGTCACATCTGTGCCCCGTTTTGATTATTTTCTCTTATATTTCAGATGTACTTTAAATAAACATGACCTACATAGTATTTCTTCCTTCTGCTCTACTGCATGGATGCTTTTGCATGCAGCACATGTTCTTTCTTTTTTTGGGGGGGGGGGGATTCCATCGTTCCACTAAGTAAGTTAGTGTTGCTAAATTAGTTTAAAGGATTATAATGCTTAGTATTTCAACATTTTAATCCAGAGTCAAAGGGAAGACAACCGTCCAGATTTCATACCTATGAGCTCTCTATTGCTTGTACAAAAACTCAGAAGATGAGCACATAAATTACATTATGGGTGATTGTGGTTATTATACGTTAGTCAATACAATTTTAAAAGAATCACCGTGATTCTGGGTAGATGGAAGACATGCACTGTTGGTTGCTGGAAAAACCTTTTGAGCAATGTTAGTTATTACACTTGGATCTTTAGACTAGGGAAGAGAATTTGGAAACAAAATGCATACAAAAGCTATAGCTGTGAGAGTAGGAGCCACTGCCCATGTTATACAGCACTTTACTGCTGTATTCCAGCTTTACTGCTGGAAAGCAAAGTTGCTGCTTTACATATTGCACAGGAAATTCGCTCCCCCCTCCCCCCCCGTACCTACAAAGCCATCAGCATGTATTATGTTAATGTGGCAATTACATGTATGCTTTATTAGTGCTAATATTTTTTTCTATTTTAATTCTTAGCTGATAGCTTGAATGCATATAATTAGTTCATACAGTATCTGATAAATCTTTAGAATTTCTTTTCATGTAAGGGCCATCAGGGTGCTTGGCCGTAGTAGCTGTTTCCATGGCAACCTAGTTAGATTGTCATCTGTATCTATAGTATAGCAGGTGTAAATATATGAAATGCTGTATACTTTGTCAAGTTTGCACAATGCTGTATTCTTTTGATATACACAGCAGTGATATTATTGGAACTGTTGTATAATCTTTTTTTTTGTCCATAATTTCAATGCTTGGGCTGAAACTCCTTTTAATTTCCCCCTTAATAGATGCAAGTGCAAATCATTTGCTTACTTTCATGTGTTTACACACTATGCATCCAGTGATCTATAGTTACATTCCATAAGCTGTCATTTATAAATCTTTGTATTTGATTTTACAGAAATTTTTATTTATTTATTCATTCTCAATCATTGTGTCATCTTGGAACAGGTGCCAGTTTAGATCATCTAAAAAATTGCTTCCACACATAAGGTAATCTCTATGTTGTGCCCCATATTTTGATTACACATGTGTTAAATGTGCTGTCGGTCCTCACCAATGTGCTGTGTTTAGTCACACCCACTACCTGGACTAACCAAACTTGCAGCTGTCCTTTGCAAAACGTATTAGTTCCCCCTAAATGTGGCTTTGTTACCAATGCTGAGTTTTGTTAGGGACTAGTAGCAAAACACCACCTCTAACTATTGACATGACCTAATATTAACCAGCAGTGTGCAACTTAACACATTTCCTGCCCTTGTCAAGCTTCGGCTTTATTGCCTACTTCCTACGGCCAACTGACCTGCTACTAGCATCCTGCTTTCCTTCTGTGATGTTCAATTTAATCAGATTATTTTCTCCACAGAGAATCTCCATTCAAGTTGCCATCTCTTGTTTGCTTTTATTGCCTGATAAGCGTGTGATCCAATGTACTTCATTCTAGAACTGTGTTATTGATCTGGTTTCTTTTTTTTTTTTTTTTGCTGTTATTGGTGTTTTGTGTCTCAAGAAACAACTCTGAGAAATTACTTTCATATGCATTTATTTACAGTATTGCTAGGCATTGTACAGTTATCTAATTTTCATTAGCTTTGGATGCATCAGGCTGACTGCTGAGTTAACAGGTGCTCTGGTACTCTTCAGAGACTTCTACTGATACTGCTGCACATGCACAAAAACATTTTGGATATGGCTGGTTGTTTCCAATGGCTAGGCAAGATGCTTAAGATCTTATCACAAAGCTGGGTGTACAATCTGTTATATTATACCTGTGGTTTCCATATATTTAGAATCCCTGAGTTCTAGCTAGTGAGCATTACATCTAACAATGTTCTGTTCATTTACTCAGACCCAAATAGGCCAATTTACTCTGAAAATTGTAGACAATGAAAATATTACATGTCACAAAAATCTATTCCATAGCCAGTTGTCCTAAGCCACCAAATCTCAGAAAAAGAGCATTGCTTTCTATAGTTATTCCAGGGTCAAAATAAATAATAAAGATGCAATTTAAGAAACTGTAACCGTTTTCAGTGTGCAGTTTTGCAAAAGGATAAGTGCACCTTTTGCAAAAATTGTATAATTTTGCATATGTATAATTAATAATATATTTCAAAAATATGCATTTCTTTAATATTTGCATTCAAGCCTGGAAAGCATTGCAATTGTGATCTCATCCAGCCGTCCTCCCTCTAGGTAGATGCGGGAATATGGGCAGCTCTACCTAGAGCGA